>NW_013952502.1:632918-634472 GCF_001266775.1 Austrofundulus limnaeus | reverse complement strand
ATATATATATATATATGCGCAGTATCTTAGCAGTTCTAGGCACAGCTAAGATACTGCGCAGAACCCTCAAGCTCCCAGGCCTCTGGTAGAGGACCCGAGCTCAGAGGATGAAAGCGACCACCCGCGGAGGGTGAGAAGGGAATTTTTATATATATGTAGCAGGAACGTAAGAAAACAATCCCACTCAAGAACTTTGAATCAATACTTCCTCCTCCTCCCATATCTATAGAGAACAATGGCTTTCTCCACTGGCCTCGCCCTTTTTCTCCACTGTCTACAAATGCTAAAATAAACAGGAACTGCAACCTTCCGTTGATTAAGCCCTGTTGTGAGATCCCTTTTAAGTGTCCCAAATGGCCGTTTATAACAAAGGACCAACCATTTGCTCCAGAAGTGGGTTTACAATCTACATCTAGACCCTAAGAGACTGTGTTCCCTGCTGAGATAATGCCCAYGAACAATCTTCAAAGACATGCCTAACATACAATCTCATTTATGGTCTTAGAGCGCCCCTAAAGGCTAGTCTCATAATCACATCATGAGCAAATGTTTTTCTGGGTAAATTTCTGTTGTTTGGTTGTCTGATKAAAAAAGAAGAAGAAAAAGAAACAATGTATTTTWMTATCATGACTCAATCACTGTGATAATATCTTGATTTAATCACTGTACAGGTAACCACGTCAATCTRTGTTTTGTTCGATCATTTTAGCAACAGAACCGTGATGTCAGTGAAGCCGGTGACACCACATGTGACTCTCTCAGCCAATCAGAAGTTTGTAAAGTCAGGACAAGAGATAACATTTTTATTATTTCAAGTAGTCTAGAAACAGCAGCCAGAGAGAACGGACCARGAGTTTCAAGTTCCTTCATTCCCTTCGGGGACATTTATTTTAATTTAAAAATTTTTAGTTTAATTTTTGTAGTGTAGGGACACGATTTGTTCGGGAAACTGAACTGACCAGAACTTCAGTCCGATCCATCTAGACCCGAACCGACTTTCTCATCTGTAGCTTGAAGCTTGAACCCCAGACAGCCTCGGCGTGTCCAGCTGTGCCCGAAGGGGACCCCCTTTGAGACCAAGCGGCACCGGTGACCATCCTCGCTCAAATCTCCTGGTAACCTGGGGCAGAACTGACCTGGTTCACGTCGAAATGGTAGGAAAGAACATCTTTCTATGCGTTTGGTAGTGTGCTCAGCTGAGGTGGTGAGAGAGAGAGAGTTCAGGAGCTCGAAACGGACTCTGAAGGAAGAGCTGGCGAGTTGATTTCCCTTAGAATTCATGTCCCCTCTTGATAAATGAATCAACATTTTCTTTTATTAATCTAGGAAGTTTTCACTCCTTTTGTTAGAATAGATAATAGTGAGTTGTGATTCTGTAGCGTAAAATTACTAGGAGTAGTTGGCTGAAGTGATGTCACTTGTTATTTAAATTCATAGCAGTTGCCATAAACGACTCGTGATGTAATTTTTCTCTCTGAGTCTATGAACATAGGGTATATTGTGAAATCCATGCTCTGTCTCCGCGTCTTTTTATTTGTGTTCACCGTCATAAAC
>NW_013952502.1:621942-632274 GCF_001266775.1 Austrofundulus limnaeus | reverse complement strand
ATATATATATCTTCTAATCTCTTTCACTTTTTTCCATTACATTTCACTTTTTTCTTCTTTCTTTTTCTTAAAAAATGCTGAAAGATTAGGGATGCATGATATATCGGCATTAATATCAGTGTCGGCCAATATTGGTCATTTTTTTAGAATATCGTATTGGCCCGATATGTAAAACTGGGCTGATATTAATGTCCGATCTTGATTTCCCACTTTTTAACTTTGTGTTTCTGTTTTGAGAGGGGAGACGGTTGTTTGAGCGGCATCTGTTTGATCATAGTGATATTGACGCTGCATAGCCAGGAATAACTGAAGTAGAGAGCCATGTCAGAGGTCTGGTCGTTTATTTACAGTATCAAAAAAGACCCAAGGGTGAGCGTATAATATAATTTGTGTGTTTGTGCAATATTGGTAAATATCAGTTATCGGCCATAACAGCAATAATTATATTGGATATCAATATCGGCTGAATTTTTCATATTGGTGCATCCCTTTGAAAGATTTTTTGCCAAGTAGCTAAAAGAGCTGAAACTAGCTTAAAAATAAGTTTAAAAATAGCTGAAATTGCTGAAAATATTACAAAGACACAGAAAGTGCCCATGTCTGCTGAATGAAGACGTAAGAAGCTGAAATCACAAAAAAAGGTGAGGTTAGCTGAAAAAAGCTCAAATTAGCTAAAACATAGCTGAAGAGCTGAAAGGTGCACAAAAAAGCTGCAATTARCTGAAGAACAGCAGAAAATTCCAGTAAAGAATTCTGATCCCCTTTTGTTTTATCAAAAGCACAAAAACGTGCAGCATCAGCAACTTTCTAACACTTTGGCTGYGTCCAGACCCTCTGCTGATGTCTTGTTTTAAATCATAGAAAAACAGGAATAGCAAGGTTGACATAGCACCTTAACTCTTGTTTGTAAGAATAATTACATAAATGTAATTTAAACCCTTCTAAAAACACCACAACTATTTTTGATGCCCATAAAACCGACAACACAGCACATACTGTACGTGGATGTTTAASACTTACCATTGACGCAGAACTCGTRTGGAGCACAGAGCTCATCTTCAAACAGACAACCTGAAGGGGAGAGAAACAGGAAGCAGAGCCAATTAAAATGCAGCTCAAGAGGTCAAAGTAATGTCAACCTCTGAGTTACAAACTTAAAAAAACTTGCTTAAAACTTTTCTCAGTTAAATATTGCAGATTCTACGTACATCCCTGCTCTATAAAAGTACAGCCTAGTAGTACATTAACTCTGACAAAGAGCTTTGCTGCTAATGGCAGAACCATCAATCATCAATTAAAGCGGYTTCTCCTATCCTGTCTCCGACACTGATACTCCGACTCCACTGGCAACGCTTCCATATATGAGTGTTGTATGAATATTAATGAACTTTAATGCTCAGGCTAAGAATCAGTGTTCCAGACTAATAAAAGAACAGATGGTGGAAGCATTATGAGTAGCTGTTCCCTTCGTGTCTCACTCGAGGGAGATGCAGTGAATAGAAGAGGACTTGTTGTTCCGTTTGGCAATCAGAACAATTGATCCTCTGCATTTATGCATTTCTGGAGGGGGGTGGGAAAAGATCAAAATGGGATTAGTGGGATTAGATCATAACTCTTGAGTTTCAAACGCACCTTTAGATTGTTGCTTGAGCAACGGTCCCTCAGTCTTTTAAACCAACTGTATTTATGTGTTTGGCAACACATCAAGGAAATGCAAACAGCAAGGCCTTAGATGTTCCTCTTGTGTCTTTTATCTTAGTTATTTCTCTCCCTGTGCTTCATCAGGCAGCGTGATGGAATTGGATGCACTCTCTTGGCCCAGTGGCCTCGATGGACAGAAGCAAGCGGCTCGTGACCGTGAAAGGAGAACAAGTCGAGGAGGAGGAGAGGTCTCTGTCAGCCTTCTTTAATAATGAGAAAAGATGGGCATGCGAAGCCCGTTAATCGATTGACACAGAAGGGACAGATAACCAGGACGAGTGCGGACAAAAGAGAAAGTTTCCATGCATCAAAGTTTGCTTGAGTTTCTCGTTACCCGTTCTGACATCATTACTCTGCTCTCGTTATTCTCTTACAGGCTGTATTTGTGATGGGGGAACGGGATTATAGAGACACAATGAAAAGCTATTTTGTTTAGGAGCAGAAGGTGCTGTGTGTAAAATTATGCCTTTYAGAGGTAATGGCTTTGATATGTCAGTAAAATGGCTATTTAATGATGCAGAGTGAGGCATCATCACTGTGACGTGGGGTCACCCAGCTCTCTGGAACAAACGGCAGAATGTCCTGATCTGAAAAGAAGGTACTGAATTTTATTCTGTGACACACACACACACACACACACACACACACACACAGAGTAATCATCACTTTAATGGAATGATTAAAATGTCACACAGGTCAGGGTCTTCAAACCAAATATTTTCATAAAACTTTAAAGTTGCTCCAATTGATGTCAGATTAAAAAAACATATTTAGAACAAAAGTAATGATGTGTGTTTGGTAGATTGCTTCTTTGTTGTAACGATGCTTCTTGGCAATAAATCTTAAATCGTTGCAAAGTCTGTTAATTTCCCTTTTAATTGGTGCCACATTTGTAAGGAACATGCATTTGTGGGACGAGCAGTAGAGCTGAGTATGTGGGTTGCAAACATGAACATTTTACCAAATCTTCTCTGCCAAACAGCTTATTTATTTATCTTCCCCAGGTGCTGCCAATCAAGCGCCCGCAATAAAATTTATTGTCAAGAAGCATTGTTACAATGAAGTAAAAATCTACCAAACAGATGTCCTTACTTTCTGTGCTAAGTTCAGATTAAGTCATTTTGCATAGAGAACAATCACCTGCATTTATGAACACAAAAGTAAAGTTTATGTCCACATCCTTAGCCCCCAGTTATAAAATGCAATAAGTTTGAAGTGTTTGTAAATACTGATCAAAAATGAATGGAATAYATTTGAGTTTTGAACCGTGCTGAAKWTACTAATTATGGTTTCACATGGATGTGAAAAAAAATATGTCAATTTTGTCCGTTTTCAGACTCCTTATTAAACATTTAGTGTCAGCAGGAGCTGCAGTTGTTATCTAATAGATTCCAAATTATCAGGATTTTTACACTTGGCCTGAAAACACAAGACCCAACTTCTGAGGAGCACTCGCTTGGAGGTGAAGGACTCTGGCAGTCCCTCTTGACCGCGCATCTCAGCGCTCTGCAATTAGTGTCAGTCCATTCAACTTCACCTCCTCATCACTTTGCTGCATAATTCAATGGGTTCTCTGGGAGGCCTTGTCAGCTCTCAATATTAATTACGACTTTCAACTAATGACGCACCCAGCCAAGCATAGTGAGTCAGACATCATGTGTGTAYGTGTGCGCTTGCACGTGTGAGCGCGTGTGATAGGCAGGGACATAGCACTGATAATGGTACATCCTCTTTGTGCGACGACATGCCAGAGATGATTAAAATGGCACCTTTTAATTAAAATGCAATCACAGTGGATGCTGCTGATTACTGCGGGCTGAGAAAAAAAATGTTTGTAGTAAATCAAAGAAAAATGGTTGGCTGTAAATCTTAATGAAGCGTCCTGACAAAGCATGGTTACATGTTTTAATTTAGCTCTAATCTTCAAAACATTAATAAGGGTAATGTTTCCTTCCAAATATTATTTAACAGACTTAACGTAATAGATTTGACATTTAATTTACGCAAAACCTGCTGAAATCTGCTCATACTTGCTGATTATTACAAATTACTTTTTACGATAATTCAATAAATGTTTTACAAAATCAGTAACTTTAATAATCCAAATAGATTAACTATTTTTTTAATAGCAATGATAACACAAATCCTTAACAATAAGTTTTAAAAAGTGAAATTTTTAAATGTCATTTTGCAATTACCATTTAAAATGAATGCTATTTTATCCACTGACTTTAAAGTGACTGTGACACCAAATTTTTGTAAAGCATACGAATGCATTTTTGGAAAGCTGACATTCCTAAAATATTTCAAAATAAATTTCATGTCCCTGAGACAAACAGTTGTTGAGATATTGGCTTGTGAAGTAACAGGAAGTGATGTCAAAGGGAATACCTGAATGTAAAYAGAGTGTTGCTAAAACAAAACAACACAGACCGTAACGAAGAATCTGATGTTTCTTCAGATTATTTTGAGTCACTAACAGAKAGAGATGAAGAGTCGGAGTTCAAATAATGTTTCTAAACAAAGACTAGGGATTTCATTTTCTTTATGAGTTCCCCTTTGATGTCACTTCCTGTTTTACTTTAGCTGAGTCAAGTTCAAAGGGAATATCCTAATTATGTGGCAATATGGGTAAAATCGTGTTTATGATGCCAAGTTTCTTAAATATAAAGATGTTTTCTTTAACTTTTGGGATTTGAAGGAYATGAMTGTCACAGGCACTTTAAGATGGTGAGAATTTTTGCGAGTGGTAGTACCTGTTGGGTGCCAAATGCATGTGTTCTAAATTTGTAAAAGCTCCCCCTCCTCCTGACCCGATTTACAAAAAGAAAAAAAATGTACGAAGGGAGAATCCTGACAGATCAGGTCAGTGAATGAATTCAGTCGGTTTACAGTTCGTTTTTTAGCAGGATACTAAAAAGGTTATCTCACAAAGTCAGGGACAAAAGCATTTCAATCCTTCCTGTGTTTTTTTTATTACAATCAATCTAAACCTCAGCCAGAATTTAGGTCTGGCTGCGATTGGCTGACCTTGCCTTTAACATGAAATCCRTCCCTAAAAGAGGCTCAACCCAAGGCTGAATGAAAACTCTATGCTGCTTCGCTTCACAGGTGGTTGGCCGGTGCTGGGAAACCATCTGCAATGTCTGAGGGGCCAAGGAGGATGCTGGGAGCCWGGCAGAGAGGACATCCACTCCCGGAGCCTGCTGCAGTTAAAGACATAATTCATTCACTCTCTGGGGCCAACAACCTATCTTTTACCTTAAATATAGACTGCCACCAAGGACGTCTGACTCATTTCTAATCACATACACCTGTGCTGCCTGCCAAAAAAGCCATTTCAGAGCTCTGCAGAGGGTGACAACGGCAATACGAGCTCAAGTAAATTGAGGGGAGAGGGAAAAAAGGCTGACTGGAGCAGGGACAGTAGAGACCATCACCTGCAAGCAAATAGCATAAGGTTGACACCGTTTAAAAAGATATAAACAGCTTTTATTGTTTAGGCTCATCTGTTAAAATTTAAAAAAGGCCCCCAAGCTTTTGACTCCAGCAGGTTTTTTTCCTGATAAGAGCTTCATGGAATAAGATCAGCTAATTTTCATGCTCATCATACTCCTTGATTCCAGATTTTCATTTGAATAGGACACTATTCTAACACTTCTTTGAATAGGAACTCATTTTCTCAACACCAAAAATAATTAGCTTTTAACCAACAAAACTGTCATTTATCTGATAAGGTTTGTTGTAATATTATGGGTAAGTGTACATTTGGTTGTTGAGCTAAACCAGCAAAATTTACTGCATGTGAACAAGTGAGCTTTTGAAAAAATAAACAAGGAAAAATATACAATTTGTTGAGTAATACCTAAATAAGTGAATAAAACTAGCAATAGTAATGTTTGTTATGCTGCACGCCAAAGTTTTAAACAGAAGTATTGCATAATCTGTTAGTGCTGAGTGATGTGGAAAACGCAGCTATTAATGTGCCAAATTTGCTAAAGTGACTGATTAACAGTTTACTCCATCTGTACATGTGCATCCACTTTCTGAAAGTTTCAGTGAAATCCATCTCCATGTTCATCAGATATTTTGCTAWAAGTGTTGATTCCAACAGTTCATACAACAGTTTTCAATACAGACATCACAGAATTTGAGACCTTAAAGTATATGTTGAGGACGACTCTCGGTTCAAACATGCTTAGTTTTAGCTCAATATTTAAAAAACTGACTGAGTTAGTGCCATTCCAGGTTTTAACGGCAGAGGGTTATGGCAGCCATTTTGAATCGAGTTAACTCCRAAACATAATCAGTTATAGTTGTACATCTACAGATTATTTTTGAGAGTTGCATTCAGATTTGTCTAGTGGCTCATGAAATATTTTGCTAATAAACACATGCTGCTAAGAAACAGCCAAGAAAAAAAACATTTCACTATTTTGTTCCTTTTCTACAGTCTTCCTGTTTCACTTTGGCTGAGKSAAGTTCAAAAGAAAATATGCCWGTTAAGGGACRAAATGAGTCAAATCGTGTRTATTGTTCCAACTTTCTTAAATATAARGATGTTTTCTTTGACTTTTTGTATTTGAATACTATGCATGTCACAGGCAMTTTAAGGGCCGTGCTCAAAGGCCCAAAGTGGGGCTGGTTGGTTTGGGGATTTGAACCAGCGACATTCTGATCACAGACTCATYTTCTCTAACCCACTCCCCTCATATGATGAGGAGAGTGGCTCAGACCAAACCCTAAACCTAACCTAAATACAATTCATACCTCAGCCCTAAACCCACAAATGAGGTTTTACYATTGTGTGGCAACTGTCCTCGTGATCATTGTGTAATGTCAAAAAATGTCCACACACCAAAACAAAAACATGCACATACACAGGCAATTACATTACTGCCCGCCAATTGAAACTTTGCTACCTTTTCTTGGCCAAGTACTGAGATGAATGGAAAGTGTTTTAGAAAAATCTCATCATCCTGGCTAAAAATCTTCATATGAATAACAGCATACAGTGTAAACATCAMACATGATGGCACGGTGTTGCATTTGTACACATAGTAAGCATCTAAGATCRCTACTATTGTTTTATTAAAGACAATGACAAACTTTCTGCACCTATTGGGACAGCAGTTCAAATGTTAATTGCTCATATCTTTCTAATTTACAATTCAATGACAATGAAATATTACTAAAAACATCCTTGAAAKTTTGGCACTACAGAAGAAGTGCCTTTTCAAACAGTAGACCTTTTTCTTGAGGGCAAGTGTGATGCATCAGAGAATAAATCTGAAAGCCCTTAACGTGAATAATTTGCAGGAGCTTGAAGCCCAAAATTTGAGGTCACTGTGACTGAAGAGAGGACCCGACACCACCTGAGACCACCTGACATCTGCAGGAGTGTAACCAAACACAATTCTTTCAGAATTCCCAGTCAGGCAGGTCGCTCTCAGTCACTTCAGTTGCCAGCTCCAAGCGACAGCCCAGACAACGGCCATGAATTAAAGATGGCATTACTGCGGCAACGGAGGACCCAGAAATAGGCCAGCTTGACCTTTTCACTGACCTGCTCTGAGTGGTGCAGACATTTGATTTCACTCCCTCATCTGAGGTGTGATTGAGTGTTGAAGTGCAGAAGTGGAGCACGTCAAACAGCTTAGCATCCGCTGTCGAATGTTTCGAGGGGCTCAAAGTGAATCAACATAAACTTGACCCGGAGGGAAAATATCAACTCCTCAGCATGTGGATAAAAGTTTAGCTCCTGTAATTGCCACTCGAACCTCAATTAAATGGCTAAGAACTGCWGGATTCCAAAACCTCTGTGCTCAAATGGGCTTCAAATGTAAATCCAAGGGACACGCAAATGCAGGGAAAATGAGATTCTACAAGCCTGTTTGGTTTCATAACTCCACGGGAAACTGCTTGTCTTTTAACCTGCAGGATGAAATACGTTTATTAGCATAAAACTCTCCATTTGGTTGTCTGGTCACAATAGKTTGATAGATTTAGTCAATGAGGATGTGCAGAAATAATTTAACACTTGAAATATTATTGTAATTTGAATTTTAAAAAACTGAAAACAATGTTTGTGTCAGTTAATAGGCCATTCTTGTAAGTAAAATAAAATGCATGTAAAAATCTTCATAACAATAGCTAAATTTTCTTTTACGAAAAAGGTTTGATRTAGTTATTTTTTGTAATAAAATGTGTATTATGTCATAGATAATTTTGTTGTTGTTTAAACCTCACTTAAAAATAGTACRAAAATAGATAAAACATGCTATTAAGCTAATGTATTATAGACTTTGAACCAGATATAAGCCATTTCTTTTGAGCACTAATAGGGTTTTTTATTGTTATTTAGTGCGCAGCTGTTGGTAAAGAGTGGGGTTTTTTCACAAATGAAGGAAGCTTGATTGTAGGGATGCACGATCTATCAAAGATTTATTGGCATTTTGCAAAAAAATGAAAACTGCAATAAATGSTTGGCTCAAATGTTCGTATTAATGCATTTTGTCAATCACACAGAGGATTGAAGTATTTGAGCAATCAAATGGAGAYGTTCACATATKTAGTCAATTGRATGGATCTCTTTWCATTAGATGTAGACATGGGTGGATCGCAAACGACTGAGAGTCACGATGGCTGAGAGAAAGATAAGTGAGGAAATTGTAYGCAACAAAGAACTCGTGATTAAAAAAACAAACAGCACATCCCTTATTTAAGATATTTTGGTTTCAAAAGAGACTATTCTTTGGTGTCTTCAGTAACTACTCAATAGTCCCTGAGTAGTTACTGACTAGTTCCTAAGTAGTTAAGCTTTTTTGTGTACCTTATTGTAAAGTGTTACCCCAAAGGTAAATGCAAACTTTATTAAGACAAGAGCACAACAGCACTGCAGATGTCTCTGTACCAGAGTTTTGTAAATGGGATTTCTTATAAGAAAACACTGAAGTGGTACAAAAACATAACAGAGGCACATTATTTGGTGAAGGACATGATGTCAATGAATACAGTGAGCCGAGAGGACTTCGTCGGTCTGATGAACAAAACGGACCTGAGATACCACATCAAATCGTAAGAATTGCACTCAGTCTTGTTTCACTGCTACTATAGCAACTGTGTCTAGTTTCACTTTTTAAAAAATAAAACTGTCATGTTGTAATGGAAATGATGTATTAGTTGTTGCATTTTGGCTCTGAACCCAGCACAGAAAGACAACACTGCATACTTTAAGTATTGCAAGTATTTTCGTCATCACAGTATTAAACACTTTTTGCACATCACAGGTTTTTCTAATATCATGCAGCCCTATTGTCCTTCTAAATAGTGCCTTCTTAAAAGTAGAGATAATGTCTTACTATATAACAGGGTAAATCTAATAAAATATTATGAACCCATGAGCAGTATAAAACAATGACACACTGACTAAAAACTTTTTTTTACTTAATACATCTTCATGTTTTGCTAAAGCCAGTGCTGATTAAATAAGAGTGAAAAAAAGATGTACCAAAGTTGAACAGTTGGTTTATTCAAAAAGAGTCAAAAATAAAAAGCTGCTTTGAAACTAGTATTAATAAATGTGGCSTTAGTGAGGTTGCAGTTAATGTTTCTCAACAGTTCATTACACTGCTGACACGTGGCGTATAAACAGGTTATTAACACAAGACAGGATTCACCACCGCTGTCAGCCATCGACATAGCAGTAAATTAGATCTGGCCATACAAACTAATTGCATATTAACGGCTCTGAGCCAACGGCTAACAGAAACATAGCTAATATACCACACAACACACACAGCAGTGAGATTAAATAGAAACAAAAGCATTTTTAAAAACTTCCGTTAAATTTGCTTTGGCCCTTTGACAGTGACTCCTGTGTTGAGCGTTAATCAGCATCTCCCGACGACAAAACAGGAAAGCTGTTGCTTTAATTACAGCTAAAATAGCGGTGATAATTTCTTGTGCTCAACATGCGCCCTTTCTGAATCCTCGTGACTGTCTTATTAATAATGAGTCTGGCTCTGCTAACACAGATGCCATCTTCAGACTAAGCAACCCATTAAACTTACAAACATTTAACCTGACAATTGCAACTGTGCTGGGAAAGAGGACAAAAAACACTTCTCCTTCCACATCCAATGTTAAAACATGATACTGAACTATTAGATTTAAATAGTCTGTAAAATGCTTAGTGAATTTCTGAGCCGCCTTTTTTCTGTRGTTCTGAGAACATATTGTCAAACTGCATCACGTCTTGTACAGAAACTGCATTGTGGCCAACAGGAAGACTCTGCAACCAGTGAGAGAATCATCAGGGGTTCTGCTCCCCTCCTCTGACACCATTTTCAAGATGAGAGAAAAGAAGAAGGACCTCCGTAATGTGAAAGACCCCCATCTCACCTCGTGTGTTGTTCAATCTCCTTCCATCAAGAACAAGATACAGGACATCAAAGTGGCATCCGCATGTGAGGACCCAGTGTTCCCAAAAGTGGGCCTTAACTAGACCAATTTTATCCTCTATATTTATCAGCAGATTTAATAACTAAAATAACGTCAAGACTCATCTTAAAACAAAATCAGTAAGGACTGCAACAGCACACACACACACACACACACACACACACACAC
>NW_013952502.1:614194-621867 GCF_001266775.1 Austrofundulus limnaeus | reverse complement strand
CACACACACACACACACACACACACACACACACACACACACACACACACACAAAACCTTTGCTCACAATCACATCAACTGCAATCGAATCCCAGGACGTAAAACACAGACTCCACTGGGTTGTTTTTCATTCATTTTTTTTTTTTTTTCACAGCAAACTTTGAAAATCACAAAAAAAACATCTCATTTAAAAGTCTAATTTTTCCTCCCTATTTTCAGTTACACTTGAATAGCTTATCAGGCTGTCMTTCTTGTGTCCCCGAGCCACCAAAACTGAGAGCTCTGCAGCTGCATGTCGATACTGTGCAGCTGAGACGCGGCACTTTGTAACACCGTATGCTGTTTATTATTAGGAATAAACACGCAAATATTACACCCAACAACAGATGACAGCACAAACTCCTAATGTAGATCAATCACTCTTGTACTGATTGCTGCAGCTGTTGAGATTATTAATTTGGCAAACAGACTTTGTAAATAATACACCAAATGCTCATTTAAGCACTCTGCACTCAACCAATGAGGGGATGTGCTGCACAATAAAATCTCATCCAACAGGCTGTGAAGTCAACGCCTTGAGAGAATTCTGGAAAAGCTCTTCCTCCAAGGGGTCGATAAAAGTCTTAACTAAATGCTGGCTGACCCATCACTGCATCAACCAAGCTAAAGCAGACATCCCAGGAGAAGTAAATAAAAATAATAAACCACTGTGACCTTTACTGGGATGATGAAAAATGGTTATATTGCTTTGATAGATCTATTATTAGTGCTTCTTCTTGGATCAGGTTTGGCTTTAACAATATTTTAATCAGAGGCAGAGTGTTTTGTTACCCATAATTGTCTTGACTTTTATTATAAGAAGTCTAAAATRACTTAAAAACCTAAGGATGGATTCTTCCCACTTCCATTGGATCTTTCCTGGGTTTTTCCTTCATTTTTWAATTATGGACCACAATAGAAGGCCCTCATTATCTTCTTCACACATCCTTTTTCTCCACAAGTTCTCACCTGGTAAAATGGGGCTGCATATCATTCAAATGCACCTATGGAAACAAATGTGTCATGGACTACCAACAGAGTGCAAAAGTGTCAATCAAATCAAAAATATTTATTAATCCCATTGGGAAATTAGATAAATCAAGTTTGCACAGAGAATGTAGATATGGTTCTTTAATTTGATAACGTTTGCTATTTTCATGTTAAAATTTTCCAGTTTAACAATTAAGATAATACTTGTTATAACTAAAGACAGGATCAAAACCTGGCAGATGAAGTCACAAAGGATGAATGCCCCCTAGTGGCTAGATGTAGTGCAACCTTTAAGTCAAGTTCACCTGCGTAAATAAATTGGATAATTTCCTGACTAAAACATACAAATACACTATTTTTTAAACTAATGTAGTACTTACTTTGTTGCTTCATGTTCATATATGCATTTTTCTTTTCRTATGTTTCATTTTATTTAGTTTTCAGTTTTCAAACAGAGCAATGTTGTATATGCTGTTAAGTGCCAGGAGGACTGCGACCAGTTATACATCGGGGAAACAAAGCAACCACTGTTCAAAAGAATGTCCCAACACAGACGAGCTACATCTAATGGCCAGAACTCTGCAGTTTTCACTCATTTACAGGCCAGCGGTCACTCTTTCAGAGATGAGGATGTTCTCATTCTTGATAGGGAGGAACGTTGGTTTGAGAGAGGAGTAAAAGAAGCCATTTTTGTAAAGAAAGACCGTCCGTCATTAAACAGAGGTGGGGGCCTCCGTTTTCAGCTGTCCCCCTGCTACAGCGCTGCCATTGGCAGTATCACTCCAGCCCCTGTTAACAAAAGGTATTAATTAGGGTGAACGATAGCCATGTGATGTGAGTATGAGTCATCTGTGAGCCATAGCCAGGTGATGTGAGTCACCTGTGAACGATAGCCATGTGATGTGAGTATGAGTCATCTGTGAGCCATAGCCAGGTGATGTGAGTCACCTGTGAACGATGGTCATGTGATGTGAGTATCAGTCACCTGGAGGCAGGACATAAAAGCCTGAATTTTGCCTGAAACTCTCAGACTGAAGAAGTCTCTTGGAAGAGAGACGAAACGTTTCATTAAAGAAGAACCCGTCCAGAGGACCTATACAATTTTTTTTTTCCTTTGATTTTTTACCTGGATTACTGAGATGCATCAGGACATTAGTTTTCAGTTGTTTGGGAATTAAGGTAAAGTCTCACGTTATGCAAATTAGAAATAGAGCTGTTAGAAAGTGTTCAAAATTGGAAGCCAGTATATGTAGGAAACACAATCCAGTTCTCAGTAAAAGGTTTCATTATAGATCTAAAGTTTCTCAAGAGCCTGTGTGTGTGGCCCCGAGTCTAATCAGAACCCAAATGCAAAGGCTTCTAACTTCCAGCCAAAACGTGTTCAAACTCGTTTTATAAAAATCTTGGTCACACCCCTAGGGGCAGTACTTCTTAGGTCACCACTGGTACATTGTAAGGTAAATAAGTTTTTATTTATCCTGCGGAGGGAGACATTAAGCACACACATTGGTGATTCTCTTCCTGTTTAAGGTAAATGAGTAAAATTGATCACAAAGTACAAGATTTAGGACTGTAAAATTCAGCTATTCAGCCACAAAAATTTCMTTCAGTGCAATGAGCAATCTTAAAATAAATACACATAACTAAATAAACACAACTAAATTCAATGAAGACCATATACTGTAGTACTTGAGCTAAGTATAGACCTTAGTTTCTTGGGTTGTAATGAAACAGTTTGATAACCACTGGTTTAGATGTCAAAAACTGCCTCAACCATTCAATGTGCAGATGTCACCTGTCCAGGATTTACTATTTCATGGTCATAACCATGAACTGTAATGGAATATGCACCAAATCCCTGCATATTTTCATCCCCATGAATGATTTACAACCATTGAAAGTTATTTATCATCAGCTCTCAGTCATAAACTCTATTCGAAGAAAAAGGCCTGTGGCAAAACAGATAAAACAAAGAAGCCTATGAATCAAAGCTATCATGTCCAAGTGTGTTAGGAAATGGCTGCTGAAAGTCATTTCTAAAAAAAAAAAGACTCAAAGTCTGAGCTTTAAAGCATCATGTCTTCTGTTACACACTGGAGATGAGAGGACAGCGCCTGGCATGCCTCTGAATTTGAGTAAAACGGAGTCATTAGTATGAATTTGATTTAGAGGAGCAGCAACAGAATCTCTTAAAGCTTTTGGTGATCCCCATAATCAATACGCAAGCTTTGGTTTCACTGCTAAACCGTGGACCCAGTCTAATCTCTGTGTTCCTCATTTTGGGAACATAATAACAGCCACATTCATACATTTTCTATTTGCAATCCAAGTGTGTTTTATTACATTGATCGTTATCTGTATTGCTTACTGAAAAACATGCCTCTTATCAGCAAAACCCTAAGTTTGCGGCTAAAGCATGGCCGCCTGTCTGTTTGGAAGGCTGAGGGCTTCTCGGTGGCTGTTATTTGGGATTCAGAGCACTGCCAAACCTCTGCAAACAGAAAAGAGATGCTGAACAGAATTTTAACAACAATCCTGAGAGAAATTCTGAGTGAAAAGCACTGAAGTGTTGCAGCATACCAAAATCAATTTCTGCATTTGTTTTTCTCATTGGCTAAACACTGCTCTGTAGTCAATGTGTTCATTATTCAAATGATGCTTTCTGTAACTTTAGTTTAAACTAAGTGATAACCTGCCAGCTCTCTTTATGTGAAAAGGAAAAGTTTTTAATGCTTTATATGCCGCCTAAAAGGGGAAAGCATGACAATGCTTTTGTTTGTGTCTGTTAGCAAAATATCTCACCTAAATTTGAATGAAACTTGCAGAAAGTAATCACTGGATGAGCGTGTATAATTGATTTGCTTTTTGAAGTCAGCCTGATTCAAGATGGCCGCCCAAGCCAGCTCATCTTCAACAACACAAAAATAGGGGTAACTTTGTCGATTTGACACATACTGACCTAGAATTTGGCGTAGTAGAAGCTGAGACTGGTCCTATTTCGTTTAAAATGTTACCATTAAGCACTGTGCTTGAAGTCAACTTGGTCTGTTAGCAAAATTACTCATGAACCACTGGGTCAGTTCTGATGAAACTTGCAGGAAATAATCACTGGATGTACCTCTACAACTGATAAACTTTTAAAAGATAACAACAATTCCGTTACTTTTCACAAAGATAATTTTAGTCTTAAAACGTGATGTGAAAAACAGTGGCAGTTTGCATTTCTTTAAGGAATACCAGGCCTTAAAATATTAAATACACTGTTTTTTGCACATTAACTCATTAACAGGCATTTTGATACACAAATTAGCCAACATGCAAAAAAAAAGGCAATAAAAAGTTGTAACTACTGGGCTTGATTTATTACTATGTACCTATAATGTCTTGAAGAGCACAGATTACCTAACACATAGACGTTAAGAAATATACATGCTGACATAAAAGGAAAGGGCACTCTCCAGTTACTAAAAATATTCAGTCTGATGCAGCGCGGTGTCTGGAGGTATGAATCATCACAGATCTTTACAGCCAGCCGGAAACCTATATTTGCTTGTGATGAAGTTTTTTGTCGTGCGCACTCGGGCTGCAGCTCAAAGAGGCGTGAAAAGAAGTGTAAAAGAAAATGTCGGTGAGAACTGCAGAGATTCTCGAAACCCACTGTAGTTGTAACAAACAAAAGGACACTTCTTACAATGGATGCTCTGTAGATTAAGGTCARTTAGCTGTGGCATCTATCTTGAATTGGGTTGACTCCAACAGTTAATCAGTTGTAGATGTACAGCCAGTGATTACTTTCTTAAAAAAATATAATCAAAATCTATTCAGTGGTAAATTAGATATTTTGCTAACAATAGGTATGATGCTAAAGTCTCAAGCAAAGATCATTACTTGCAGTGTGTGTTGTAAATAACTCTCAGCTGCAACCAACAAATAGTTGCAATACCTTGCAAACTTGTTGACATATAGGCATGTGTGTGTTTCCTAAGAGCAGTTGGCTGAGGCAGCCATCTTAAATGAGGTTAACTTTAAAAGTTTGTCAGTTGTAGATATACACTCACCGGCCACTTTATTAGGTACACCTGTCCAACTGCTCGHTAACRTTTAATTTCTAATCAGCCAATCACATGGCGGCAACTCAGTGCATTTAGGCATGTAGACATGGTCAAGACAATCTCCTGCAGTTCAAACCGAGCATCAGTATGGGGAAGAAAGGTGATTTGAGTGCCTTTGAACGTGGCATGGTTGTTGGTGCCAGAAGGGCTGGTCTGAGTATTTCAGAAACTGCAGATCTACTGGGATTTTCACGCACAACCATCTCTAGGGTTTACAGAGAATGGTCCGAAAAAGAAAAAACATCCAGTGAGCGGCAGTCCTGTGGGCGGAAATGCCTTGTTGATGCCAGAGGTCAGAGGAGAATGGGCAGACTGGTTTGAGCTGATAGAAAGGCAACAGTGACTCAAATAACCACCCGTTACAACCGAGGTAGGCAGAAGAGCATCTCTGAACGCACAGTACGTCGAACTTTGAGGCAGATGGGCTTCAGCAGCAGAAGACCACACCGGGTGCCACTCCTTTCAGCTAAGAACAGGAAACTGAGGCTACAATTTGCACAAGCTCATCGAAATTGGACAAAAGAAGATTGGAAAAACGTTGCCTGGTCTGATGAGTCTCGATTTCTGCTGCGACATTCGGATGGTAGGGTCAGAATTTGGCGTCAACAACATGAAAGCATGGATCCATCCTGCCTTGTATCAACGGTTCAGGCTGGTGGTGGTGGTGTCATGGTGTGGGGAATCTTTTCTTGGCACTCTTTGGGCCCCTTGGTACCAATTGAGCATCGTTGCAACGCCACAGCCTACCTGAGTATTGTTGCTGACCATGTCCATCCCTTTATGACCACAATGTACCCAACATCTGATGGCTACTTTCAGCAGGGTAATGCGCCATGTCATAAAGCTGGAATCATCTCAGACTGGTTTCTTGAACATGACAATGAGTTCACTGTACTCAAATGGCCTCCACAGTCACCAGATCTCAATCCAATAGAGCATCTTTGGGATGTGGTGGAACGGGAGATTCGCATCATGGATGTGCAGCCGACAAATCTGCGGCAACTGTGTGATGCCATCATGTCAATATGGACCAAAATCTCTGAGGAATGCTTCCAGCACCTTGTTGAATCTATGCCACGAAGAATTGAGGCAGTTCTGAAGGCAAAAGGGGGTCCAACCCGTTACTAGCGTGGTGTACCTAATAAAGTGGCCGGTGAGTGTATATCCCACTATTAAATTTGGAAAGTTTCAATAAAATCCAGATAATAGTTCATGAAATATGTTGCTCACAGACACACATAGTCAAGTTCAAATAGTTACAGGGAAGCATTTAAACCAAGTTCTTGCACAATCTGTGAGTGCTCAGAATATTTGTTGGGGATCACTCTCAGCTATTAACACATTAAATTGTATGTCAATATCAGTAAAAATGTCAGAATTATAGCCATTTTTGTGTTTTTTAATGGTCAGTTGGCTGTGGCGGCCAAGTTGAGTTGGGTTGACTCCAAATGTTAATCACTTGTATTTGTACATCCAGTTGTCACTTCCTGAAAGTTTCATGAGAATACGTTCAGTTGGTTAGGAGATATTTTGCTAACAGACACGGGCAATAACATTATTTAATACCTTCAATTTTTTTCGACAATGAAAATAAAGTGTCAAAAAAGACATTTCCCTGGAGGCATAGTAGTAGTAACATACCATATTAAAACCGACTTAAATCATGTTTCTTAGCAGGTGTGTTTAGAGTTACAAGAAATAAAATAGAACAGTTTTATTATGGATGTAAATCATGGATGAGATTCAGATCCAGATCTGTTCATGTAGTTAAACAAAGGAAAAAAGGCTCCTAGAGGAAACGTTTTGTCCATTAGGCCTGGGAGATTACGTAACTTTTCTTGATGGATCTTCAGCTTCAGTCTGCTGCTCTTTTTGCATGAACTCAACTTTGGACGACGGCGAGCACATTAGGGATTCGCCGCTGAGATTGCCTGAACTTTTGCAGCCAAACTAAATATAATTTTTATAATGGCCAGCTAAGTTCACAGCGACTTAAAAAAAAAGGGGAGAGAAAACGATGCAAACAGCTCACCGAATTTTCCGTCTCCGACAGCAGGTGGGGAGCAGAGGCTGACAGCCAATGCAGCGAAGAGGACGGGACGCCACGGTGACTCCATACCGCTCCTCCTGCCCGAACACTAGTCCATAACGAACACCTCCCGCTGGAACTGCATGTCTGGTCGGCAGGCTGGCTGGTCGGAGGCTCGGGCTTCTTTCTTAAAGCAGCATGTTGCAGAAACCAGCAGCGGAAAGAGAAGAGAAGCGGGGCTCACGGCGTCGTTTCAGCACCACAAACAGCAACCAGCAGCCTGACGGAAAGAGAGGAGCCCCGCCTTCTGACGTCAGAGACACACGCGCGCGCACACACACGTGTGGTGAGATGATGCACGAAGCTACAGACTGATGAGAGACATGGATGGAAGAAACTGAAATCATACACTGCCCAAGAACCATTAAGTCAACAACAACAACAACAACAACAACAACAACAACAACAACAACAACAACAACAACAACAACAACAACAACAACA
>NW_013952502.1:610053-613583 GCF_001266775.1 Austrofundulus limnaeus | reverse complement strand
ATAGGTGCTTACAAATATTCAAATCTGTTTATTAAAATCATAAACTCCCCAAGTGTGACCATACTGGAGAGCTTCAGGTCTTGCTGAAGCTTGTTCCAGGTGGAGGGGCCAGAAAAGGAGAAAGCTTTTTTGCCAAGCTCAGTTCGCACTGAAGGAACACTATTTATTTTTGTAATCGAGGGGTGGGGCTTGGGGTGATTTAAAAGCTAAAAATATACACAATAAGTTGTAACTATTTTTGGGACATTAGAAAGGGTCCTTCATGTTAAGAAATAAATTTATATAAACTTAGCACAAACAGTAAAGGAAATCAGTGTTTGGTAGATTATTTCTTCGTTGTAACAATGCTTCTTGGCAATGTATCTTAAACCGGGTACCTGATTGGTAGCACCTGCAAGTGCCAGAAGCTCAAACCTACAGTAAGTGTCAACAGTAACAACAAAATCAGCTGTTTGGCAAAGATTTGACCGTTTTTTCAAGTGTGCAACCCACATATTCTGCTCTACTGCTCATCCCACAAATGCATGTTCCTTGCAAATGCAGCACCTTTTAAAAAAGGGAAATTAACAGGTATTCCAATCCAACAATGTAAGATTTATTGCCAAGTATTGTTACATCAAAAAACAAAACAAAAACTAACACAGATTTCCTTACTTTTTGTCCCATGTATAGTTTTTACCCAACATAAAAATGAAAACACTGATCTATGCGTCCCTTTTATCTATGGAACCACTACCGGTAAGTATCCCACTCTGAAGTAAAACATATAGTTAGGGACTATAAATTAGGCCAGTTTGTTCACTATGTAATCGTAACGTACTGAAAATCAAAAATAAAAACTTTTATTTAATTTGACTATAACTATAAACTTTATTTTATTTCTTACTTAGGTCTGGCTTCTTAAAAAAAACTAAAACTTGCAAAATGCTATATATATTATAGAAAAGTGCTTTTGTTGTGGCAGTAAAACTTAATTCATCTTTTTTTGTATAAAGTGTCTCACATACTGTTCTTTACCACTTTTATTTATAAAGCACTTAAAACAGCACAAGGCCAACCAAAGTGCTGTACAATAAAAACAGACACATCAAGGACATTAAGTAAATATAACAGCATATATCAGTATGAAGACCAAAGAATAAGTATACCGAGCATATTTTTGTAGTATTTGAATTGATCTTCGTGAAAATTAAAAAAAATAATAAAATAAAGTTAAAACTGCTGATTCATGCTCATGCTGTGTGAACAGATCAATTAGTCACATGTCAAAAATAAAAAGCTGTTCTAAAAATAAAAAACACATTTTAACAGCAGGTTGTCATAAATCATTACTATGACATATAATGAATATTGTTCAGCGCTGGGTTTAAAAATGAAGCAGAAATATTAACAAGAAAATTGTCGGTAAAAATCAAAAAAAATGAGCAAGAGTTGTTAAGAGAAACAGAACATGATGTATAGTAGCTCCTGCTCCCCGATAAATAACGTCTGTCGCTGCTTTGCTTTCCTCAAACCACAACCTTTGATTTAATGTCACGGTTTATAAATTGAAATCAGAAGCCGTTCGCCTTCGGGAACGAAAAGCGTTAGAGGATGATATATTGTTTGTTTGCTCTGTCATTACTCTGAAAAGCGCTGTACGTGCAAGAAAACATTTGAGGTGAAAACAAACATCTCGTGTAAGCTGGACGGTACAGTTCATTTTATTGAAATTAGTAGCAAAATGCAGACTTCATGCTGTCAAAATAACAGATATATAAACACAGATACTGACAAATAAAAATATATAAACAGATATACTGACATAAAAAATATGCATTAAAAAGGAAAAAAAAGAGAAGTAAAGAATGAAAGCTTTAAAATATGACTTAACTTGTGTGACATTTGTAATCAGGAAGTACAAAAGCACAAATCAGGAGCTCTGCTTTATATTTTTATTTTACGTAAGCTTTCCTTTTTTTTGCCATCTTGAAAAAAACAACACACAGAACATTTCTTTACAATTAAGGATGCTTATAAATGTAGAATCTCATTCAAAGTCTTCACTGAAGATTCATATATAACCCTGTTGGAAAGAAGAATTATGAAGTTAGTCAAAAAAATTTATATATTATCCATCTTCATCTCATTCTCACTAACTCACCTCTGGATATCTCTGCTGTCTACAGATGAGACATGTTTGTGAAGCTGCTGCTGCGCAGACACAGCTGCGCTCTTCAAGCCAACCTTGGACTGGCCTGCTAATGAATAATAAATGAGACACGTTTTTATAAACAGGAGCTGTAGATCTTGAAATAGATGGGCTTTTAGAATGAATGAATAAATAAATAAATAAATAAATAAATAAATAAATAAAAATAAAAACTTACCGTGGTTGATGACAGCCAAGACGTGCAGAACGGCAGCCAGTTCAACGAGGCTGCTGATGGCGTCAGAGTCCAGAGATGAGCTGACCTCTTCCAGGAACAACCTGAGGGAAGCACGCATGGACCCATCATCAGAACCAGTTGGTGAAAGTTAAAAATAAAATAAATAGTGGGGTTGAGTAAATCTACCTGGTGATGGAGTGGGACTTGAGGATGACAGTCAGCAGGGTGCTGGACAAAGGAGGCATGTCTTCTACTGACTGTGGAACGATGACCTCCTCAGGATGGGTCATCTGGAAAAAACAAACAAACCTGGAAGTTGATGAGGCCGTAAGAATTTCATGTCATTAAAAACTTACAAACAGCAGTTTTATATTCCTATTTAATGCAACGTGCTTAATTAAAAAAAAACTTATAGCCTGTGTTTTTTCCTCATGTATAATACAGATTAGGTCATTCCTTATTGCTCCAGTGATCTGGTACCTTCTGAAGCAAATGTCTCTTTTCCACAATGATGACAGCAAAGACAGTAGAGAAAACCCCATTGAGAAGTGCTCTGTCCCACATTTGTGCCACTTGGAAGAAGTCAGTCAGACCAGGAACAAGTGACTGGCAGAGCTGAGGAGAACGATTGTAGAGGAAACTGTAACAACAAACCCTCTGAAGAACTACAGCAGTCTGCTATTTATGGCTCATATTAGGTCCAACAAGTCAAGGGTTAATAAATGACATCAAACCTGCTTTCCTTCCTCGGGTTCTTTCCTGAGTCGGCGTGCCAACAGCTCTATAATCTTTTGGAAAATGTTGGCCACCACGCCCAAGATGACAGGAGTCTCATCCTCCAGACTCTCCTGATCTTGATTCATATCACCGGGTACGCAGCTGTTTGCCACCTCCTTCAAAGTTGGCAGCACAGCAGGGATGCACACGTAGCCCAAATCTGAAAGAAGAAAGGAAAAACCGCCTTCCCCTTGTTGGCACTTTCTCCATTTTTCATTTACGTGCAGCTTGAGATTTGGAGGGTGATGCAACAGAGCTAAAGCAAAGTGAAATGTGTCCTTTTGTTTTTAAAGACATCTCACACTGCTTTCTCTCACATTGAACACACACACACACACACACACGCACGCACGCACACACACACACACACACACACACACACAC
>NW_013952502.1:598079-609937 GCF_001266775.1 Austrofundulus limnaeus | reverse complement strand
CACACACACACACACACACACACACACACACACACACACACACACACACACACACACACACACACACAAAGAAAGCTCACCTGAGAGGAGAATAAGTGAGCACAGATGGAGGATCTGACCCTTGAACGTCTCGTCACCCAAGCCCACGAGCAAAACGTCGCGGCAAACCGTGATGAAGCTCTGGAAAAGTGCAGAAGAATTCTAACTTTTCACTGAAATTGTAGTTTATTTTGAAAGGGTTATAAAGTGGAAACTATAGCTACGTTCACACTGTAGGTAAATGCGACCCAGATCTGATTTCTTTATGACCGTCTGAACGCGACAATTCAGATTTTTTCAAATCTGATCCAGGCCGTTTCAGTATGTGGTTCTAAATCTGATACATATCTGATGTTTTCAAAGTGACCTCAGTGTGAACGCTCGTGTTGCATTCCATCTGACTTTTTCATCAGGGAGGAGGGGGTGAAGGATCAATAAGACACTAACCTCGAGTCACGCTGTTTAAATCTGTAGCTCCRTGTGTTTACAGCTCCGAAACAGAAGTCCAGTTGCTTCGTCTTTTTACTTTTCATTTTCCATGTGGATAGCATAATAGTAATGTCCAGCCTGGGTCGTGGAGCATATCGATGCTAAAGTTAATCGGTCGATACTTTATTTCCAGCTTGTTGTTTTGTTCCAAAATAAAAAGCTTCACCGGAGCATCCGGTCAGAGGCAGGTTCAGATATAAACACTGAACTAAACAAGCAGGTCATATTATTTAATCAGCTCTGATTAAATAACTTCAGATTTGACGTGTTAAATTTAGCATCCAGCTAACTCTGTAAACAAACAAGCCGGCTGATGAGACGTCACATCTTTTACTGCGCATATGGGTCACTTTAGTGCCGTGTGGAGCGTTCACACAGGAGTCTGAAGCAGGGTGCTTTTAAAATATAATATGAACGTTCACAAGATGTTCAAAAGATTGGATTTTTTTCAAAAAATCTAAATTGAGCATTAAGTCCTGCAGTGTGAACGTAGCCTATGGTTGCAGGTGAGCTCAGATTTTCTGCCAGAATACATGCATGTCTCTCACAAAACAGGCAACTGTCCTAATTTATTAACATCCAACATCTTCTAACATCTTTATCTTCCAATGTCTGAATGTAGTCATGAAAATGAGTCCATATTAGCATGGTGATTTGAGCAGAACAAAATGTAAGTGTGTGCTTCTGTGTGTGTGTGAGACAAGGCAGAAAAATCAATGACAATTCTAAATTTATGAAGCAGAGTTGAAAGCCCCAAAAGGAGGAGGCGGGAGGCAACCAAACATTCAGAATAACAAGATAACYGTGTGTTTCATCTTGATCCAGTCTATGTACAGGAGCCAAAGTGGATCTGATAAAAATCAAAAGGTGGCTTTTTTTTCCCTTTCCCCCTCAAACAGATATGATTAAATCTGCCTGCTGAGAATCTGTGGAGCTTGCTGCGACAACACACCATCTATTCCCATTATTCTCTTCCACGATTTAAACAAAAATGCAGAGCGTCTGCTCAAACAGGTTTGATATTGGTAGTTCTTTCAAAGTGACAGGAACACCTGTTGGTCTTATAACGTGAGAAAAGATTAGCTTTTTATGCATGGCAGCAACAGCAGGTTCTGCTATCCATCACACTTTATGACGGGTGAGAAATTTCAATCTCTGCTACAGAGACGAGACACTTGATGAAATCAAAACAAAGTATTATGGCTTCAGAAACTGTAAACGTCTGGCGAGGTTTATTGAAAACTGCTTTTCTTTTGATAGTTACAGTCTCCTAATGAAAAGCGGATGTCACAACATATCAACACAGGTTCTGAAGCTATATGTTAAGTAAATTAAGTGATAACTCACCTCTGTTATCTGTATGGCGAGCTGCTGAGACTTCTCAGAACCCTCACCATCACTTAAAGGTTTGGTAAAAAAGGGCAGCACCCTGTCTGTAACCCACGCTGCCATGTGCTCCAGAGAGAGCAGGTAATCCCGACCTTCTGTCAGCTGAAAAATAAAAAACAACAACAAACTCTAATCTCTACTTTAACTTTCCTTGCAGCTGAAGACAGAAGGAGCGGACTCGTCGCCAGAAAGAAATTGGCTTCAAAATTGGTCATCTGGAGAAATGTGTCAGAAACAAACAGAGTAGCTGCTAAGAAAAAAAGAAAAATCTAGCTAACAACCGTTTTCATTATCTCATAATCTGCTGATGATCTTTTAAGTTCAATTTGCTTAAACTTAGTAATAAATTCCTAAGAAGTCTAGACAGTTTTAATGTCAGTTCCAATTCAAAAAGAATCTAATCCCTTGATATTACAGAGAGTGCTCATTTAAAATTCACAACTCAGTGTCTCATTACAAAAACTTGCAACTTCAGACACGCAAAACTAGACTGTGGTGGGAAACTTGCGAGCACAGAATGAGAAGAATGAAGACAAGAAGAGACACAAACTAAATATGGACACTTGCGTTGTGCTGCAGATGTGCACCGAGTCGACCGTGGACCATAAAGGCTTTCAGCGCCGTCTCTGTTTTGGGATGCTGAGGGTCTTCTGTGGTCGAGGTGAGGTGAACGTACAGCACTGACTGTCGAGAGAAACGACCCACAGAACACACCTCTTACAGAAAATATTATCATCAGTTACTTAAATGAACAAAATAATTCACCGTTCTACCTTCCAGTTGCCTAGGATTGTATGGAGCTGCTTCAGAGGGCCCTGACCAAGAGCCAAGACTTGCTCACGTGTAGAAGTGTGGCTTAAAAGGTAGTCCAGGTAGGCCAGCGCCAGGTCTGGTTTGGCCTCCACGGTCTCCTGAATACGCACCTTTCTGCTTTTGGTTACCTTCTCCTGAAGTTCGTGAAAAGAAACTTTTACAAAAAGAGACATGTCCAAAACTGAAAACGTGTGTTGCGTTGACTGACCCCTTGTTTGGGCAGGGACTCTGTGAGCCAGTCAGTGATCAGTTCCAGAGCGTCAGAAGCCTGACCCCAGCTGCAGATGCAGTCCAGCAGCGGACCGAACTGTACCGGATCGGCTCCCGAGTCCATCCTCCTCAGTCTGGACAGGACTCCGCAGCTAGGATGAGAGACCCAAGACGAGTTAAGAGTTACAATAAGGCGATGTTACCAATAATAAATAAATAAAAAACAAAGAAATAACACGTTGCTGCTCACCTAAATGTTGGAACTGCGGCTGCGGGCATAAATGAGGCCAACTCTATAAGAGGAACGATGCATCGCTCATCCTGTAAAAAAATATTTTACATCTAGAATCATTTTCCTCAAACAAATTAATTTGTGTTCAAAAAAAAGAAKGTACCTCAAAAGTCTGGAAATACTTGGCCATGACATTTCCAAACTTAGCAGAGATGTACTTGTGCGCCTCCTCGTTTTGCTTTAGTGCCTTTTTAACACTTTCCCACAGGATGACCACGATCTCCAGCAAACTGGCCACAACAGACATGTCTTGWCCCAAGGAAAGAGGCCCACCCTGCTAAATTAGAAAAAGAGCATTTTCAGAAACAAATACACAAAGTATACACACCCTGAATTCAGACATTATTTTAATGTTACTTCTAATCATGTCAGGTTGTGATATAGCAGACATTTATTCAATTCAAACAATATATTCATTTCATTAAAAAAATAACTATATACAATAAAAAAAACAAAGAAAATACACAAATCAAATATCAAAATAAAATGAAATGTAGCAGATTAGCAGCAATTTATACATTTTATATACAATTTATTTTAACACGCTTTTGTTAATTTGTTTACTTTGTGTTAATGTGTTTTATTGGTTGTATTTCTGTAGAAGAGGTCTTTCTTGCAAATGAGACAATTGTGTTTTAATGAGACTTACATGTATAAATAAAAAAAGGAAATTAAATTAATTTATCTTTTTTTTTTGGAAAAACAGGCAACTAGGAATGTATCGATTCACGTAAGCCCTGATTATTGACTAAGTTCACATATAAGATTTTTTTCCCCAACAAAATGAATTGTAGTTGAATAGCCCTTTTGTAAGGTACGTCTTTAAGACAAATTCAGTTTAATACTTGATAAGTTTTGGTCACAAAATGATTTACAATGACATTTTTATTTGTTTTGAAGTGATATTCTGTTACTGAGACAACCGAGAGTTACAGTTTGATACAAGGACCATAACACTGATGTTAAAAGAAAAGAAATATATTTGGTTATAAAATGGCTACAACTCATTTTGTTGGGGAAAAAAAAATCTTATATTTGTGAATTTAGTCAATAATCAGGGCTTAAGTGAATCGTCACATTCAAAAACAAAAATAACACATTCTGCCTGCTGTTTAACACAAATATTATGACATCTCTGATTTACTAAATTTTTTAAACCAATTTTATTTTCACTTTCATAGTTTTATCTTCAACTGCTTGTAGTTTTAACTATCTTAGACAATCACAGAAATGTTTTTTACCCGCTTTTAACCAAGATTCTGACGTTTCTGTACATAAACATGTCTATGTCCAGCTAAAACAAACTTATAGGAATTAAAGTAGAAAACCGGGGGAATTGGGCTTAAGAGATGAATGAACCAATTGATGGGCCGAACTTTGATGACATGTGGACTGGATGTGGCCCGCAGGCCGCCGGGTGAATAGCCCTGCCTTATAACAATACAAAGAAAGATCAGTTAACTATGATTTCATGAATCAATTCACATTTTCAGCAGTTATAATTGATTATTAATCAATTCTCCATTAATTGTTACAGGTAACATAAACAAATTATATGAAACTAGGGATGGTCAGTGATTTTTTTAGCATTCCAAATTTAGTTAAAATGAGTGAATTCAAAGAAATAAACAACACAAGAGCACCATGTTTTAGTCATAGTAGTTTATTTTAACAGGATTGTAATGGTGGGGGTCGGGCAGTGGGTGGGGTGTGAATATTTGAGTATAAATTAAACAACTGAAGATGAATTTAAAAAGTGTTTTCTGCTTAAAATATAAATCATTAACAAAAACAAAAAAAGTCTTATATAATAATGTTGAAGCTTCCAAATCTTTTGTTTTAGGTTAAATGTGATCATTTACAAACGATTTGTCTGTTCAAACATCAAACTGTATTTGTTTTGTTTTGTCGTCTCACCATGCTGTTCTCCTTGTTGCCGTCGTTATTTTCTGTCACATCACAGTCCACCTGGATGCAGCTGTTCAGACAGCGACGGATAGCCAGCATAAACTTTACTGAGGAGAAAACAGAATTATACACAATCTTATAACAGAAAATACAACATGTAAATACATTCATTTTCTTTTTTAAACTAGTTTGCACTTACTTATGTTAGTGGGTGCTGTGTGCTTGTGAATGTGTTGGTAGAACTTCCTGGCAGCCATGGGGTTCATCTGGATGAGTGTGATGCACCGGCAGCACCACTCCTTCTCCGACTCGTTGACGGGGAAGAAAGACTTGAAGAGCAGCTCGACAACTCGCTTTGAGACCGAGTGTGAGTCTATAGCCAGACGGGCCAGAAGGTGGTCCATGTTACACACGTCCCAGAACTGGAGATTAGTACATAACAAGTTTTAGGAAATGCAAAAAAAAAAAACCACCATTCACTTTAACCAACATGTTGCCTGTTGTTCTTAATTTGGTTAAATTACAGCTGGATTTGTGACAAAACAAAAGTAGATATTTGCTAAAACTTTTCAGATCATTTTTTCTTCAGTACGTTTTTTAGCATCTAACTCATTCCACTATATTGGCACTATTTCAACAATTCATATATCAAAACATTCAGCTCATTCATGTGAGGGGTGCTATGACTTTTGGTATTTCAGCTATCTATACTTTTTTAGCTATTTCACTTATTTAGCCACTGTTTTGCCATTGAAAATGAAAGGAGCTCTTTTCAACATCCTTAAAATAGTTTAAAGCTAAATACACATTTTTTGTAGCTATTATAACTTTTTTCAGCTAAGGTTAGCAAACTTGTGCTCCTTATGCTAATTAAACAATTTCCAGATACTTTTTAGCTGCATTACTGAAAATTTCAGATGTTTGTTATTTTACTACACATTATCATTTTTATGTTATTTTACGTTTTTTCTGCCCTTTTTTTTTCCTGTTTTAGTTATTTTTCAACTGGGTGCGTGCTACTTTCAAATTGTGGCTGCTACCTTTAGCTTATTTTATGCTAATTTTAGCTACATTATGCTACTTTAGCTATTCTGCTTTTTTCTACTTTTAATACTTTTTTACTGCTACCTAGTGCTATTTATGCTTCTTACAAATGTTTTCAGCTATATTCACCTATTTTAGCTCTTAGCTTTTAGCTGTTTTGTTTTCAACTAGATTTGTGCTTCTTWTTACTGTTTTTCTGCAAAGTTAGGCTTTTTTGCTTCTTTCAGTTTTTCAACGTGAGCTCACTTTAACACTTTTTCTATTAAATATTTTTCAGCTTATGTTTTCAGCATGGAGCATTCACACTAGCATTTTCCCAGGAAATGTAATTTYTCTAGTTTGAATAAAGTCCAAATGCAGTGGGTTTTAAGAATTCAAGAGAGGTAAAAAGAACAAAGTACCTTGGCAGCACGAACTGCTTTCACCTTGATGAGCAAGTCAAGGAAAGCAGTGCGGACTTTCTCTGAGTTATCGTGAAGGCTGTACTTCAGAGTGGGCAGGAGTTTCTCCAGCAGGGGGTGGCTGAGAGGATTGTCCAGAACAAGAACCAAACACTAAGGAGGAGAAAAAAAGAAAACATGAAACACCATCCTCTGTAAACTCGTCTTATATTTGAGATTCATCACTAAGAAAGAGAAACGAGTGTTTCTCAGCAGAGGTGAAGAACCGTTGTTTTGTTTTCAAGCYGAAAGCGGGCGTGCTACCTTGAAGACTGAGCAGCGGACGTCGGGGCAGCTGCAGTCGGCAGCGAGCTCCGTCATTAGCTTCTTCATAAAGTCTGTGATGACTGTTGGTGGGAGGAGCTCCCAGCACTTAGCCAGGATCTTACAGACCCCCAGGGTGGCATTAGAGCGCACGGTGGGGTGAGGATCATTAAGGAGGTCCTGTGCAAAAAAAAGAAGCTATTTTCCCTTTCTTTACAACAAAAAGTGAGGCTAAATTTGTTAAGCGGAATCCTACCATTGCCATATCCAGCTGTTTCTGGATGTTCAGGTCTATATTCTCGTTGCTTTCATCCGGGTCGTGGATTGGGAAGGCCTCGGTGAAAAGCAGAGTGGCATTTGCTCGCACCTCAAAGTTAGGARCCTGCAAACAGGATGGCTTTAGGCTACAGAGACACACAATAATACTAATATAATCACAGTAACATGTGTTGGCATACTTTGAGAGCTTTCCAGAGTATTGGCTTGTAGAGATTATAAAGCATCGTGTCCACGCTGTGACAGCCCTTTCTTGAGTGGAAATAGCTCACAATCTACATGAAAGCAAGCGCAGCAGGAAAATCAGCACACTCCATAAGCAAATGAGACCTAGATCCTTAAAATAAATATTATTGAAAGCTACTTCAAGGACTTACTTGTCTGACTTTGGAGTGAACAGGTGATGCTCTGTGCAGAAATATTGCATTCCGCATAAAATCCTGAATGCACACGCTCTCTATCTTCTCCAGGAAATCCCCTGTGGCTTTCTTCCATGCTCTGAAGTAGATCTCAGTAATGTGAGTAGCTATGATCCTGGAGGAAAAAAAAAAAACGAGGGGGAGTATTTAACATGCATCAAAAACTAAACCGTGTAACTGAGACCAAAATGTCTTTCATACTTGTTGTAAAACTCCAGCTGGTTTTTGATCGTGCCATGAATAACCCAGATAAAATCGACACTCCAGCTGAAAAGAAACACCAGGAATCGCTTCCCCTGAAAAGGTAATAATATACACGTGATGAGGCTGACGGCTCCAGGACAGAGCCACGACTGGAACCAGCTCGACTCACGTCATCGTTTCGAATGAAAAGAGGGCGGTGAAAGCACTGAAGCAGCAAGTCGTTAATTTGCTTGTTGTCTTCTGACGTGTAGTCCAGGCTCAGAAGCACATCATGGAGACTCCAGACTCTTTGAATCTCAGCTCCCTGAAATAATAACGAATATTGAATATTGGGATATTGAAAAACCCTATTGGCTCTTAAGTCCTGTTTCTTTAGAGTGGAGATGAGCAACTGACAGCCCACACCAGGCCCACAGGTGAATTCCACTTGTCCCACCAATGAGGCGCCTTCTTTTTCAGGAGGTAGACTATCACAGAATTTCAAGGCAAACCTATGTGTTTATGCTTAGAGACGCTGCGTTAAAGGATTACAATACAAGTCGTTGCACAAAGCTAAATATGAGAACTTACTGAAGTCACAAGTACAAAAACAACTGTGACTTTTTACCAGAAGCAGAACCACGCAGGAGTCTACACTCAACAGGTCTTCCTTCAGCTCGCTAAATTAAGTTTTTACTTTTGTTTGCTTCAAATGTTTTGTATCCATATTCAGTGTTTCCCCTACCATTAYACCTTCTTGCTGTGAGGCGTAAGAGCTAACCATAACAATACAGTAAATATACTGACTGGTTTCTTTAAGATGAAGCTCTTCTGCAGGGAGATGAGGAAAGCGGCGCGCCCAAATTTCTCCCGCTCCTGCAGCCCGTTCTTCCACCAGGCCTCAAACAGAATCTGTAAGAGGAGCTGCAGGGGAGCCTCTGACACAGGAAGTGACATCAGAACGTCTGACGGATAAAAACAAAAACAGAAATCATCAAAAACATACCCTTAAACGACTCTTTCAACTCCAACATACTGTACAATCTAGTATTAAAAACAAAAATCTGCTGGGGATTTTAGGTGTAAAAAGGAAACCTTTAGGAATCAATATTTAAAAAGATAGTGAGGCTTCTGTGAAAGAGTTTAAGTTATCTAAAACTGTACTTAAAGAGTTGTGATCATGACTATTACATATTCTATTTCAATTTCCATTCATATTTTTCAAGGTGGTAATTTTTATACGATTTTATTTCATAATTTTATGATCAACTGCAGTGTTATTGTTTTTGTTTTGTTTTTTTCCCTTGAATTTTGATCTGTATTTTTATGGTGCAAATACAATTAAACTAAACTAAGCATTGTTTTTCTAAAGTTAACACTTTCTATTAAACAACTAAATATAATACAATTAAATATAAATCTGATCAACTTAAATCGTAAAAGAAGAAACTCACCGTGAAGCATGTGGGCAATTTCCAGAAGTGGGCTGTAGGTGTCCCCATCTTGTAAAACCTTCAGAGATWCAGTGGCTACTAATGTCACACCGTTCACAACAGCTATGACTTGTTTCTGAAAGAAAAGAAAAGATTGTAGTCACYGTACTTTTGTACAAGATTCTGGTGACAGCTTTACATGCAGCAGCAATAAAAACAATAAATACAACAGCATTATTTAAACACGTAAAAAACATTATAATAAAAGTATATTGCCTCACATTTTAAAATAAATTCTTTTCGTTTATAAAAAAAAGGCTTTGTTGTATGAAATGCTCACAAGAAGCAGACAGGACTTTGTGATTTGTGAATRAAGTACAGTAAAGACACTTGAAGTGACTCACAGGGTCTGCAGCTGATTCCTGCTGCATGTCCTCCTCCCAGCGCTCAGGAGGCAACTCCAGCAGGACGGCCCGAAGGAGCGACCCCAGCCTCCTCCAGAGAGCCTCCCTCTGCTCCCTGGACATCTCCTGCAACACCTCTTCCACATCAAAAGGCTCGGTTTTGTTCTTCTGCTCGGCGGCACAGACAAGAAGTCACATTTTGATTTTTAAGGTTTTCCACAGAGACATTCACACATAACTAAATATTTTTTGCTTAGAATGGTATTGCATTGGCCTCATACTGTCAAAGAACCTGGATTTCAACRAGGTCATACCATTGAACTCAAACATATAAAAACTTTGAGACTGATTCAAAGTTTTTTAAAATGCTACTGAAAAACTCAGGTCAGGGTTCGTMTCATTTCTTAGGTGGAATGTTTCTACAAAAGAATGTTTTCATTCTGAGAAATACCTTTACAAATGTAAAATGCTGGATGAGAGAGCTGTTAGAAATGTGAAAAAAAAAAAAAAGACATTCAATATTTCACAAAAGCTTTCTCTTTATTGGCTCCAATAAATAAGCTCCAAAACATAACAGCATGACATCTGAAAATATAACTTTATATTTTAGATGGAGGGATTTTTATGTGGCAAATTTTCAACAAGATCTTCAGTTATTAAGCTAATCTCATGTAAACGATTTTAAAAGTGGAATATTTAAATGCATCTATGGTTTTAGTTTTGTTTGGCCCATGTTTTCCATAATTAAKTTTCTGAAGCCAGCTGGGATATCTCACTGCTCTGCTTGCATTTATTTGCATGYTATTTAGTCTACCTTGTTTTTCTTCACTGGCAGCCCTGACAGAAAAGCTGCTCTGATGTTTCAAATGTATTCCAAAGAAAATGAAGTTTTACAGATAGTGATGTGGAGCAGTAGTCGTAGTTGTTGGTTACTTACATGAAGCTGAATAAAGCGAAGGAAGTCCTCAACGTTTTCCTTACAAGCAGCTTCTAAAAACGTCTCCCGCTTAGACATGATTTCTGCGATACAACATTCAGAAACTTTAGATGTTTACACCGAACCCAGACGTTTTGACGAAACCAAAACAAACATGGCTACCCCGTCGGTCTGTCTGCCGGTTAGCTTAAAAGTGTTATTTCTAAATGTACGTCCCGCACTGCTCTCTGAACACTCCTGAGTAGACTTAAATCCATTAAAATATTAGATGAACATACATTTACTTCATTTATTACCTTTGTTTTAGTTTGGAAGTTGGGAACAGGAAAATAACAGCCTCTACCTTCCGCGGTAAACCCGCGCAAATTTTGTACGAAGTACGTCATTACGTCGAACACGAGTTTCTCACGTTGACGTTAAAGTGTTATTACCACCAATAGCCACACGATGGCGACAAACCACAACAGATTAGATCTTTTCTGTGCGGCAATCTTAGCTCAACAGACGGTTTAATACTTTTAACATGAACGTTCATTATTTATTAGAATAATACYAATACAAAAAATACTTTTCAAAAATATTTATTCATAAAAAGTCACGAGGCATCAGATATTTTGAAATAATGACATTTTCAAAGGATAAAAAAATCACATCTTGGGTTTTTAAGGCACAGGATAGATGACAAAAAAATGCATTGTTCAAAATACAGTTACACTTCATTGCAAAACATATACAAGCATATAGACAGAGATGCATCTTTACACGTTTCCCCATCTAATAATAAAATGCAATCATTTTTGTCTTTGTTTATACTTCTTTTGTTTGTGTGACTCACATTTGGACTGAGAGCACTCAAACCCTTTTCAAGTATCCTTTATGACAACTTCTGTAGTGTACAGCACTTGTTCATAGCCCTAAAATGCCCCCYTTCTGTGTCTGAGACAAATATAGCCATAAATATTGTACAAATCCATTAAAATAAAGTGAGCACATTTCACAATTTGCACACATGCATTTTATGTTTTTAAACAGGCACAAAGACCAAGAAGAGGTAAACAATCAAATAACACTGCAGAACATAAAACATATAAAACATTTTTAACACAAAACAAAAAAAATGCTACTTTTCTTTTAATAACTCCTTTGGTTAGTTTTCACAAACAAACAACAAAAGAGACTATTTCACATTTTGTAAAAACAAACTGAACAGAAATTTCAATAATTTAGACAGGATTCTATAAAATTTTCCCTTAGGTAAACATTATACCGTGGAAAACCCTGCAATTTATTTTGAAACTTGTGTGTGTGTGTGTGTGTG
>NW_013952502.1:580930-597130 GCF_001266775.1 Austrofundulus limnaeus | reverse complement strand
CACACACACACACACACACACACACACACACACACACACACACACACGTTAGTTGCCTCATCCTGTATGTTTCTAACTCAAAAGCAAACAAACAGCATTAAAGAGATAATTTCAGAATGGTCTGTGTTAATCTCTTATTTTCTAAACCGAAGCAAAAGAAAGGATGACTGAGAATAAAGAACCACGTGAAGAGTTTCAAAGAGCTCTTAAGAGCTACCTACATATATTGTAACATGAACCAAAACATGTTTAAATTAAGTTCTAACATTTATCAGAAAAGTGGACATGTTAAGYCCAACAAAAACAGGTAAGTTCTATAAGACACAGAAATCTGTTTTAGAGTCTTAAACCCACGTTTGATCATAAATAGGATTCAGAGTCCTCTTCAATGTGTTCGTCCTCCTCCTCCCTGTTCGGCTCTTGTCAGGCAGCAAATAAAGGCGTATGAAGGGATCTGAACCATCTTTGGTGAAAGCTATCAAGTTGCTGAAGGCAAAGAGGAAAGAAAATGTCTTTGATGCATTGCTCAGGTTACTTGTTTATTCTAGACATTGAAATATAAGGTAGAGAAACTAAGTTAATAGTAGAAAAGACAAAAAAAAACTGAACAAATTTTTAACTTAWCTAGCTGCAAGCTCATCGTCAGTCAGAACTGAACATATTTCAACAAACAGATCATTCAAGTGGATATCTACAACAGGTAAGATATTACCTATTTGTAACCTTTTGAAAGCTAAAAAGATTTGAACTATGACTTTAAAATTGAGTCTGTTGTTGCAGTTTGGAGCTCACCGGCAGGCGTGCACCACCACAACCAGTTTGTTCCTCTGAGAGCTGTGCCGAACCGTCAGCTGGATCTCACCCAGGGGGTACTGGTTGGGGGCGGAGCCACTGAAAACACACCAAMGTCAGACTGCATCACTTCAAAACAATCCATTAAATAAAAATAAAAATCACACTAATGAATGGATCACGTGACACGTGGGGTGGGTAAAGCTAAGATAAARGCAGCGGCAGAACTGAAATGAAATCTTACTTCTGCAGGTGACGAAGCCTCTGCTGAAGCTCCAGGGCGGCGGCGGGCAGAGAGATGTCKGAGGCCAGGCTGGGGGTGGACTCTCGGTGAGGAAGGTGCTTCTGGGAGCTGGAAATGCAGGCTCTCAGGTTGGTCGTGCTCTGGCGAGGGCTGGCCGAGTACGGCTCGCCGTCCGGGTCCTGCAGGGTGAGCGTGGAGGCGTGGATGGGCTGCAGCGACGTGGAAGAAGGAGGCGGCGATTCTGACGAAGACAGGCTCAGGGAGGGAACTGAGACTGTCTGCGGGACACTGGACTTCCTGACCTGGACAGACGAGGGCAGGTCTGAAGGTACCTGCTTCTCCAGGGAGAGGATCTGTGGAGACAAGTTCTCATTACTGGAAATAAAATCCTGCTCTGGATATGTGACTATTTCTGGTGTTTATCTGACAAACACCAGATAAAAATMTGAAATTAGAGCAATTTTTGTTTTCGAGCATCTATAATAGATGGTGCATTGATTATGACCCAACTGAAAAATGTTAATTCAGAATAGTTTTATATCTCATGTAGCTGCATTCATCTTTTATATTTGACCAGTGGTGATTCAGTACACCTCACACTTTAGCCTGACTRTCTATAACAGCAAAGCAATTTACTATCCACTGGTTTTAGACACTGACTAAATCTTCCTTTTAGTAATAAAAAAGTAAAACGCTTTTCCTTAATGTTTAAACTTGGTGAAATATAAAATTAACATCAGGCCTAAAAGCTATTGATTTATAACTTAGTTTCCTTGGGTAATGGCTTGGAATGCATCATCCAGAAGAAAGAATAATGAGAGTGGTTATTCTGTACGTTAGGAGAGTAGTTTATTTTTTGTCTTAAAAAGAGATAGCACAGAATAAAATAACCTGGAAAAGTTATTTTGCCTCCTAAATAAACACACTAATTTGTCAGATTGCCAAAGGTCGTTTATGACTTGCAGAAGCCCATTTTGTCTGCGTATAGAAACTTTTTAAACTCTTCTGTTTGAAAACTTGTGTAATTTGGATTTAAACTCTGACATTTCAGTAGCTTAAGTAGTTTGTTTGATTGTTTGTACGTTTAAAACCAGGGGCCCATTGAACAAAAATCAGATTTATACATTCAAGATCTCGGCAACTTGGCATAATGTTATGTCCTTACAGGCTCTGAGGTGTAAAAAAATAAAACTGAATAAGCTGAGTTTTTCTTTAACTAACAGTATAATTATATTTTAATGCAAAGTAAAAATTATGAGGGTGATATGTTCACTGGAACACCGAATAATTGTATGAAACACTGATTTCTGATTGGAGTGCTGCTCAGAAATAATACCTGATTAAGGCTGGGGGGGGTGGATTATGCATTTTCCAGACATAGTTTAATTCTATACCACAATCAATTAGAATCAGAATTCAGAATCAGAAGTGTTTATTGTCATTCACACACAGCATCAAGATGCAGTGCAGAATGAAACTGCAGTTTAGAACATCTGTCCGGAGAAACACACACACTACGACAAACACGGGGGAAYGAATGTCCACGGTCTTTCGCAACTTAGTGCGCTACCTTTTGCAGCTTAGAATACACACACAATAGGAAGGGTGAGTTAAAAAAAGAGCTTTGATCCTGTGTTTTATACAGAAACACACAAACATGCGCTCAAAAAAACTACTCTGCTTGAGTTAAAAAACCCGCGAGAGAGCAAGTCAGTCGGGGGGCTTAGGTCAGATAACACATAAAGGGGAGGTAAAATGGGACGGGTTCAGAGGAGTAGGTGACGTTGAGGGAGGGGGGGTCTGTGCTAGGCCCAACCCTGGGCCCATCCAGAGTCCAGAGTCACATGATGTTATTGTCTCTACTCAGTGCGCTAGAGTTCAGAGATTTCCTCCTCTTCAGCCAATTGAGTTCTAAGGCCGGGTCAAACGTGGGTGATGGGGGTGGGAGCGAATCCAGCTCTTAGTTGACATTCCATCCTRGGGAGGTTGAGATAAACACTGCCCTCAAGGCTGTGCCGCTGGGAGCCAGATAGATAAACCAATTGTTCTGGAACAAAGCAGCCTTGAAATTCCTGCTGCTTTTGAAGTGTCTTAACTGCAACTCTGAGGTGGCTGGAAAAAAAGCCAATCAGTCAAATTTGGGGTCATTCCTCAACTCTCACCGTCAGAAGCTAACCTAGATGTAGTCCATACATGCCGAAGGGTCGCTCCTGAGCTGTGATCCTCATCAGAATCACATCCAGTTTGTGAATTTTTCCCCCCAGCTAAGAGTCTGTATGCTACCAGGCCAGCAAAATCCTTCAAGTGCGCCCGACAGCTCTTCAAAGGCCCGATCACTGTCGGGTTGCTTCACTTTTCGATAAATCTGGAAACCTCCTCCGCTGATCAGCAGGAATCCAGTCATCCTAATCCAAATAAATAAAGATCTTCCATGTCTTCGATGGAAAGTGGTGCTGGCATATCAGATTCCAGCCCCAGGAATCAGACAAATCCAGCGGCAACCATTCCACCCAGACAGCCATGTTCCCCTCGTTCCAAAAAAAGTGTCAATTTCATTCAGAGACCAGTTGACCAAATCCATAATTCCTTTAGTTTCGGATGGAAGGTGAAAAAAAAGCTTGAAGAAGCAAAAGCAGCAAAGCAGGGAAGGGTGGGGTGCAGAGAGAGCAAAAAGCATGTCCTGCTCCTCTGAAGGTCAAGCTCAATTAACTGTGTTAGCGTTAGTTGTTATGAAAATTCTGTTTATATCAAAAATAGGTTTGACTTTGCATCAAAGTCTATCTAAACGCCTTGAAATTGGCCTCTGTCTCTTTAAGAACCTCCTACCATTTCCAACACTCCCACTTCAGCACGTTTTCACAACAATACTTCGGGGTGACCTGTGGAGAGGGAGTTCGGCTGCAGACTGAGCTCCAGGGAGGAGCTGTGTAATAGGCGGAGCTTTGTACCAGTACGCATTCAAGTAGCTTCACATGACTACCACTGGAGATTCAAGGATTTCTCAAACATACATGAATAAGTCAAGACACACATTATGACATGATGTAAAGCTCAGAATTTTTCATTTTGCAGAAGACCTTCCCCTTTAAAAATGCTTCCCTTCTAGCTCGGTTGTGACTAGGTAAGTTTCAGAGGACTACTTACCATGGAAATGTGTCTTCTCTTCTGTGCAACCAAATGAAGGATTAATTTATCCAGGATAACACAGTAAATCCCGGCCTAATCCTTGATCCTACTTTTGTGAAACAGGCCCCCGGGCAAAATACATTTTTTAATTCTTAGCAAAATGAAGAATTTGCCTCGATGTACACGAGCTCTCTAAAGGTGTTTTCAAAATTAGACAAATGGGTCAGTCATGGCACTTTTAACCAATTGATGAGCTTTTATTTTCTGTCAAACAACAGCAATTGGGTATATCTTCAGAAGTGTCTTCCCTCAGCATAGTATTAGCCACAAATAATTTAAGGAATTAAACCTGCCATTATTGAACTGTGTTTGGGCCTTMCTAAAAAAACAACAACAGCAAAAAGCAAGAGACTTAATATACATAGATCTGAGTACAGAAAAGTAATCAGTAACATAAAAAACTGCGGATGCTTTTTTAGTTTTGCTTCATCAGTAATTCAAACTGTTACTCAAAAGACATTTTCTTGCTAGTTAATCTGTGCATTTGGAGCATCTGTTCTGGCTGAAATGAATAACTTGTGAGTTTGTTTTTACCCTCAGAGCCATCTTTAGTTTGACGGTGGAGTTGGGCCCCGAGTTCTTCAGGGGAAAGCACTGAGTCAGCGTCATGTTCTCCTCCGTCAGCAGGCTACTCAAAGGCACCCTCAAGTTACCCAGCGTGCATTTGTGCTTGTCATCTTTTATCTAGTGGTAAAAAAAAAGCAAAACAAATCAAACAAGCCACTTTTTCTCTGTCATAACAGAGCGTGATTCACAAATCGTTCTCTCCAACATGGCGTTACCTCCACCTCCAGCTCCTGCCTCTTGGGATTGTGGATGAGGAAGGGGAAGCAGTCCTCCCACAGAGGTTCCCTGGTCTTGAAGCGGACCTACAAGGACAAACATTAGTTTAGAAAAACACAGAGTAGCTACAAATTAAGAGCACAACTCTGAAAATATCTGCTGTGATTTTTAACTATCATATGTTTTATCTGAGACTAGAAATAATAACCAAAAGGTTTAACTTTTAATGTAACTTACATACTTGCTTTTATGTTAACATAAAACATTTTCTCCTTAAAATATTTAATTGATTTAATAAAATGCTTTTCAAGTGTTTAAGCTTTGTGAGTTTTTGTGGTTCATTTCCATCCAAGGTGCTGCATGAATAATTTACAGCTCATTGTAGGAGAGGCGACATGGTATATTTTCCTTTTCTTCTCCTCCAAACCCATAAATTTACAGTAATTTGGAAACCAAGAATGTATCTGAGATCACACTAAATAAAGAAATGCTTACTTATTGTAACAAACTGAAAGTAAAATTCCAAACTGAAAAGGTAAAAAAATGATTCATGATTCTTTCCACAGAACTCCACTTGGAAGTGCAAACTTCCCACTTAGCAGAGAGATGTGGGCCAGCTCTGGTAATGATGGCACTTTTTATACAATGGCATGCCACAACTGGCCTAGTTGTGGTTTGATTTATGTGGTGCTGGCCCACACATGGACCACCTCCGGCACACCCCATCTGGACAACCAAGGGGCCGTCATTCCTTGTCAGATCTGGGCATTGCCTTTTGATACATGGGTCTGTTTGGACTTATTATGTGACATCTCCGTTGTTGAACTCAATGTCTGTCTGGGTCTGTGGCTCTGGTCCCCCTTATGTTTGCCTTGGGTATTGGGGGTCGGGTCTGTGGTCCTCCACAATCACTATTTAATATTCCACTGGAGAAATCTTGTATTTATATGCAGGTTCACAACCACACAAAAAAAAGATATTTGGATCCTGGGGTTTCTGACATTCACTGGATGTGTTTATTTATATGTATGTGAGTGAGTGTGTGTGTATGTAGGTATGTATGTATGCATGTATGTGTGTGTATATGTGAATGTTTGTATGCGTATGTGCCTGATTGTGTGTGATGGTCAAATGTCGGGTGTGGTGTCCTGTGTGTTATTGGTGTTCATTTCACATGTTGTATAATTTCTATCGGTTTCTCTCTTTACTGTTCTTATATTTCTCTTCTACTTTTTCTTTTTCTTTCTTACTATAGTATTATAAAAAAAAGCCACTGATGATGCAGAAATTAAGAAACTAACATTCAGTTTTGTTTTTTACTGAAGTGGCAAAAAAAAGAACTCAATGTCTGCTTTTGTATTTCTTTTATGCATAAAGCCATCTCTGTATGTCCAGTCCCTACATACAAAGAGCATTTTGTAACTTTAGATTATGGTGAATTTTTGCATTTACTTTTCCTTTTTTCACATTTACATACTTCTTTTTAAAGTGTGCTTATTTTGTCTAATTATTTTTGTGTGTTTGGCCCGTCCCTTTGCATCACTCTCTCTGGTATTTGCATTTCCCTCAGTTGGGAATCATTAACTTCCTAAACGAGGGACATACAAAGCATTCGTTTTTTTGTTCCTTTTTGAATCCCAAACAGAAAGTGAAAAAGCTGATAAACACATTTTATCTGCACTTGATATATGTATTTATATAATGCTCCCTTTAATGCCCAAATGTAATTAGACTGAGTACTACGCTTACAGAGGCATAATAACCACAGTGTGAAATGTTTGGATTCTTCAACCACTATTAAAACGTGAAAACATCCAGCAACACCAAGACTAAACATTTTTCAACATATCAGAATAAAAAATAAATGAATATATAAATAAATAAAAAATAAAATAAAATAAAAAACGGTGAGTGCAAAGCATGGATTAAATGAAATGATGTGAACGCTGATGTGATTTTAATACTCACCTTACTCTCCAGCATTTTATGACCAACAATGAACTGCACATACGGGTTAGGTTCGCTGCTGCACTTCTTGGTTGACTAAAAGACAATCAGAGCAGGAGGCGTTCAGTTCGTTGCCCACGCTGGGATACACAATTTAACGCTGGACAATGAATTCACACAACATGCGTCGTGGAGACCTAATCAAGCGCACAAAACAGAACAAGTGGTTAAAACACAAAAGACGAGTATTTAAGACAAACAGGGCTGCAGGCAAGGAGAGTTTTTGTCTTTCCTACATACTAAATTAGGAATAATTTGTTCGGTTGGCTAAGAATTGAGTTTTCCATAAAGAATAATACTCCTAATCTCTACATGCCAGAGGCCAACAACGATGAAGAAAGGCTGCCCCTTTATCCTCTTCTTCCTCATATCTGATCTGTTTCTCTCTATTAGATTAAGCTTCATATTGAGTGTTCAGGGTTAATGATGAGCAAAAACTTTAAYTGAGAAAAGCARATGGCACAAAAAATGCAGAATATACAGTATGTTACTGTACAGTAGATACACCATAAAATGAATGTTAGATCGATAAGATGAACTTAACAATCTAACACATCTAACAAAGAGGTTGGATTTTTCAGTGATTATGTTGGACTTTGCAGCATTTTTTATTAAACTGAGCTACATTTTGGGGGAAAAATGTTCCTGACATATCCTGGATATCACAAATTGAAATCTAGCTTCTTGTCTTGACAAGTCTTGACTCAGGTCGGCTGAATACAATGAAWACAATTGCACCACAAATATTTTCTTTTTTTGTTTTATACATGAAAAAAATTGTGAAACCAAAAGACGGTTTCCTTCCACTTCACATTTGTGCTCTACTTTGTGTTGGGGGAGGAGCTAAACCCACTGTGCCTAAATGCATCCATACAAAGGACTGATAAGTGCCTTCCAACCTACTAGAAGGGAGAGGAGGAGCAGTCTGGACACACTGTATGGGACCGATAACGTCCATTTAATGGACTGACAACATTCGAAGCAAGTGAAATCCCAGGAAAACACTTTTAGAACCACTTTCTGCAACAAGACAAATTCTTGAAGAGTTCAAAGGGTGAGAATTCCTTTGCACTGTATATGTCGAAAACATTTTTTTACCCCAACAAGTGCTCAGTTCAATTAAAGAAAATACTCCAAGGTCAAATACTTTGAAGGCTGTGTTTGTTACATGACAAACTGTGGCAAAGTTCAGGTTGTGTGAAGGATTTGAGGTACTTTCATGCAGCTTTACTTTAGTTTAGTGGTGTACATGATGAACAAAAGAACAAAAGATAAGAAACTAGAATATAAGAAAGCCTATATTGCTTTTATGTGTAAAATACAATTGTTTTTTTTCTTTGACATTTTATTATAAAGACAGACAAATTTTCAATTCARCTAGAAATTTGACTTTGAAGTCTGTAAGTTATTTTCTTCATCAGAAAAAAACGGGAAAAGAGAACTGGACTGCTAAGGATTTTTTTCATCACAATAACAGCATTTTTTTTCCTTTTATGAGAGTGTAAAAAAGGGTTCTATCTGTAAACCTGCTGTCAGCCACCAGGACACTAAAAGTGCTGAAAGATGAAACTACCAGGGAGAAAACCCCAAATCACTCCTGCTGTTGTGTTGCACAAAATAAAACTGACATAAGTAAGTGTATTGTTTCACCCATCCTTACACACACACACACACACACAGGAGGTGAGGGAGTGCCACGGTGTGTGAGACAATGGAAGACAATGGAAAGCTTCTTGGAAGAAAAAAAACAGACGCCGCTCTCTCTGACAATGTGCAACAGCAGATTTCTGAGTAAGGTCAACATTGTTTTGTTGCTGTGTTGCAACACACCATTCCTCTCGCTGCCATGAATGAAAATCATGAGACTCATGTTTGCTGTGACAGCTTGTCAACAGACYTGTTACTTTCCACCTCTTCCTAAACCTAACTGACTATTTAACCTGCCTTGTCTGTACATATATGGGACAAACTTGTACAGAAGAGTTAAATCACCAAATAAAAAACGTTAAAAAAAATGTCCCTTTGGGTGAACATATTCTAAATTCCTGAAAACTCCTTCCAGGATTAGTACGTTCTGATTTAGCTAACTCTGGCATGAGCGCTCCCTTGYAGCTGGGTTGTTTTGTAAGTTTTGCTATTTAGAAACTCTCAGTTCAAGTCAAAGCAAAAAACAGAGACACAAAATACATGTTATTATTATTCTTTTAGTGTAAAAATTGTTATAATTTTAGAGAAAAGGTTTGAGTGCATTATTAGATTTCTGCATGCAAGGTCACGTGTTGGAAAATGCCAAGAAACAATTCAACATTCAGGGCAAAGGCGTGCAAAACAGCGCGACCATCTTCACGCACGACGACACTGACATTTTATTAATCGTCACAATCACTCRACACTAGACGGTGCAGCCGCGACAACGAGGGTGTGATCCATGCAGACCGTTCTTCCTGCWTTTACTGTACCTTCAGGGCCTTAAAGACCGAGATTTGCTTCAACCCATCGTGTGGGAGATCTGACGGGTTGCTCTTAAAGCCGACGAGTTTTAGGGGGAAAAAAAATCACACCCACGGTTAGTTGGAACGAGTTGGTAGGGTTAAAAGGCATCACAAAAACCCAGATACATGTGTAGACATTTGTACTAAAATGATTGGAAAAGAATGAATAGATTAAAAAAAATGTCAGTGTAGATAATACTAATGACTCGTCAGAGAACCAACTTTGAAAACTGAGTAGACTTTTCAGACCTGGGCCTGACAGATCATTAGGAGCTTTGCCAGAACAGAAAACTTCCACTTCAACTTTAAAATGAGCACCATATGTGATAGAATAAAACTATAATTTTAAAAATAGAAGCAGGTAAAAGCTCCTAGGAAAGCTGCATCCTGGGGTTTTTAAGTGTTTCCTTCAGTTAATGGTTATTAGTTAATAAAGTGGGAAACTACACTAGAAGCATGCAGCTTGCACATGCTTTAAAGCCATAGTTCAGAACTTTTAAAGTTGATTTCTGTAAATAAAATAAAATAAAATTCTTAAAACAATTATCATTTTACTTGCTGCAGATTGTTCTTTAAACGGCCCTGGTTATTTGGAAGAACATAGTTTAATTTTGACCAAACTAACGAGCCAATGTATGGAGCACCAAGTGTACAGTGAAATGTTAAAAAGTGTCACTAACACATTTTCMTTATTTAGTTCACTTTCTGAGTGTAAAATCCTGGTTAAAAATATCCACTAAGAGTTTACTGTTATGTAGTTAACTGTTCTTAGATTTTGCGAACTTTTACTAAATGTTAAGTTTAAACATTAAAGGACACATGTAAATATTAAATCCTATATCTAAATATCTGAATCTAAGCGTACAAGTTAAGTCTTAAATGTTGTAGTTAGATATTGAAGTATGCATTTAAGTATTTCRGAATGAAATGCAGCCTTTGCTGTCGGTGCTCGGTTCATGTTATGATGTCATCAGCCTGCGACAAAAGCAACTGCTAATACTTGATCGCTAATGCTGCTGACGCTGCAGTTAACGCTGCTAAAGCTTCCCTACAAGACATCAAACTTGCAGTTGCGGTCGGTGTCAGAGCTGCACTTCGAACTGCCGGACCACAGGTGTCATTCATAGTGTTTTCAATTAATACATTTTGAATTTAGATTTTAAATTTGAGCTGTGGCTGCCCGATCCGTCCCGGTAGCATGATCCGTACTGTCAGCTCATTTGCACTTCAAACTGAATGATAGACTTCTGGAATGTGCTCGATTTAGGAAAAAACACTGAAAATATTTATTTCTATACTTAATTATAAATGTGTGTTACATTATATCCTGAAAACAGTTTTAATATTGAATATTGTTTGATTAATAAAATATAGATTTACAATGCGTACATATTTATTTATAATAACTTGCTAACTATTTTGTAGACAATTATGTTATAGCTCATCTTATCATCGTTTCATTTTTTTTTCCCCTGGAATAAAAATCCACAGCTGTTGCAAATGTTGCCTTTTCTAAGAAACATTGCAGGTGATGAAATGCTGAAATCCAATGAATTCTGTCATCAGTTTAGCGAAATGCTACATGCTAATAACAATGTTTCCGGGACAGTACGGATTGTGCTTCCGGTATGGATCGGGCAGCCACATGAGCTTCAGCTTTGTGAGCAGCAGTAAGTGTTGGCGCAGGTTGATGACATCATCCTGGTTAGTTACCCTGCAAAATGAGTGAATATTTGCAAAAAAATAAAAAAAAAATTCCATTCGAACATTAAATATCTTATCTTTGTAATGTATTCAGTTAAATGTAGTTTTTTATTTAAGTTTTACACAACATCCAAACTTCATTGGAACTGGGGTTGTGCATATGGGTATTTGGAAGTGCTTATAATGTCATATTTGTAAATGAGAAGTGGTTCTCAAACAGTTTACCTGGATAAATAAAGGTTACACAAATAAATAAAATAATGTTCCTTTAAATTGTTGTATTGTTTCTGTTGTGAAACTGATAGCATTGCAAACATTTTTAAAATAGTGTTGCATGAACCGCTATGCGAATTTTGCAATTGAAGGTTTTTTGAAGGTAGCAATCCATTTTGGTTTCAGTTCTACTGGAACTACCTGCTCGCTTGTGATTCCAATCAAGAGTAAACTATTTTGCCAACCTGAGGCCATTCAAAAAGCAATCTGCAACAAGCACGTCATCAATTCTTTAAATCCTTTCCACAGAACCTCACTTTAAAAGCTCAACTGTGCCTTTAAGGTAAATTCTTTAAGTTTTCCTGCTATAGTTCAAACCCATGACATCACACATTGCTAATGCTATCACCACAGAGGTGCAGAAGCACAGTTGGACTCACAAAAATGGTTCTACRCTCAGTTGTATTGCTTTCACAAAAGATTAAACCAGATGCTCTCCTCTCACTTAAGTTCCCGCAGCCTAAGCTGCCTGTGAAGACACCCTTAGGTGAAGAAGGAAAAAGAATACAGAGGAAACAGAGGCGTTATGAGAACTGAAATAACTAAACTGTGAATTTTTGATCCAGTTGCATTGTTCCAAAATGAAAAGATTAAAGGCTGTTTGCTGACTCTAGGTAAGTTTAATTGTTTTATTTGCTTCAAAAACTTTTAAAGCCTCAAGAGATAAACTCAAAGATGGCTACAGGTTTTAGAGATTTAAGGTTTGCATCTAACAGCAGCAAATCTCTTGCTGTGAGATGAACAAAATGAGCTGAAAGCACTTGCTATCAAATTTCTCAGTAAATTGGACGATCGGGTTTRAAAGGTGAGACACCCTGAGGTGTGGTCGACACAGAAAATTAATCTGGAGAAAATAGAGGTTTTCTGTCACAGTATGTTCAAATATACAATAAAGTCACCTAGCATATTTTTCAGGATTCAAACTAATGCAATTATAGAGACATTTAACTGGGAAAATGTCTTAAATTTAATAGAAACTTTGTATCCACAGGCATGCAGGAACGTTTTGAAACAAAAATAAAAGAAAGTTTCTGATAATAGCCTGTTACTTTCTGTAGTTTAGGGGGGAAAAACACAGAAACTAAACAAATCTGATCTTGTTGTTGGGTTCACATTGAGGTCAAAGTATGTGAAAACAAAATCAATGAACATGGGAAGTAAAAAGCCTTAAAGAAATGACTCAACAACAGTAACGCAAAGAACTAAAGACCAAATCAATAATTCTTATTTAAAAAAGTATCACCCTGACATTTCGGCAAAAACTGGTCCAGGTGACTGTAGGAAGTAGGTGTCAGATGGAGAACAAAAAGCCTACATGAGCGAAATGCCACCTTGTTTCAGAAGCTGAGGCATCAAAATGACAGGAACACTGCAGAATCTTACAGGGAGGTTTTTAGCTGAGTCCAGATAGACCACCAGCAGAGCTGACGACAGGCCATCACTGCTCGGGCTTCTGTCCGCGCGCACATTTCGCAGCACCTGATTGGACAAAGAGATGTTTCAAGCCAATTATCACCAGTAAATGCAGGAAACAGCAGCACACAATGAGATCAGCGATACCTGGTCCAGCTTCTCTGGAGTGGAGAACAGAGAAAGCCACTCCAATTTTAGGTGGAGTTTTCCTGTAAGYGCTTCTTCAAGTTCAAACCACTGCAACAATGAAGCAAAACTGGGTTCAGTTTGAAGTTGGAGTAAAAGAAAATCAGATTTATTTTTGTTTTTATAGGTTTGAGAACTGTTTTCAAAGCCTTTATAATGTTGCTCAAAAAAAACCTGCTCAATGATGTGACAAGGGTTAAAAAAAACCTTAAAAACAGGACTGTTGTGTAAATGAAACTAAAAAATGTGATTTTTAATTAAAGGTAGTGCTGATCGAAGTGTTGACTTCTATTACACAGAAAGCTTTTTCTCTCCCTCAGACTGTCGTTCACATGAACACAAACATAAATCTGCACTTTTTATTTGTGAGGCAGGGATTGAATTGCCATGACCAGAGAAGCAATGCTCATTAGTGTTTCAAGGAAACACACAACAGCAGTGCAAGCTTTAAAAGGAGGAGGGAGTGGGTGTCTCAAAGCGCAGTCTGCTAGCAAACAGAAGCAAAAGTCTGTAAAAATACAAAGTAAAAAAAAATTACTTGTTAAAATGTCTGAGGGAGAGAATATCTGCAAAGCTTTATATTAACTTTACATTAACTCAGAAGAATTGATGACATCAAACGACACGTAGAAGAAAAAAAAACAGCTTTGGAAAAGCAGCAGCGGGCACAAAAACAAACATGTTTTTGTTTTATTTCAGGGACAGGCTGGTTTCTGAGACTAAAACTACAAATGACTTCATAATGAAATAAGTTGAACACAGAWATATACTAGCTTAAAGATAGATAAACAAATATTGTTTAAACCGCTATTATCAATTAAATGCTAATTTTTAATTTGGGGTCTCTCTGTGTGGAGTTTGCATGTTCTCATGTTTCTCCAGGTACTCCRGTTTCCTCCCACAGTCCAAATACATGCATTCTAGTTTTCAAGCCCAGACCTAACTTACAGAAGAGATTTGTGATCGCAGTGGGATTTGACTGGTTAAATAAAGGTAAATAAAAGATCCACGTAAATAAAACTGAAGTCTGGATTGGTTTGGTGCATTGTTTGTTAAGGGGCTTGTGCTAAAAAAACAACAGCCAAAAATTGTCACATTTAGCTTCAAAAAACGTTTGAGTGTGGATTTTTTAAAGTCACCTTTTACCACATTTAAATAGTTAATTCTAAATGTTAAATCTAAATATTAAATGTTATATCTAAATATTCACTGAAACTAAATATTTAGCTAATATGCAAATCCACACTGCCTGTGACAGGAAGTGTCAAAATAAAAGCATGACTGTGTTTATAAAAGAATATGTCTAAGATGTTTCATTAAATAGGTTTTTGTAGACATTTATTGTCACAAAAATGTATCGATTCCCCCAATATGTTTCTTCATAAGATGATTATTCTATAAAGACAGTCAAACTTTTATTTTGGCRCTTCCGGCTACTTTTTCAAATAATGTTTGAAGCTAAATGTGACAAATAAACGTGCACTGTTGTTTTTAGAACAAGCAACTTTACAACTGGCATTGTAAATGTGTGCGTTGGAAGTRTAAGTGTTTCTGAACGAATTAACTCTAAAAGAGACAAAAGTGTGTTACCTCATCAACCTTCTGCTCTTTGTGTAGCTCAGTCAAATCAATCATCAGGCTGCAAATAATGATAAATGCAGTAATTAGCTGAATCCATTTGACAAACAGTAAACAGAAAAATCAAGCCAATTAATCAAAACAGCGGGGTCCAGATATCGACCTGCTGCTCTACAATCCATTGAATTTGCCCTTGAGAAGGGAACTGTGGGATAATCGCTCTGCAAAGAATATTAACTCGGAGCTGCGTTGATGCATTTGTGTGTCATCCGTCAGCAGCACTGCTGAGGTGCAACAAGTCCAGTTTCCTTTGAGAAATGTGTAATAAGATCACAGCAGGGCAGTAAATAAGACTTACCTTCCGAGGAAATCATCCTTGTCTGGATCCTCATCAAACAGCTCAATCTCAAGGTGTTGACCAGAGGGCTCGTACAGCAGAGCCTGAGGAATAAAAGAAAAACAATCTGACCATCAGCAAATTGATTTAGAGAAGTCGTTTAAGACTYGGTGAAAATTAGAACCTGATTATTAGTGAGCAACCTGCAGAGGGAACTAATAACATAAGATAAATCAATAGCTAATATCGCTTTGAAAAAAAAAACTGAACTAATCGTTCACTTCTTTTGTTTGTGATCCTAAACGTTTTACCTCATAAACTTCGTTCCACTTGGGATGGAGGCTCTCTTTTATTGTTTTGCTGTGAAACAGTTGGTTGCCGACCTGCAGGACACCGTAAGGGTCGGACTTGCCCTTGATCAGCCCTCCCAGAAACTGATCTTTTCCTTCCAGATCCTGGGCCTCCAGGAAGTGAATCCTTAGGACTCCCTGAGAAAACGAGTGCAAATTATTTGTTTAGTAATCAATGTCGGAGACGCATTAAAAGCTATAAAAAGAACAGCTGCGCAAGACTGAAGAGAGTTTTTTTTAACCTTGTAAATCCAACTCAGTTTAACTTAGATTAAAATGATTAAAGTAACACACATGGAATACAAAATCAATCAGAAAAAAAAAACATTTCACTTCCTAAGATCCAGCAGAGAGCTCCTAGAGCTGATGCAACAAGACCGAAATCCTGCTTCAAACATGAAATTTAAAAAGTCAGAAATTAAATAAATAAAATAAAACATGACATTCCTCAGTTGTACCATTTGATCTGCTTTGTTGTTGTACTTTTTAACAAAACGAAATGATTAAAAATACAGCTTTTTAACTATTTGTTAATAAATAAGCAGGTGTACATTTCCAATGAACAGTTTTTCCTTCAGTCAACTAATCAGTTTAATAATTACAGATTACATGAAAGACCAGTTTACTTACTATAAAAATGCAAACGCATAAACACAAAAAGCCTGAACTCTGTTTTRTCTTGTTGCCATGGATACAAGTTTTAGTGACAAAGCCTTGACTTTATTTTTTTWAAGTGGTTCTATTATTCTGTCAGTTTTGAGAATTGCCTTCAAAAATGTTAGCAGCGATTTTATTTTATTATTTATTTTTAATTTAGAGTGAATGAAGAACACACATTTGACTATAAACAGCCTT
>NW_013952502.1:572543-580772 GCF_001266775.1 Austrofundulus limnaeus | reverse complement strand
AGTCATTAAAATGTTAAAATCAAATCAAATAAATTTGCTAAATTAAATGAAAATTGAATTTAGGAATTATTTCATTTTAACATTTTAATGACTTTTTAACTGGAAGTGTGGAAAAGTTCTCTTCAGATAATCAGAAACTGTGGTGGGCACAGCTACCCAAATTAWTAGCTTTACTGATATCTAAACTCCTACACAATTTAGTTTTACTAATGGCAAAAAAGCTAAACAAACAAAAAAACAGTTAGAACAGTGCTACAYCAGCACTAAGGTCTTGTCTATGGACACGCCCCCCTCTAGCACCCAGGCCCCCCTCCATGCAGACGTCTCAGTAATGATGTCAGTTTTACAGTCAGTAACTAAAACTTCAACACAGATCTCAAACCAAACCTGAAAATGTAATGTGACAAACATAAGTCAACACAACTCAAAATGCTTCACAGATATAAACGTTCATCTCGTTTAGACAGGGTTCCTACAGCTTGAAGGGCTCGACACAYGGGAGGYGACGTCGCTCTCTCTCCATTCATTTCCTATGGAACTTGTGCGATGAGGCGACAATCGCTTGCCCTCCTCCAGCCAAGCGACCGGCRAATATCGTGCATGTGAAATTTCACACTCGTATACGTGGACGTGCACACGCGAGCTTCCRACGCGACATATGAAAGTTGAAAAATGTTCAACTTTTGTCGCTGTCGCTTGGCGTCMCAACCAACCAGTGAGGGTTTCATTGACTGACCAATGAGCGGAGAGTATGCTACACACTGCAGTTAGCTAACACTTTCAACATTATTTTAGCTCTGTCAAACTTTCCAGTTTTATATCACCCTTCACCAAGTGATTACTAAAAAAAAGGCAGCTTTATGGGAAATTGTTGGTGCCAGGGTGACATTATCCGGTAAGTTTTTCCTCATAAAATCATATTTTGGTGTGTGTTTGTTATTCAATATCATTGGCATCGAAAGTTTTGTTTACTTTACACGTCCATAATGCACACCCCCCCATACACACACACTTTTTTTTGCAAACCACCAATAATCTTTACAAGAGGCAGTAGAAGAACCAATCAAATTTCATGAAAACAAGCGACATGAAAGCGCGATTCGCAATGCTACCATCGCCATCGCGTCCCGTGTATTGGGTTTCACCMTGGCTGCAACGACAGCCGTTAATCGCTGTCGTTTGTCACTCCCCGTGTGTTGAGCCCTTCAGGCAAGTTGAATTTAAGACTTTTTAAGACCTTTCTAAGGCCACTTCACAATAAACACAAATAGGGGAAAAATACAGTTTGTGACAATTTTACCTAAACGTTTATTTTAAGACAAACTACTAGCTGCAGGAGGCATTCAAAAAAAAGTGTTACCAATTGTTTTAATATTTGAGATGAATTGAATTCATCCTACTTTCAATGTTGTAACATTTTTAAGACCTCGAAAAGATTGATTTAAGACATTTTAAGGCTAATTAAGGCCTTATTTTTTTGATGAATTCAATGCCTTTCAAGACTTTTTAAGGATCCATGGGACCCCTGTTAGAGGTGAGGTTTGAGAAAATAATTTGTTTCAGTGAAGCCAGGAGGCGGAGCAACTACTGCTGACCATAGCAGGGGAGAGAGAGAGAGAGAGAGAGAGAGAGAGGGAGGGGGGGGGCAGTGGAAAAACTGCTGCCTTTCAATTTGTGTTTCTGCTAATTTAGTTCTTCTTACATTTAAACATTATTAACACTAAAAATAAAATGAATCAGTGCATGCCCCAAATTAATGCATATAAGTGTGTCTCCGTTTGACTTTTTCTATTTTGTGGGAAATGGTTTCAGTAACTGAATGACATCCCGACTTAGTTTTTTTTTTTGACAAATTCTTGTTCAGATTTTTGTTTAGAATTTCTGTTAAAMTCTGTTTTTGACTGTAAACTAAAACTGTGAGTCAGAAGTTGTCTGTAAATAAGGAGACAGTGAATGCAGGAATCATGGTGTTGTGTGACTCGAAGCACAACATTGTTGAGCATGTCACAAGTGGAGATATCAATGGGTACATTATCAATGTGATGTTATTGTATTATAAATTTATTAGTAGTTTAGAATATATGGTGTGAGTGAAGTCCGTTAATAATTTAAGAAGTTAATGCAACTGCTAAACTGCTCAACAAAAAGTTATTTCCACTTAGTGAATTAGCAGAACRGTGCCCACCACTGGCCCTAATGATAAACTGAAGCCTCTACTTTTGTTTTCGTTACACTTTAGAGTTTGATGACATARAACTACATTACCTTTGGCATTGGGAAGCGTAGCTTAGCCAGTTTCTCTTCTCCGACCAGTGGGATAGTGACTCGGTTGGGTAAAACTAAATAACTGTAGATGACGTCTTGGATCAGGCTGTTGGAGAAGTCGCTGTCAGAAAAGGAGAAAGGGTTTAAGAGATGGAAGGCACAGGAGGGTAAATAGCAAGTAATGCATTATTTAAAAGACAGTAAATGTGCCCTTGGGTTGTGCTGTAAAGATTCTGATTTAATCTGCTCTTTGAACACTTTGTTTCCATTTTCCACGTGATGTGATCGGAAACTGGAGGCAGTTCAAGCACGCCGATGTTGCTGGCCAGCAAACCTTTTAATGCCCCGCTGATCCACTGATCCTTCAGTGCTGTGTGAAAACACTGACAGCAAAGGGAAAGAATGGCATTCCTTTATTAACTTGGATGCTGCAGAAAAACTGGAAACTTATTCTCCCCCCTCACCCTACAGCAGGAAATTTAATTAGGATGAATATTCACAATGCTGCGTTAGCCAAAGACAGATGGGTTTTTATCCATTTAACACAATGTAGCTCACCTAATCAAAGTTAGAGCTTGATATTTGTACTGATCCTGAAACGGTCTCTGGAGTGAATCCTAGTCATAAATCCGAACAGTAGAAATGCAAAGTGGACCGCAGGAAGCACTTTTCATGTGGGATACATCAAAATCAAGAGGCAAGCATTAGATGAACTTTTACTTACACCCATAATCTGATAAACCCATTCCCTTTGAGTTCCACTCTTCCACCAGGCTAAAACTTTACAGGAGCTCAGTAACAGCCTGAGTATCATTTGCACCATAAATTTGACGTCTCATTGAATCAAACTCTGGATAGCTTCAAGTCATCCTGAGTCATAAAAATCCACTTGGAACACTGATAACTGCGCTCAACCTAAACCCAAGTTATTAAAACCAGAGTATAAATAAGGATAACTCTAGGATTCTGATATGTCTCTGACTTATGGTCTCAAGAAGGGGAAACCAATCTTAAGCAAAACAAGATAAACAGCCTCTAAGTTAAGTAGCGGCGATCAGTGTGGGGCGTTTCAGCACCAACGCCAGCCTGTAAAAATGCAAGATAAGCACAAGAAGCACAGTTTGTCAGCACGCTTCCAGAGGGAGGACAAGTTTACCGACAGCAGCAGCAGCTGCAACATCAATAGGAACATCTTAAAAGTGAGCCTGATCCTCTACCGAAGCAAAAAATCAATAATAACTCATTTAAATGAAGTGTACAAAAAAAGGTTAATTTACTGTAAGAGCTCCCTCCTGTACTGAATATTTGTTCAATCACAATCAAATCTGTGGGCCTTTGGTTTACATCTTCATACAGCCAGCACACAAAGAAAAAACACTAATAAGAATGGATCGAACGACTCTGGTTTCTTATAGATGTCAAAGGTTGCCAGCTAAAAGCAGAATATAAACTCGCTGACTTTTCGCAAAGTTTAAAATCGCATAAATATGTTTTCATGTAGCCACATTTGTAACAGAGTTGTAATAAAAAAGAAAAAATATATGAACAACTAGCAAAAATGTGGTGCAGGCTTTACAGTTGGTATTATCTTTTTTTCGTTTGTTTGTTTGTTTTTAGACAAAAAGAAAAAAAGGATATCTTGCATTATTCTGGACACAAAAAAACTTACTAAATAGCTAAATTATGCAAAGATTATTTTAGTTCTAGTCTGTTTTACGATGAAAAAATGGCTAAAAACACTTTTTTACACTTATTTTCCGCTTCAGAAAAGTACCTTTTTTTGTTTTGTTTTGTGTTTTTTGCTGGGGAGGTAAAACTAATATACATCATGTGTTTTAGCTCTTAAATCTCTTAAAGCAAAAGGCAGGAAAAAGCTTAAAATTAGTGGRGGCAAGAACATGGAATTACAGCAACCCTTAAAAACATCAATTCAAATTTCATACTGTTTCATGCAAACACTATGTTATAAACTTCTACACCACTATCAGTTTCAGCTACTGCAAGGACTGTGATATTCCTGCTGGAAGTGTCCTAAACTGTCCCAGAAGTGCTACAGCTAGCTGCTGCTATTTGCGCCAGCAAACCACAGAAATCTGTAAACAACTGTATCACAAAACTGACGGCATAGTAAAAAATTTGCATGAACTGCCATGGAATTAGTGTACAGCAGTAAACCACCCTGCTCAGGTCAACAGCAGACTTGAGACTAACACACACGAGCAAACACAGGCTAAAACTTAATTCACTGACTAAAACCCCAACTCAGTACAGAAACTATAGAGGATTATTATTAATTTTAATATGGTTATCTCTCAGCATTCAAAAATGGACGACAAAGTACGAATTTCATTGCTCAGGGAAACATGTTTTTCATCTGTGCATGTGACAATAAACACTTTGAATCTTGAATCTTGAATCTTGAACAAAGTGAGACCTCAAGAGAAGCCACTTCTGTATGAGGATATTGCACGTACAGCCTACAGGGCTTTGAATCAGTAAAAAAATAAAAGGTATTTATGACTTTGTTATTGTGTCTTTGATAATATCTGTGCACTCGTTCTGGGTCACAGAAATCCCTGGGATTTTCTTAGGCTGTACTTGTCAAATGACTAAAAAAAATAATTCAGTCATCTGTTATTTTTTTCTTTTGATTCTGCAATAAAACATTGCTTTGATCGATCTACATCAGGTTTTCAAGCATCCCTCCAATAAAAAAGCAAGATGATTTCAATTTTCTCGTCGCAGAGCAAAGGCTGCAGGGATTTCTGCTGCATTCCTGCTGATTTCTGTGATTTACAGACGATTACTTTTTTTTTTTTTGCTGCTCTCCTTAGATGAACACCAGAATACCCACGTGTCCCACCAGGAGTGTGTATGTGTGTGTTTATTTATGTCTGTATACGTCTGCTGACTGCATAGATGCACACTTACCCAGTACTGTAGTGAGTGTTTTAACATGCTACTGAGTCAGCCATCCGTCTGGCTTTCTCTGCAACATTCAAATTACCATAAAATCTATAACTATTTGTGTGTGTGAGCATCACATACACACGCACACGCACAAACATGATGAATCCTTTTGACATTAGTGGCCCCCAAATGTGTCCTCGAGCACAATTAGAAGGGAAATGTTTTCACTTTTGTAGTAAAAAAAAAAATCCCCATGTTAGCGGAATTCATTGGCACCCACATTAGGTCTCTACGAATATTCACAACCCCACAGGAGGAGTTTTAATGTCTTCTTCAATAGCACTGCAGCGAGGGTTTAAATGTGAGGCTTAGAGATAAAAGGTCTGAATGGATAACTACTTAAGAAATACACTCAGCTGTTCAATAGTTGAAATTTAATGTAGCACCAAATTTTAAGCTGATTCCCTGTGTTTACAAGGGCCRTTGTTGCAGTTTTTGCCAAAAACGGCCCCAGAAAACCCAAACATTGATAGTTTGCTTGCAGTGGTGGAAAATATTTATTTCATAATAATGCAACTGTGTAAAACAAATCACAAGATTTAAGTGGGAACACTATTGCAGTTTGGATGAATAATAGCTCGGCTCATTTGTCAAGTGAGAAAACTGCGAAGAATTTATTTGCACAAGATTTGCTCGTGCATGTTGGCAATCCCTACAATTTGTCAACCATTTGCATTTCCTGTTAAAGGCCAGAGGAAAGCTTGACGTTTACAATAATAAAAGCACGATGATTGTGTTTACAATAATAAAAGCACGATGATTGTGTTATTTTCATTTTCAGCAAAATGACCTCCAACAATAGCAGGGTTTTATAATACCCTAAAAACCCATTCAGACGTATTTCTGAAAAGGTTTCCAAAGCCTGAAGCAGCATAAACATCAATAGAATGAACCAAAAATGGAAATCCAAACTCATCTCYGTTAAATATAAGCTTTCTTGCTCATTTCYATTWTTTGCGCATCATTGYGCATCAGCTTAGAAYTGTTAAGAKCACAAACATCCACTGATGTAGGAAATATGATACACTTTTATTAAATAACGCACAGAATATTCTGTCTTTAAAAAAAGCATGTTTTTTTGGTTTTGCTTTTTAACATTTTGTTCAGAACTAATTTGTTGTTCTAAAGTGCAACAATCAGACAAGCATGTCGTTACTGCAGCTGTATTAAGACTGATCAAAACATTGCTGAACTGTTAAAATCTTGGTTTGACTTTGTTTATAAAACAACCCATATGTTAAAAAAAAACTTTAATACACAATAATGTTTTTATAAGCCTGCGGGCAGATGAGCCTGTCTATTGTTTTTACATCCGAGGAACAACGTCGGTGCGACTACTGTTTCACCATCTGGGCTTGCACCACTGCAGAGTCTTTTGCTGCAACCGCTCTCCACCCGCCCCCAACCATCCAAACCAACAACACCCACAGGACAGGAGCTGAACGGGCTCGTTTTCACCCCCACTGAGCAGAGAGAAGAAAAGCCATGATGACAGAGTCCACCGCCGGTGTCAACAAGTCTGTGTCCACATGACCATGATATGTAACAAAAAGCTGTAATCATAGACAATGGCATGCGGTATTCAAAGATGTGTCACTTTCTTTAGGCTGTAAATAATAGATGAAACCACTCAAACGGGAAGCAAGCGTTGTGTTGGGATGATTGCAAATCTTAATCAGTGTTCATTTAACAATGCGTTGAAAAAGACAATAAGAAGGAGAATTAAGAAATGGTTTAAGAAATGGTTATAATCTGATCTCAATGGTTAAAAACAGACAGGTTTCTTCTGTATAGTTATTATTAATTAATTAAAATGTCACTACTATGTGTTTTTTATTTAAAAAAATGTATTTAAAATGACCTTATAAAAACCAATAGATGCTTGTAGTTGTGCCTAGAAAGAAACATGTCATGGTTCCTGGAACTAAACACAGAAAACATCTAACAGTTCTGACAGGTTTTGTTGTCTTGACGAACAAGAAAAGCAAGTTTAAAGCGACTTACTTGAGCCCAGGAATGTCCAGTATATTAGTGAGGCCGGTCCAGTTTATATCTAGAAGCTAAAAAAAAGAAAATATACCCATAAATGAGACTGAAAGAACAGAGAGTGTGAATAAACAAAAAATGGATCTAAACACATAATGTTGTTACAAATGGTTTCATGCTTAGTGACCAACAAGTCTGATTGATGACAGCAGACAAAGAGCCCTTCTGAAGAAGCAACAAATGGATTCTTCAAACGTTTATGGATTTGTTTCTACCGTTTTGTTCCAAGGGGTTTTCCTTTCCTCATAAATTAAGACCGTTGTTRTTGTTTCAAGCTTACGGCACTCAAAATGGTTTCAGTCATTTGGGGTTTCCACCTATGACTCAACTTCAAATTACCTGCCTCTCACTAACCAACACAATAAATTCTTTACGGCATAAAAGAAAAAAACTTTTTTTTGAGTGTTTTGTCCTGGTCAAAGGGTTCAGGATTTTCAGTTACGTTCTTTATTATCTGTTCTGTGATGGCTATCGCTCAGTGACTGCTGGAGATAAGCACCTGGACAAGAAAAGCAGGTAAAGAAAACAGATGATAGCAAACTCCTCAACACACCTTTTACTCATACAATAATCCACCACCCCTTTATTTTATATCACCTCTCAGTTCAATGCACGATCTTCCTGTTTGTGTTGCATTTTCTGTGTGTGTGTTTTTGCCACTGAATATCTGGAAATATAGGGCTGGGGTAGCTTGGCGGTCAGCACCATGGTCTCCTGCAGGTTTGAGCAGGGGCATTCAAAGTAAAAACTATTGCCAATGCTTTTGTGCAAGTTGCAGAAGTGAGCAGCGGAAAACGAATGTGACATAAAACTACAATAAGGTTTGAATTTTGCTCCTCCTGCAGCTTCTATTTGTTTAGAATTAATATTGCATGCAAATGTAGGCACAGTTTATGATTCTTAACAAGAAAATTTGTGTGTTTCCCCGTACTGCAGAAGATGGCGGCG
>NW_013952502.1:561708-566205 GCF_001266775.1 Austrofundulus limnaeus | reverse complement strand
GATCTGGATAGCCCACAGACATACCATAAAAATTTCTAGGACCCATAATTGGTCTCCTTTAAATTCTGCTCTTTAAAGACTAACAGAGGAGAAGCAGAGAACTCGTAACAAAATCCCAGCATGGGGAAATGACTGAGAGCAGCAGGACAGATGAGGCAATCATGGCGAGTCTGATAATGAAAGGTTTGCTTGGTGGTCCCGCTTTCGTGTTGTAACACAGTTTAACAGCGTCTGCTCTAATCAAACTGTATTTCTTCAGACTGCACTATTATAGTAAATTCAGCTGTTGACCTGTGAAGGAATCATTCACTGTCATAACTCTGGTCTGCACTTACTGGCTTCTTGAGGAAAAACAGAGAAAGAGCACCAACGAGAGGCATGTCCCCTAGCAACGGCTCCATCACCAGCCTCAACACGCCGTGGATCTAAGGAAACACAAGATGAACAATGCTGATACAGGCCGACAAAACAGACAACACACACACACACACACACACACACCCCGAACAAACATGAATACAAACCACCTGCTTACTGAAATATTCATTAAAAAACTGTTCGGGCTCTCATTAGTTTTCAGGATAATGAGGTGAGGGACTTTGTGCTTTTTTCAGAGCGCAAYGTTATCTCTTTCGTTCTTTTCTGCGCACGAAAATCTGAGCAGGTCAAACCTGAAAAGGAGACATGATTGGAAAGAAAATCAAAGACGGGAGTGAAGAGTACAAAGTGAGTCTGAGGATGAAGACAGAAACCGTCTCCCAGTGGGCTTTGATCTGTTTCTGCCTCTAAGCTCGAGGAGCCGAGCTTTCTTAATGAGCCTTTCTCACMCTGCTTCTCAGCCCAACCTGCTTCTTCCACTGCAGCAAACACACCAAGCGCTGCGGGGGAGACAGGAGGACTGCAGGACTCTGAATAATAGTGGGAGTGTTTTTGGTGTAAACAAAAGACTTTTGCTGTTTAGTTATTAAAGTGTGGGCTAAAATRTCTTTATTTAAATAAGTTGTAAAGTGACTTGATCCAGTTGATCTGTAACACACAAATACACAACTGTAGTTTTGGAGGTTTGAGCCATGTGGGGATTTCAGGTTTGTATTTGCCTCACACCAGTGGTGTTAGGCTTCTTAAAGTCACAAATCAGTAAATTTAGGAAATATTCTGACATCCTAGAAGATACGCTTGTTTGCTTTTTCRCAGAGAACTGAATCAATGCCACTTTGAGAAGCACGTGGTCTWTCTTAAAGAATACAACTCCAGGGTCGGTTCTGGGCCTCCAGTTTAACAAACAGATATACAGAAGACATCAAATAAGGTCAATACTAACTGTATTCTGCTACTTCTTTTTAAATTCAGGGGAGTATGATGAACTATAAACATCAATTTGAATGTTTTAGTGCCCACAGTTTGGAGAAAGTGGCGAAAGTCCAGGTTATGGTTAGCATAACGAGGACCAGTGTTTTTTTTTTTTTTATTGTTCAGGCTAAAAAAAACATCTCTTTCACAAAAAGGAACCCTTTGCTGTCAGTTTAGTTTGTCACTGTTTTCTTATCCGAACATGGTCTACTTTTGATACTACACACATGCATGTGACAGATTGTGTCATGACTGATAAGGTAYTAACTATTGATAACTAATGACAAAACGTCACTTCAGAAATAGCCATACTGTCCCTTTAAACTCACTGTTTGGAATGTTTTGTCTTTAATTTCTACGCTGTCCCCTTCTTGAAGTTCAATACATGCAAGTAAAGTTATGTCCTTTTTTTTCTGCGTATTCTAAAACACGTCAAACTTAAGGCCCGCAGGCCAAATGTGGCCAGCCACTACATTTTAAATGGCCTATGAGAGCTCCAAAGATATAACGTCCTGAAAGACAACATTGTCTATTCAACAATACCGCTTTAAAGACAACACTGATCATAAACTACATCTYMCATAACGCWTGGAATATTTTACCTGTGSRATGAGATGAGGAACATGACTTTTTGTGTTTAGTCAAAGTTTATTACAAACTGGCCCTTTGAGGGCAACCATGATGCTCATGTGGCCCTCAGTGAAAATGAGTTTGACAGYCCTCATCTAAAATATTGAACACAGAAAATTTCCCCAAAAAAAGTCATTATTTAAAATAGGTAAAATTATAGTTCTAACAAAAAAGAATTTCTACTCAAAATGTCAATCTGTGCTCTCTATAAACAACACGTGAGAATATTTTAAACACAGTCTGAATACAAAATATCAGATCAATGCAGTAAATTTAAAATAAGCTGATAATGTATGTTTGTAATACATTCAGTCACAATGAATGCTCAGCTGCAGTGCTCTTCTACACCAGCCATTAAATAAACTGTTTGTTCATCAGAGCTCCAGCAATAAAGGTCTCCTCAGAGGCCTCACTGCAGAATGTGTTGCAACTTTTTATTTTTTTTAAACTGCACTGAATCACATTTGGTGTGATCACAAACACTCCAGACGAGACTGAGACCTCTTATGGTCTGGAAACATCTCCAGTTAATTTAACACTCAGAGTCTTGCCTTGTATGGCACACAGAAAGAAAGACAAAGAGTTTTTTTTTTAAGGTCTGGTGATTTAAGCTTTTAAACTTGATTTGCAGGTTTTTTAAGTTAACTAATGCTGTGTTATTCACCTAGAAGCTGTAAGAAGACTGAGATGTAGTTTGTTTACATGTGAGACTGCATCTACATTTTTGGCCTGAAGCCTTTTTTTCTTTCAGCCTCCCATAAGCGTAGTGATGTCACCACTTGAGCTTTAGCCGGAGCCAGGGGAAGAGAAATCTGCCAAAGTAGGTCTGATTTGATCTGCAGCTATTTAAAGCATGGCCATAGCTCCACTGAGTCCTACCACTCGCTATAAATCGGTCAAACAATTTTAGGCATTGGAGGAGAGGCTCTGCAGTCAGAATGAACAAGGAGGGAAGATCAACGCAACGCCCACTAGAAAATACAGGCAAATTGCATCAGGTGACCCAAAAAAAAAACAACTTTGAAAATATGGACAGTGTTGAATAAAAACAATAGTTCAGATCTTTTTAAATGAGTTTCCAGAGAGAGGAAACATATCTTACCTGTTGTAGACAGCTCATACGTTTAATTTTGATAATGAGCTAATGGCTAGTCCAAGCAAGGCAAAAAACAAAATGAATTGCTGCCATTCTAAAACATAATGGTTCATGCAAGCGCTATTTACTAATCATTACAATCCCATTATTTAGGGCTACTCATATAATTCTATAGTTATAAACAACCAAAATAGCAGCAGCATTTAGCTGTRGCACTTCTGATGCCCCATCCAGTCAGAATTATTATAATACTTCTGCTGAAATAAACATGAAATACAAAACTGACAGGTGACTTTTTATTAGTTTGACTATAAGGCCCAAAAACTAAACTCTATTATTCAAGCTAAGAGAATTAAATCACTATCTAYAGCAGGTAAGATATTATTTGTACTTTTAAYGTCTCCACAGAACCCCACTTCTCAAGATCTGGTTTAGTCCTTTAAGCACCAAATTAAAATATACAACATAAGAGCTGCATCACAARGTAATTCAGCCTCAATTTAGTTTGTGAAAATATCAGTCACTTAAAGGGGACCTATTATGCAAAATTCACTTTTTAAAGTTTTTTTTTACTCAACTTTGGGTATGTATTTCTTTAAAAAAAACAGTCCTAGGACCAAAAAAAATGCACCCAGGCACATATTTACCGTAAGTAAATGTATTTTTAATGTATATTAACAACAAGTTTTATACTTCTGTCATTTTGTGATGTCACAAGCCGTACAACAACCCATCCGAACCTGGGTTCAGCCCCTTACYTAGCAACTCCCGAGTGAAGCTCCACCTCCTCAATATAAAAAGACGTCATGGTTCTTGTTGTGCAATGTGCAGCTCATTTCACAACAAGCCTCCAATAGGGCAATGGGTAGAGTGTTGKACCAGAGAGTGGGAGACCAGGGTTTGAGACCGGCACGGACACTATTTAATAACTTATTTTCATTCGTTATGAACACGTTTTCTCATGTACCTCTATTGTTTAGCTTATTAAAGCCTTGTTAAAGCCTATTTGTTCGAGTGGCTGAGGTATTTTGACCACTGCTGCTCCCTGCTCTGGTAACAGCATGCAGAGTGAGCGCAGAACAGAGGAGGGAGAGAAAAAAAGAAGAAGCTGTAACCACGACTCTGCCTCCGGGTCTCATATGGTTGTACAACGGAGCTTCTGCTATTATTAGCCATGCTAACGTAAACGCTGGCTTTGGAGGGTGGAGTTAATGTCAACAGATTTTTGGAGGGCGTTACCAACAGAGCTCATTAACATAAACAGCTCTTCTGAACAGAAGTCAGAGCAGCAGAACTAGAAAATGAGAAATTTTATCTGAGAATTATTTTGTGCATTAAATTGAACATGGTCTGGATAGCCCATAGACATTTCTACGACCCATAATTGCTCTCCTTTAACCTAGACCTGCTCTGTTCAAGTT
>NW_013952502.1:558464-560808 GCF_001266775.1 Austrofundulus limnaeus | reverse complement strand
AATGAATGAATGAATGAATGAATGAATGAATGAATGAATGAATGAATTTATTTGGTCACATTAAAGAACTGCCCACACAAAAACAAACAAAAACCCTACATGACCAAATAGGTAGTTGTCTTGCCTCTCCTTACAATTCATAATGGATTCCCCAAAAGAAAAAAACACACAGAAAAACACATATATTTCAACTACATCCTGGTTTTATGCACCATTTTCTATACACAAAATGCAAATCATTAATACCATTTTTTATCTAGTGTACTAATGTTCTGGTAGAAGTGGACATCATTATCATTTTCTAGCTCGTAAATTTGATGCTGCTGAAAGTTWAATACTTTAAGATCTCTGACATCAGGATTATTCACACACAGATCCGGTTTCATACATTTTAGAGCAAATACTGAACACAAAGTWGTGACATTTCATTAGTAATCCTGTYTCTCTCATTATATTTGCTTATAAAAGGACACTCACTGTTAGCTTGAAGGTTTGAATAAGTAGATTTTGTGTGGAAAAAATAGCTTTTTAAAATTTGCACAAATATGTGATTATGTAATCAGTAAAGATACTCTAATCATAGTTGCCCTGATCAGTTTTCCAATTATTGTTAAGCTCTGACCTGTCAGTTTCAGTGTCAGGTTATTGCACAGAATTATTTTTACCAATATGTTTTGTTTTTGTTTTATTTCTATTTCTAGTGTTTATCATCTTAATGCATGTTAAAAACAGACAGGGACTAGCGTCTGCGTGGTTCTTAATGACTTGGAGCCATTCTRTTTGCAGATAGGCCCGAGTTACGTAATGGGGGACAAAGAGCAACAAATGAACCCCTGAGGGAACCCTAACAACACTCTGAGGAGAAATGCAGCTCTGGTGTGATGTTTCTCTACAGAAACGCCCATAAAATACAATCAAGGATAAGAACAGCATGCAAAAACTGAATGTTGAACTAAACAAGGCTTAATGTTTCTTCTACCTATCATTTTTCTGTGATTCTATAGAGATGTACGCATTATTTTGGACATGTTGCACTGAAGTGGTTTCTAACGTCTGAAACCATTTGAGGTGTTGTAAATTAAAGTAAATAAAAAAATGAAAAAGAATTATAAGAATAAAGGAATCAAGGTAATCCTAGAGMGATATTTCATCCTTGATTGAATCGGGCGCATATTTTAAGTTTTATCACAGTACAGTGAGAAGATGAAACAAATATGTAGCCTTGAAAAAGAAGCTGAAATCAAAATTCAACCTTTGCTGTCCTTCAGWAGGCCAACTGCTTATAATTCGGGTGACAAAAATGATAATGGATTAGATTACAGAGAGGACGTCAGGCTGAATAAATGCCACCATGTCTGCTTGTGAACTCTAAAAGAGCTGTTTACAAATGCATTACATGGTTGTTTGTTTTCACAAGCCTGTCATCTGCTTTATTCATATTTCCACTACAGTCTCACCAGAATTCACTTCAAGGATCGCTCCTCCATATATACTTTTATCCAGTGTTATAAAGAAATGGACTTGTTTGCATAACTGAACTTGTTCTATGAAATTTAATAAAGTCACTTTATAAAAAGATTGTTTCACTGAAATAAACAGTTGTTCTAATACTTTCATCCTTCAGTTATCACTGCATACTGGCTTTTCATCTCGTCTTAGAAAAGCCTCACAAATTAGAGTCAACAGAATAAAGTGTAAAGTCATGGTGCTGATTTATATTCTCTGCTTCAAGCTTCTGTTCTGACACCGACTGCCAAAAGCAAATAAAAGTGCTTTACTCAAGACGTGAAAAAAATCAGATCAAAGGGAATTTCCTCACCTGGATGCTCTTGATGCCAGCTTTGCAGTAGTAGCGTTTGATGTCCACATCGATCTCAGTGTTTCCAGCAAAGCTGGGAGACAAAACGACAGCCAGGAATAAAGGTTTCGATAATTATTTTTAATGCCACCCTACTCACTTAATTTTATAGATGTGAATAAAAATTCTGTGAGGTAATTGATAGATTCTGTGTGATAAAATCATTCACAATAGATACTCCAAGTGCTAACAGATCGTGCAAGGCAGTGCATTATTGTWTTAGATTGTTCGTAATGTTATTTTGACCAAAATAGCTAAAACTTGGTCATTTCTCAACTTAAGATGATTTCAGTCTTAAACTTAGTGATTAATTGACAAAATGCTGGGCCTTTAATTAACTTTTATTACTATTATTGTTCCGTTTAAGGCAAGGGTGGGCAATCATGGTCCTCGAGGGCCGCAGCCCTACATGTTTTACATTTTCCATGCTCCAACACACCTGATTCAGTCACAGAACTACCTCTTCCAAGTCCTGCAGTATGGAGG
>NW_013952502.1:555699-557380 GCF_001266775.1 Austrofundulus limnaeus | reverse complement strand
AAATAAAGAAATGACAATAGCAAAGCTGAAAAAAGGCTTTCTTTTTTCTTCTTTCTTTCATTTTAAATAGACTTTATATTTTGTTAGCGCATCATTTGTTACTTTCTGTCAGAACTGGAAATATGAACCTGAATTCCTGAGGCGCTACGTTTTCACTGAGCACTTTAGAAACAGACAAAAGTCGTATTTAGAGGAAGTCAATTTTACCGTAAACAAATTAGCTTTAATTTTCGAAGTTATGCAGAATAAGGTTTGCGTGCTGCCATTGCCAATATCTTTAGGAATGTTTTATGTTTTTAAGCAGTCTTCTTCCAGACATTATAACCTCTTATTCTTTGATGATGTCCATCATTTCCGGGATCATGATTAAAAAAAACAATCACATATTTTATTTTGGATTTATCAAAGCAAAGCAAAAATCAAACACTGTGGATTTTTTGTTAGTTCAATTTTACCTTTTTTCTTTTTTTTTTCTATTTGCGATTTTATTTTGAAAAATAAAAATAAAAAAACAAAGAACAAAACAGAATGAACCACACACAGATTTGGCCTCAGCTTGTCATGTGTTTTGACAGGATCTGTCTCCTGTACTGGATTGAAACGTCTCATTAGTGTTGAGGAGTTTTTCAGGACGGACAGGAAAGAGGTCATGTATTTACGGAGCTTTGTATGAAAACCATGTGAGTTGGTTTAGCAGAGCTGTAAACAGATACACCAGCTGATCTTAGTCACTCCATGAATGTTTGCTATAAACTCTGCTATGTGCTGCTGTAAGAACTGCAAAAAGAAAATTAACTAAAAGGCAAAAAAAAAAAGAATCCACAAGAGTGAACTAACAACGCTGACTCACCTGATCTGTAGGTCCATGATAATCTGCCTCCTGTCCACGTTTTCTGTATAAACCTTGACCCCATTGATCCTGAGGGGCTACAGAATAACAGAAAGAACCATTAACACTATAACAATAACCCCCATCGACCCCCACACAGTTGGTGCAAGGTCAAGCTCTTCCCCAGTCCCCCTCCATGGAAACTATTTGAGAAAGCAGAATGAGTGTCGGTGACCTCCCCCTGTGGCGCGTGTTCACGTTCAGGCTGCACCCTGAGCCAGCTGTCGCGCAGCACCTGCTAACTTGTGTTGTAACATGTGAGACACAAACGAAGTGCCCGGCAGAGACGATGCTCACTTTATTCCCAATATCAATCCTGCTGAAGCAGAAGGTGCTGAGCTGGGCGTGGGAATCCTTCACGGCCGGCTCGATCACCTCGCGGAACAGTTTCTCCACAAACTGGCAGACGTAGGGCCACATCTGTCTCACCGTCTGCAGGAGCACATGGGAAAAGCAAAACAACSTCGAGTTATTTTAAAGCAGCTACGGCATCAACGGCGTTCCTCCCTCAATGTCTCCGTTTTAAATATTTGAACGTTGTTCCTATTTTAGGAAAAAGTGACGTCGGGCTCATTCTCATCAACATGCAATTTTTATCCACTGTCAGAGCTGCCCTCCAGTTTAATATCTGCTCATGCCAGACTCTGAATGCACATCCCGGTGGTTGCCATGGGGATTCACAATGTCGCAGACACAAAGCTGCATGTTAAAGTCAAATGTGCTGCAGTGTGGCGGTGACGAGAGGAGAGGAGGCAGCGGGGTGACAGGCATCTCGTATACCAGAGTCGAAAG
>NW_013952502.1:548076-555619 GCF_001266775.1 Austrofundulus limnaeus | reverse complement strand
AAAGAAAGAAAGAAAGAAAGAAAGAAAGAAAGAAAGAAAGAAAGAAAGAAAGAAAGAAAGAAAGAAAGAAAGAAAGAAAGAAAGAAAGAAAGAGGGAGTCGTCCAAGCAAACAATTTGAAAAGACAAGATGCCAGGCATTATTTTTTTTACCTTGTTTATCCACTCCACTCGCTCCACATCTGGGAAATGGACCTGGAAGAAAATAGAAACACTTATCTTAGAGATGACATCAATAAATCTGCTAACATCATGTTAAAGAATGATGTAGATTGATGTWAGCAATCAAAAACCTCACACTGCCAACACTGGAGCGAAGTTTAATTTATACATATCGTCTATTCAAATTCTGTTTCATTCATTCAGTGGTGAGACCTTTAGGATTGTAAATGAACTGSAAAAAAAGGAAACCTTGGTGCTTCATTTTAAACTGAAGTGCAGCATCATTACAAGACTTCTWAATGACGAGATGACAGAACGTCTGTCTGTTGAGTTCATATGAATGTAGATGAACATGTGTCTGGATATGGTGCTGCTGCAAAGATATTAAATGAGACATATGCTTTTAATCCTTCTTTTTCACATTTAAATCCAGCCCCAGCGCAGCTTCAGCTTTGTCACTGATTCCTGGACATTGGTGTCCAGAATACAAAATTATCTTAGGTGAGCACCCAGCTTTAGCTTGCATTAAAAACAAAACCAGTTTTACATATCGGACTGATACATTCTAAAAAATGACCAATATCGGTCAATACTGATGTTAATGCCGATATATCGTGCATCCCTAATCCAAACCACTTGCTTCACAACCTGCCCCCCTCCAGCTTTTAGACCGGTCCATTCTAGTTTGATAAAAGGGTTTACGACTAGCTGTGCAGAAACGTTTTGTTCACAAATTAATTGAAACAATTCCCAACCAGGGGTACGCGAGCATATTACAGGGGGTACGTGGAAAAATTTCCCAGGTGTGTAAAAAAATTAATAAAAATAAGACTGATATTTGTAGGGCCCTATGATTTCCACAATGTAGAAATTGTAGACGGAATCACGGAATTAACACAAAATGGAATCCAGTATAACACATGGAATCTCACAGAATTCGCTCATTTGGGTGAGTTTCTGACGTATTTTGGACAATACAATGTATTTTGGATGCTGCTGTTTTCTGCACCTGCCATTACCTGGTTTATTTATTTAATTACTTATTTACTTTCAAGACAACATTTTTATCTTTATATTTAATTTGAGTTGAAAAAAAATAAAAAAAATGCCTGAGAATTACATGTTATAGGGGGTTAAATAAATGATTTTCATTTAAAAATTTGTTGTAGCACATTATATTTTTAGAGAATCATCAATACGTTTGACTGAAGGGGTACTAGGGKTATGACAAAATGGCTCAGGCCGTACAGGGGGTAAGTCTAAAAAGGTTGGGAACCATTGACTTAAAAGATGTCAATAAGGGAAGACTTGTCCATCCAGCCTTACATGTTGGAGCCAGAGTCTGACCCAGAGCCAGAGGAGAATGAAGATGACCAAATTGTAGTTGGTAAGTTCAGTTCTGTCTCAAATTCAATGGTATAGTTCAGACAATGCCATTAAAAAATAGAGGAAACTGAACAAGTTGAAAAATAAGACCCAAACAGGAAATAGAGATATCTACRCAGAACTTGAGGGAGGGACTCAGTTCAACTTTTCTGCACTCCTAGAGACAAAAATGCATTTAACAGCTAAAAAGTTGTTTTTTCCCCATGATATTTATGTCCATTTTAAAATGAAACAATACACCTGAAATCACTTCTGACTTAAAAACTCACAAACTGTAAGGATTGTTTTTGCAGTGATACAGAACACGTAAATACAGTACGTCAGGTGCTTTGTGATGCTTCTGTCCTGACCTATTTGGCTTTCTCAGACCTCGACAACATCTTCATGCTTCAGCTGAAGTTCGACCAATCATCTTGGGCGACCAAAGTAAATCAGGCATTGATTTCACATCAAGCAAACCCCTGAAATAAAGTCAGTGCAACAAAGTGCAGCGATGCACACACCCCTTCATCGAAAGCTATACAAACACTGCAAGTCAGTCGCTGAGTTTAAGCCGTTTGTTACTGAATATCAACGGAAAGTCYCGACGAGATCCAACTGCCAGGAAGTGCTGGAGGAGGTTAAGCACACGATGCAAAAGCTACAACAGGCAGCACATCATCAGTCAGCAACGGTGCTTGTGCAGCATTTGTGTCCAAAGTGTTGATGGACCGGTGACAAGAGCAGGACGATGGGGAACAGAAAGTTCCAGCCCAGGCCGGTAGTTTAATATAAGTGGAAGAAGCACTGCCAAACAGTCTGAAACTACAAGTGAGGTGATCATTTACTTGATAGAACACATCATAGCTACTGGCTCATAAAACTGAAAATACAAGTAGTTCGGTTTGGGCCATCATTGTTGAAGTGATGTCATTCCTTAAAAACTTTGTTTTTTTGTCTTGAATGTGTGATAAAATAAGCAGTCTGATCAAATTTCTATCCAATGGGTTTATTATCATCGCCTGGCGCTGAAGCACTGTTAGCAAAATACCTCCTTTCCAGTGGAAAGATTTTGATTAAACTTTCAGGAAGTAATTTAGTCATTTAGTCAGTTTTGCAGAAAATTAGCTAAATTTGGTGTGGTCATAGCCGAGTTATTCAAAACACACATTTGCAGGATGACTCACAGGTTTGTGAATGTTTTTTTACATACATATATGTTTGACCTAAATGACTACAGCTCCAACTTCTTAACATTAGATTATCTTAATTTAAAATTTTGGAATGAAAGGTTGTGGGAAATTCCTTTAAAGAACGATAGGCCTTTTATTTAGAAAGTTTTTATGAAGAAGAAAGGTTATCACAAATAAAAGACAAGACATTTATTAAAACCACAGCCCAACAAAACAAGGACGACTGTAGAGATTGAAACAAAAGGACCACTCCTAGATGCAAAATGGGTTCAGAGGAATGCAAAGCAACCATGATAAGACACAGAGGAGCTGAAATAAAAATAAAATAAGAGCAAATTCTCACAAAATAACTAAAGACTGAGCCTGACTAGAAGAAATGCAAAAGTAACAAAAGGAGAAGCGCAACTTTTGTGCATAGAGTCAAAACAAAAGCAAAAGAGACAAAAAAAAAACTTGTTTTGAATATGCCGGTTTCAGTTCTGGTTCAGAGCCAGAGCCTGACCCAGATCCTGTCGTAGGTTTGGTTGTGTTTGGTTCTAGGTCACGCGGTCATTTGACTTACAACTGAAGCGTTTTCTCCATTTTGCAAAATTATTACATCATATAAGACATAAGAACAAGTTGCTAAACATCTGACATGAATCTAAACACAATAACAAACTCCAAACAGAAAAAGTTATCACGACCACAGAGAGACACTTGTGGACCTCCAACGTTGTTGTGGAAATGTGCTAACAAAGCCATATTTGAGCATCAATTACACTTTTCCCCAAAACCTTTAGAAATAATTTTGCATTCAATTTTGGATTCAGAGCTACTTGTCTAAAATCCCTTTTAGATAATATAGAAATATCACTGTTGCCATCTAAATAAAGGTAATGTGTTGTCTGAGTATAATATTACTATTGTAACATCTTAGAGAGGCTTTGAGCCTCAAAGGCTTCTGTGTAGTCACCACCTGTTCAGATGGTTGAGCAGTGCAGTTCAACTGAACATTCTGTGTAAACTTATTTTGTATTTGCCAAAACACTGCTGGCAAATCAAAAAGAAAAAAATAAAGTAGGTCCTCTGGATGGGTTCTTCTTTAATGAAACATTTTGTCTCTCCTCCAAGAGACTTCTTCAGTCTGATGGGTTTCTGGTGAACTCAGCCTTAAAAGCACACCTCCACATGGTGGACAAACAGGTTAGTCACATGCAAAAGAGGGTCATCGACTAACAATAGGCTTGATTAGCTCTATTGTTCATAGAGGGTCATGTGCCCCATCACCTGACTTATTGGTTTGGATGCTGTGGTTATTTGGTGTTTTGTTATGTGTATGTAGTGCAAGGGTTTTTTTAACATTCCCTTGTTTTTGTCTCTCTTTCCCTCTTTGTGTTGGGTATCATTGGGGCCCTGATTCACACCTTTTGCTCACAGGGGGCTGAATCACACTTGCAATAACAGCATTGTTGGAGGAGGACAACTGGACATGCTGGCCTCCACCTCTGTTTAATGGTGGACGGTTTTTCTTCGCAAAGATGGCTTCCTTTACTCCTCTCTCAAACCAACGTTCCTCTCTATCAAGGATGAGAACATCTTCATCCCTGAAAGAGTGACCGTTGGCCTGTAGATGAGTGTAAACTGCAGAGTCCTGACCCGACGAATTAGCTCGTCTGTGCTGGTTCATTCTTTTGAACAGTGGTTGTTTTGTTTCCCCAATGTGTAACTGATCACAATCCTCCTGACACTTAACAGCGTATACTAAATTACTCTGTTTTTGCCGTGGGTAAAGCAGCAGTTGAGGTGGCCGGTGTGGGGTGGCCTTGAAGTCACCCCTTTTTCTGCAGTGGCCATGGCCACCACTGGCCACCCTCTGGCTCCACCACTGGCAAGGCATTGGTGACACCAGTTTCCGGGTCCTAAAATTAATAATGCTAATATTTGTTATAAACTAGCACTAGAACCAATCCGATGAAATTCATTGCATCATCAGAGGTGTCATAGCTGTGATCAGCTGTGAAGACAGCGATGAAGTGGAAGTAAAACGTCAAAACATGTCCGGAAGAGACATAAAACAACTTAGTGTCTAACAAAAGAAAGAGCACTAGAACCAATTAATACCAGGTCAAATTGGTTTAAAAGGTAAAACAGAAATAAACAACTAAAATGATGCACTTTGCTAGTACTTCTTTCTCTTTCCAACTGAATTTTTTTTCTTCTATCTGCAGATCTGCATGGCACCTAACAGGTCTGTGCATTTAGTTTCAGATCTGATCACCCAAAAACTGAAAAGACTGACAGTGGCACTTTGGACAAACATTTCAGTCTCTCTTCTTGTGTAAAACATTTAGTGATAAGGCATTGCAYAAGAAACCTTACGAAAGGCTTGCAGACATGTTCATAGTTCCACTCCAGACAGTCCCTGGGTTAATTTGAATAAAAAGAGCTGAGGATATAATCTGGAATACAAAAGAATGCACTTTAGCAAATGAAGCCTGGGAATAAGGGCACTACATTATTGACAGCAACAAAAACTGTCAAGGCTGTCTTCTACTTAGACAGTCTAACTCAGGGGTGTCAAACTCCAGTCCTTGAGGGCCGCTATCCTGCATGTTTTAGAGGTTTTCCAGCTCCAACACACCTGATTCAGTGATTGAATTAACTCTTCAAATTGGGCAGAAGCCTGTTAATTACCCAGCGATCAAAATCTGGTGTGTTGGTGCAAGAAAACCTCTAAAACATGCAGGACAGCGGCCCTCGAGGACAGGAGTTTGACATCCCTGGTCTAACTCTAGATTTAAAGTAAAAGAAATATGAGCACGTACTTTAACTCGTGTTCAGATTGTTTGTTTGGAGCACTCAAACTACTATTTCAGTGGTCCAAACTGACTAGCTGCAACAGGTATGACCAAAATAAAGCACTCTCTTAGATAAATCCCAGCTGTAAAAGACAGAAGAGCTTTATTGCCTAAAGTGGGATGCTTTTACTCCACTTCATCTGACCTCTTCACCCCCTCCATCCCCCCCATTTTTACAGCATCTATGCACCGTCAGTCGCATGTCAGCAAAATGTGCTTTTAACTTTTTTCACAACACAATAATGCATTAAAAAGGACTCACAGTGAGTCTGGGCTTGGTACTTTATATATAAAAAAGCCTTGAGTAGGTCAGAGGTTTTACAGTGCGATCGAGTTTAGATTGATCTTAAAAATCAGCCAATTATGGAACCAATTTTGTTTTTAATGCAAGCTAAAGCGAGTTGTTAACCTAAGATAATTTTGTAATTCTGCTCTATTAAGGCCAGAACAAACAAAAAAGTGTTTAAACCGTATATATAATAAAGGGTGGTTTTAATATAACTTTCCACATCTCCTTTCAATGCTTTAAAGGTAAGTGTTGTTACATAATCAGACACCTGTAATGTGACACATTAACATATCTGTTATTGAGTTTTAAACTAATTTTAGATGACAGTTCATCAAAGCTTCCTCATAGATTGGCAAACGAGATGCTGCTGCAGGGCTTTGATGAGATCATTTTATTTTTATTGACACTTTTACTGAGACAAAGTGTTGCAGATCAGGCTGAGTTTCTGCAGCAGAGATGGTCACCCTGGATCCTAAAATAACAAGAGACCCCGTGGACATGTTTTTCTCCCAGAGTGGTGTCTGGTTCACCATTGTACCCTTCTGTATTTAGACTGGGACAGATCATGTCACTGTTTGGGGAGGACAGCTGYCTTCATCGCAGCTTTACAGCTCAGCCCCTGCCACACCTGATCTGCTCAGCTGATGGTTTATTTTCCTGGAAACTCAAAGTGGCCAAGAATAGTGGTGCAAGAAAAGGCAGCTTTAACCGTGGTAACGGGTTTGTTTTCTTACCCATGGTGGTAAATCAGAGATTGAGAGACCCTGCTTGGCACTTCGCTCCTCTTCTTGGTCAAGGAAAGCCAGAGCTCGGCTCAGCCGGGTGTGCTTCCCTCCGGTGATCTTCCTCCAGCAGAAAAAGATAAAAAGTCCAATCAGCAGCCAGCTGAAACTAAACTCAAAATAGCCCAGAACGTATATGGGGAAGATGAGCACGAATGTTTTCACAAAGTGGACCCAGGTTTGGGTCAGCTCGCCCGTTGTTGAGCACGGGTCCGCGGCGGCTGGGCTCGCGTCTGAGGGATGGGGAAAGTTGGGCTGAGCCGGCTGTCCGTTCTCCTTGGGTGAAGCGGGACTCGCGTTGTTTGAGTGGGCTCCTCGCGCAGCTGTCATGCCGTCCCCTGACATGTCCCTCCCTGCCTGCGCCCCGGAGTCTGCCCTCAAACTGTCAAAAAGCGGATTTGGTGGGAGTGAGACCAGAGTTCCCACGTGCCGCGCGCTCAMGTCGGCTCACCTGCGCTCCCTCCCATCGCCCTCCGAGGCCTCACTGGCATCCGCTTTGTTATATTTCTATACGAATGGCTGGAGACAGCATGCCTATAAAGACTACAGCTCTTGTCACACTGCCTACACAGGGCAGGAATGATCTCTTCCAAGAAAGCGCCTGGATCAATTGCGCTATAATTGGATAAACAAAGAACCAGCGCCATCTGGTGGTAACTGRCGCTCATGGAGCAGAACTTTTTCTCTCCATGAAAGTAGGTCAGGATGCAAAATAACAACTCTAAAATACATTAATAAAAAAATAGGGAAAATTATATTATTTTTAAATTAAAATAACTCATATTTGGTCATTGAAATCCAGATATATGGCAAATTATTAAACAATTTGGTGAATTTAGAAGAAGCTGCAGGAAAAAGAATAGAATAGAATAGAATAGAATAGAATAGAATAGAATAGAATAGAATAGAATAGA
>NW_013952502.1:538928-547128 GCF_001266775.1 Austrofundulus limnaeus | reverse complement strand
TTTCACATTAAAGCAATCATATTGGATTTTTTTTATTGTTTTTTTACTTTGAGATAGTTTTTGTTTTATTTTCCATCCATTCCCATAAAAAACAGAGAAATCGTTCAAGATTATTTTATTTAAGCTTTAATAAGCAGYTAAATAACCCTCAAACACATGAAAAGGTAACACAGTTATAAATACGATGCTTAAAATAGAACAAATGCAAATTGAATACGTTAATAGAGTAAAATGACGACAAAAAAAAGTCCGCTTTCACGGAAGCTGTAAAAATCGATTGCTCTGTTGTTGATTAGAAAGCCTGTTGTCAAGACGAATTGACGCGTTCTCCAGAGTTTCAGCAGAGTGCGCATGCGCATTGAGGATTTAGCRTTATGGCGTCGTCACTGGAGAACATAGGATGAATTGAGGCGATTTAAATGCATTAAAAGCGCAAACACCGCCGGAACATGCACAGTGAGAAGGTAAGCGATTCATCTTTGTTCTTGCTGTTAGTTTGAGAAAGATTTAAAGTTTGCTCGTAAACGTTTTTCCAGGCTGCGAACGATTCTTGTTGTTCAACAGAGTTTGTTTTTGTCAAACTAAAATGACCGCTGCATTTATCATGTTAACATGTTTTTTGGAAAGAAGATAACCAAGGAAGACACATGGAGAACTGCTGACTTGAGAAGACACATCAGAGTAAGTGTTTGGGTTTAATCCATGTAAGTACAACCTTACAATGTGAATGATTTTGTTTTACATATCAGCAGGGAAGCACCTATGAGGATGGCTATCTGAGAAGGAGAGATGTCAGTGAGAGGAAGCACCGGGGTGGGGAATCCACAGAGAGACGTTACAGAGACTCTGAAGAGTCCAGACGAGACCGAGACGCACTCAGAGAAAGGGAGAGCACAAGAGAAAGAAAAGATGGAGACAAATATATGGAGCGAAGGAAAGAGAGCTCTCAAGACAGGAGAGGRGACAGAGACAGRAGAGATGACAAAGAGAGGASAAGACARGTGGAYGATAGAGAAAACAGGGAAAAAAGACCAGATAGAAAGGRAAAGTATGATAGGGAGAGGCACAGAGATAAGGAGAAAGAGAGGGTAAGGGACAGGGAGAGACACACTGATGAGGACAGGGATAAACAGAGAGAAAACAGGGACAAGGAAAAAAGGAGAGAAGARAAGGACAAAGACCACAGGAGTGAGAGAAGACGGCATGAGGAAAGTCGAAGAGAAAGAAGAGGTGAGTCAGAAAACCAGCTCACAGAGCCCAGGGATCAACGACACAGAGACAAATACGAAGACAAGCGAAAGGACAAAGAACACCAAGAAAGACACGGAGGAGACAGAAATCACTCAGAGCGGAAAGAAGGAAGAGGTCTGTGCACTTTTATTTACCGGTACATGTTTACAGGATTTCAGTGTTCATTTGATGACAGACTTTCTGCCTGTCTGATTTCAGAGTACAGAGAAGAACATAGACGGCACAGAGAGGAAAGAGACAGGAGACACAAAGACAGAGGACATCATGTAAGCATTTGCAGCAATGTTGATCTTAAACTAAATCGCATGTTTAGCAAAAACACATTGATGTGTTTTTTTTTTTTTTTTTTGGGCCATTCAGGATGAGAAACGGAGGCACGACAGTGATCCCAGGAAGCATCTGGAGATGAAACCGTCTGATGAAAACGTCAAGCACGCACGTGGCGAAACGGACAAAAACAAAGAAAGACGGAAAACAGAGGAAGAACATGCAGATCGGAGAAACAAAGAGAGAAAGCGCAGAGAAGAGGACGACTTGGAAAGAAATCACCAGGAAAGGATCAGCTCTACAACGCTGTCATCAGAGGAAAGTCGCAGACATGAGAAAAAGGAGGAGACAAAGGTGAGTGAGTCTACTGCACACATGTTTTATAGCTTTTAAAATCAGACTCACTCCAGTGGATTCTCAAAATGTCTTCTACATGAAAATTTCAAAAATATTTGGATGTTGAAAATGTTTCCGGTTGCGAGTTTTGTGTAAAACAAAGGGGATGCAGAGGAGCCTTGAGGACATTAGGAAGAATAAATGGAAACTTTTTTCCATGATGTAATTAGACCATCAAATTCAAAAAGAGTGAATATTTGCAACATAAAACTATGAACTTGATCTTGTCTTTGTAGTGTATTCARTTGAACAGTGGTGGGCAGCACTAATCTAAAAATTAGTTGCACTAACCCTAAAGCACTAACTCAAATATTTAGGTCCCCTAATTCTAAAGCACTAACACACTGAAAATTTAGCAAAAGCTAATGTTTTCAAGCTAAAGCACTAAAATAACCCAATCAATCCATGAGTCACATATCACCACGTTGCTCTCTTAAGCTTTATCACTGACTTTCCACAGCCGTATTTGAGTGCATATAAATTGTCAAAATGTCACCTGGTGGATAAGTGACACCCATATGAAGAAAATGAAACATTAACATTGATCAATAACATTTAAAGACCTCAGTTAGTGCTTCTAAATTTAGCCTATAATTTTAGCAAGTGCTAATCCACTAACAGTTTTTAAAATTAGCAAAAGCCCTAAAGCACTAATCAGGAAATTAGTTCCCCTATTAGTGCTTTAGTGCTTTAGGGGAACTGTGCCCACCACTGCAATTGAATATAGGTTGAAAAGAATTTGCAAATCATGGTATAATGTTTTTATTTAAGTTTTGTCCGAACTTCCTTGGAATTAGGTTTGTAGTGTCTGTGAAATCACTAATGCATTGTTCCTCCTGGTTAACGTACCAATCTGCATTTTTAGGTTGATAATGATGAAGACTTGGCAGAGCACGAATATGAAGATGATTTTGAGGTAAATATGATGGAGCAACATAATTCAATAAGTAATTCTGTTTCTAAAAAGGTTTTTTATTTTGGCAGTAAATTCATTTTTAACATTCATTTGTTTGCTTTCGCATGCTTTTATCAAATTCCATTCTAAGAAAGCGGTGAGTGTTCGTGTCTGAAAATGTGATGYGTGCTCATCTTGCTTGATTACCTGTTTGTTGGCATTGAGATTGCAGAATTGTGCACGTGGCAAGTGATGCATAGGGTTTCTCTTGTTGAAGGATTATGAGGACGATTTCGACGAGGTGGAAGAGAGTGAGGATGAGAAGGACGCGGTCATGGTTGATGATGAGGGGGAACTCACAGCACAACAGAGGAAGGAGATCGAGTTGATTCAGAGAGCCATGGCTGAAGAGAATGAGAGCGCCCTAACAGCTCAGCCGAGACAAAGTATGAGCAGAGAGGAGGAAGATGGGTCCAAATGGTCTAAAGGTACAGAATTCAGTCTGTGTTTTTCTGTGCAGAATTATAGCAGAAATAATAAAACCTTAACTGGCCTGTTTCCAGACTCAGAAAAGAATCAGCTTAAAGCCTCCCAAAGTGGAAAATTCATCAACTTTGTGGCTGCGAAGCAACGTGAAGTCAGCAAGAAAGTCGCCACGAAGCAGAAGTATGTTCCCTTGCRAGTAAAACCTCATCCTAATATAAAAGCAGTGAAACTGGTTGCAAGTCTTACTTGTTATAAATAATAATCAGTTTTATGGTGCATGTCATGGGTTGTTTTCCAAAGCGTATTTTCTGTGACCTCAGGAAACGAAGCTCGGAGCTGCTTCGCTTAATAGAGCTGGATTTCTCCACGACTTTCTCCCTCTTGGATTTACCCCCTGTCAGTGAATATGAAATGTACATCAAGAACTTTGGAAATGCAAACACCAAACAGGTCGGTGTCTGCGGTTTTTCTCAGGGAGCTTAAAAAAAAGTTATAAAGTCGAGAGCGTATGTTCACACACAGGAATGTTTTTCCTTCCAGGCGTACGTTCAGTGCAACGAGGACAACACAGACCGAGACATTCAGACTGAAGACATAGACATGTGTGAAAAATGGACACAGCATCCCCCAGAGCACMATGGAGCCTGCGGGGGTAAGAAAAGATAGTGCTCTGGTCAACGAAGAGTATTAGGTTTAAAGGGATCCACGATTAGTTGTAACATTAGACTTTATTTGATAAACGTACTTTAACTGTAAAATAAAGACTGTAAAAATACTGTAGGATGTTCAATTTTTATAATTTTTAAACTAAAAGTTTAAAAATGAATTACACGGACGGGGCCATTTTATTTACACACAAAGCATTCTGGGTAAATGATGACATCAACTAGGTCATCGGCACGAGGCTGCTAGCGAGCTATATCCACCCTGAAGGTTAATCTTGGACAATATCTGATGATCGACTCTTTTAAATGAAACCAGAGAGCGTTGACAGAGAGGAGAAGGTAGAAATGACTCAGCCTGTAACTGAAAATATGGATGGAGGACAACAGAGCTGCTTCATGGAAGAAGAACCYCAGCTTAGCCTGTTAGCTTTAGCATTAGCCCCGACACTATCACCATATATGTATTGGCTCAGCGCTACACATTCTCCTCTCATCACTGAGGTCCTCCATCCACATGACAGAGAGGAGAACACAAAAATGACTCAGTCTGCAACTGAAAATATGGATGGAGGACCTCAGTTTAGCTTGTTTGTCGCGCTAGCGCCGAGCTAATACATATAAGGCAATATAGCGATGGCCCTACTGCAAAGGCTAACAGGCTAAGCTGAGGTTCTTCTTCCATGAAGCAGCTCTGTTGTCCTCCATCCATATTTTCAGTTACAGGCTGAGTCATTTCTACCTTCTCCTCTCTGTCAACGCTCTCTGGTTTCATTTAAAAGAGTCGATCATCAGATATTGTCCAAGATTAACCTTCAGGGTGGATATAGCTCGCTAGCAGCCTCGCACCGATGACCTAGTTGATGTCATCGTTTACCCAGAATGCTTTGCGTGTAAATAAAATGGCTCCGTCTGTGTTAAAATATATTTTTTAAAAAATTACAAAACTAAACAGCCTACAGAAATTTTACAGTCTTTATTTTACAATTAAAATAAATGTTTATCAAATAAAGTTTAATGTTACAACTAATCTTGGATCCCTTTAAAAATCTTTTATCTTGGCAGATCCAAACGTCTCTCAGGAAGCACTAGACGAGAGCAGAACGGAACTCAACTTTGATTCGCAGCGGCTGACATCGTTTCTGCGCTCAGCCTCACAGGTTTTAGATGGGCTTTTTTTTTTTTTTTACTCACGCAACTTATAAATCTTCTTTCCTCTAAGTTGTTAGTTGTGACCTTTGTCATCTGTTTTGGCAACTCGAGGTCATGTTGGTGCTGTTGGAAGAGGATCAAGCAGAAAGAAAATCCCTAAGAGAGCTGAAGCCCCAAACAGAATCGCTTTCATTCAGTGATGGAAGTTTACAGCTCAACACTAAGTTGCCTTTTCTCTTAGGTACACGTTTTGTAGTAATAGCTCCACTGTATTCTGATATTGTTTTTTGGGTTGTTTTTTTTTCACAGAAACTTTTGAAATTGTAAAGTATCACATAAATAATATTATCTTTCGCGGTACGTTCACTGTTGGATTGTCACCTGCAGGTCGAMGAATCAGCCTGGTGCACTTCTCTCAGGTTCAGAGGCACACCATGCTGTCTGTGCATTTGCCCACAACCAAAGCGAGCGCAGTTCGGCTTGACGGCASCACCGTCATCTGTGTTTGGAACATCTGGGAACCGTCCACACCTCAGAAGATACTCCTTTATGAATCTGAGGTAACATTTCCAGCATTCATTTTTCAGTCACAGGCTTGGATCGTTTTTACAACCCCCAGTTCCAGATGATGGGACATCGTGTAAAACACAAGAAACAGATTATTATTTAATGTTCAAATGGATAAACTTTATTGTTTACACTACTTTGTAGTGTAGTCAATTAACCATAGGTTGAAAACGATTTGAGTCATCATATTCTGTTTTCATTTGTGTTTCATACAACATCCCAACTTCATTGAAATTGGGGTTGTATTTATGTTTTTTTTTTTGTTTGTTTTTTGATTTTTTGTGGAAGGAAACTGCTACGGGACTGAATCCAAAATCCTTGTTTTTCTAGGTGCTGTGTTGCTGTTTCAGCCCAAGAAAGTCCACTCTAGTGTTTGGAGGCACATCTGTYGGTTCTGTGGTGCTGTGGGACCTGAGGGAACAAACCAGCAACCATTACAGCTTAAAGATTGGAGAGAATGAGTGGACCTTCAGACAGCCCACGTTCTCCACTGGTGTGCTAGTGGACGTTTTATTTTCACTTCGTTCCATCCTGAATGCCATGCTCTTATTCTCATTTTATTCAGAAAAAAAAAACAGGAACCATCATTATTTTTTTTATTTTTAAATAGGGATGTCCCAATCAGATACTCAGTATCGGTATCGGTGGCAGATATGGCCATTTTTTTTTTTTTTTGAAAATGAGGTAGAATCGGATTGAATCATGTGATCGGGCCGATCCAGTTTTCACGACAGTTTTCAGCATCATCATGCTTTACAACTGCCGTTAAGAAGTCAAGACGCACGCAAGTATGCAACCATGTCCACAGTGTGGGAACACTTTTCAATGGAAAACGATGATAGTGAAACTGCAGCTTGCAAAATCTGCAAACTGGATGTTTCTTGTGGTGGGAACAGCAGGGCTCGCTTTAATACTACCAACTTTGTCACTTGGAAGGAAATACAGCTATCGGATCAGTATCGGAAAGACTAATCATAAAAAAATCAGATTGTATCAGGAGCCAAAAAAGCTGGATCGGGACATACCTATTTTTAAATACATTTCAGTCCTCCCTCAAAATGAGGATTAGCAATGTACAGTACGTATGTCTGTACATACTGTTCCTATACTTCATCTACTCTAACTTACTTTAAGTTCAAAGGTGTTTTTTCTATTTTATCAGTAGTGCGAATAGAGCAAGTGCTGACGTCTTCTCTTTTGTCATCCTGTCAACACAGATGCAGTGATGGCCGGCTCAGGCCATTTCTCATCTGTGACCTCTGTGGAAGTCGTCTCCTCCACTGCAGCAGGAGGGCTGAGTTCAGAGGTCCCGCTTTTAGCATCTGAGGAAGGTATGAGATTCTGAACTCACCGGTTAAACATCATGTGTTGTGTTCCTTTGTGACATTTCCAGATAAGGCCGTGTTTGATTCAATGTTCTTATGATCCAGAGACATCAGGGTTTTCGTTCCAGCTGGCTTCTCTGGATGAAAGCGGGGTGTTAAACTTCTGGGTAAGTAACAGAGCAAACTCAAGGTTTTCAGTTCATATTGAGACAATCTGGAGGGTTAAGCTGTTGAGCTCTAAAGTTATTTGAATTTAGTTTATTTTTTGCTTAACTTTACTACAGCTTTTTTTTCTCTCCACTTATGAAGTTACTTTCCTGTCTTCACTTTGTGCCCTTTAGGTGGTGTTGGAACTTCCCAGAGGAAATGAGGCCGGCTCGCCAACAGATCTAGGTAAGAAGGTCACATCTTTCCACAAACATTTTCCCACACACACACACACACACACACACACGCACGCACGCACGCATGCACGCACGCACGCACGCATGCACGCACGCACGCACACACACACACACACACACACTTCAGTCTTCACTTTGTTTCTCATTTATCCCCACTCGCAGGTCTTCGTCCCGGAGGCAAAGTAAAACTGCTTCACAGCTCCTCCCTCCTCACTGCTGACAGGTTAGGTTGATAACTTGCTATGATCATCTGTTACTGTCAGTCCCTGGGCTCAAAAATACCCCGCAGTGTTTTTGCCCCCCTGGTCATTTGATCCTGTTTGTAACGCCTCAGCATCTGATGGGAACATTTGTCCGGTCGTGTACTCTACAAAGAATTGTGATTCAATTTAAGAGTTGGTGTAACTTCTAATCTTCTAATGTCTGCATTTTACATTTTTCTGTTTCTCTTGCTCTGTTGAATCTTTAGGATAAGAGATGCAGCAAAAACAGGACCGATACAGACCATGCTTTTAAAATTCCTCCCRACGGACTCCAATCACTTCTTYATTGGCACCAATTTGGTGAGTCCSATCATGCACTTTTGCATAAATATCTTCATACATTYATATTAGRACGTTTAATTTTGARGACTCYTTTCTTGTCTAGGGTCTGGTCAGTCATGGAACGAGTCACGGTCTGAAGGCTGCACCAAAATCTTACAGGTTTCAGGACRTGGAGGAGCGAGCTGTTGACGTCAGCTCTATCAGCTTTTCTCCTTTCAGACCACACTTGTTCTTGGTAAGAGTTTTTTTT
>NW_013952502.1:516761-538157 GCF_001266775.1 Austrofundulus limnaeus | reverse complement strand
CATATAAGGATATAAATCTTCAGTGCTAGCGCAAAGGCTAACAGGCTAAGCTGAGGTTCTTCTTCCATGAAGCAGCTCTGTTGTCCTCCTTCTATATTTTCAGTTACAGGCTGAGTCATTTCTACCTTCTCCTCTCTGTCAACGCTCTCTGGTTTCATTTAAAAGAGTCGATCGTCAGATATTGTCCAGGATTAACCTTCAGGGTGGATATAGCTCGCTAGCAGCCTCGCACCGATGACCTAGTTGATGTCATCGTTTACCCAGAATGCTTTGCGTTTTACAGTTAAAATAAATGTTTATCAAATAAAGTCTAATGTTACAACAAATCAGGGATCCCTTTAAATGCCTGTAATTTAATTCCTAACTGTTTTTATTAGATCATTTGAAAGCTAAAATATAAAATCGTAATTAACAGATGAAGTTGCGTGAATGAGAGTAATCTTAATTTTTGTTTTCCAGTTTAAAATCCCATTTTTACTAAATATGGAGTTCTATATAGCTTTAAAAGTGTGTTTGTGTTTCATGGTGAGTGTTTGTCTCTGTGATTGTTTTAGGTGGGCTGTGGAGATGGCAGCATCCGGCTGCATGCAGTCAGCCAGGATCGGCCTGTAGCAGAGTGGAGGACCTCCACAGCTGGAGAACCTGTGGTCTCCCTGCAGTGGGCWCACACCAGGCCGACTGTGTTCTGCGTGCTCGACGCCGCTTCAAACCTTTACATATGGGACCTGTTGAAAAGCGATGCTCAGCCTGTGGTAACTGAGAAACTCCATGCTGACAGGTAACACCAAACAGACCCAGTTATCAAGTGTGTAATTCATGTGGGTTTTTTCAAAATGTTTCTATAACAGTTGTGTTTTTTTTTTTTTTTTTCAGGGTGACAGCTGTGTCTGTGTTCGGAGACTCGGGACAACAAAACACATATTCTGGAGTAGCCCTGGCTCAAGAGTCAGGAAAACTAGAATTGCATTATTTCACAAGACATTTTTCTGTCTCCAGCTCAGCAGAAGTAGGGATGCTGGAGGATTTATTGACTGAAGCCTTTTGAACACTACATTTTGTATGAYTGAATATACTCTGGTGATAATTGTGTCACTGCAACAGTTTTATTGTATTTTTACACTCTGGCAAAACAAAACCCAGTTTTTTAGCCGTCACTTTGTATTCTCTGTTATAATTAAAGAAGATATTTTTTGTTTGTTTATTCTTTCTTAAATAATATTCTCACATGTGGCAAGAAAATTACCATTATTAAAATGTAAAATTATTACAAACCAAAGATCTTCTGCAATGTTACATACATTTATTGCACTATGGGTATGCACTTTTCATTAAAATATAGATGAAATGTTTTCGTTTTTGAAACATTTTTTGTAAGGGAAAAATAAACTGAGYATGTCTGATGAACAGGTCATTRAAGAAATTCTTATAGACATTTTTAAGGACAGTATGCATAACCACAACTACAGCCAAGACAGTRTAAATACTGAGGTAACAGTATGGAATACTTTTACCACATAAAAAAGAAAATAGATACCAAATTTATTTATAAACGTGTTTGTGTATTTCTATGACTTTACCAACTAGTCTGTCATGCTCAAACTTAATCTACACACAAAATCTATACCTTTAAATATGAATCATAAAGAAAAAAAATACTGTTTTTTCTTTCTTTTAAGTTTATAAGTTAAAAAAATCAATCATTGGGTTTGGAGACAGCTTCACCTGATCTTTGACTGTGATAGAAATGCTTATTGGTGTGAGATTTGTCTAAACAAAGTGCCAGTTTAACCAAGATATATTAATAAAAAACAAAACATTAAAACCTTTCTATACATTTCTTCATCTGAATTTTTATGAACAGATGTGAAATATTTTACATTTTTATCTTATTTAACTTTGAAGAGAAAATGTTTTGCCATAGGGAACAGGAAACAAAAATCACCAAACACTGGTAAACGCCAGGAAACTAGAAAACCTTTAAACCTCTTGCTTCAAGTGTAACAATTTTGCTTACTGAACATCATAGGTGACGGGTAAGTGATTATTTTTTTATTTTATTTTTTTTACTTTCTAGTCTTTATTTTACAAATTTCCTTTTATGTACAATGACGTGCTAGGGTCACCAAAAAAAGCTCTTGGTGTGGCTCATAGGCTTTCATAAAAGTGTTTAGTGTTTAAAAAATGTCATCTGTAAATCTATATTTTTCCACTTAACACAGCCCCGAAGTGACTCCCACTTAAGATTTAACTCTTTTAAAGGCAATTTTATGATTGGTTGACAGTTGAATAAATGGTTTATGGGGGCCATGTTGCATTGTCACTTTTTGTTTTTCAGATCAATGGGTTGTGTCTTGTGAGCACTCATGATGACAGCAGTTGCTTCAGATAAGACGAGCACATCAGTGCTGTTTCCCAGTCCTGCTCTGGGGCTGCTGTCTCACCACGCCACAATGTCAAATGAGAGGAGGATTCAAGTGGAAGAAGATGAGCAGCAGCCTCAAGAAAAGGTAGTGATCCTTGAAGCTGATCAGATGTAGGTTTTGTCATTTTAGGGCCTAGTGCAAAGCACAGACACACGCTGGGGGGTCTGTTTTCTTTCTCATTTTAACCCATTTTTATGTTGGACCTTTTTATTGTTCAGAGGTGTCAAAAGTATTTATTACTTCACTAGCAGTATAGATAAAGTTTAAAAATACATTTTCAGCTCAGTTTTTGGCAGTASAAGTATCAAAAATGTAAGGAGGAGAAGTAAAAAGTCAGCTGAAAAATGTGTACTCTAATAAAATATAAATAACCAAAATTTATACTTACTGTAAGTAAAGTAACAACATTCTTGCACTTAGTTACTTGACACCTCTGATATTATTCATTGTTGGATGGAATTCTTGATTTGTAGTTGCAGTTAAAATTTAAAAGCTCATGTTTTAAGTATATTAAAGGCCTTTACTTTAGGCACAAGATAAGTTTGAYGGTACTGTATGTCCGTTCTTTGGGCCTGACTGATACAAAGATCACTGTGCCTGGCCGTCTGGTGGGCTGGGGCCCCGGTCCCGTCTGTACACTTCTRGATGGCGAGCTACGCATTGGGAAAGCTGCTGCTGATGCCTTGGACATACACGTGTAAGCCTGCAGAACACTCTTGGGACCTGGTGACTGCAGGCGTGGGGTACGTGTGTGTGTGTGGTCAGTGTTGCTCTTGGTGAAGGTGAAGATTCAGGATGGGTTGCAGGAGCACGGCACCACTGCTCACCTCACACTGGCTCCTCCACGACCCGACAGACCTCACAGAGCCTTTGTTGCGACCGACRTGGTTGTTACTGTAGTTGACCTTGATGACGGGAGGGTTTTGGAGCACAGGAACAAACTTTGTTYAAGGTGTGTATTGGCACATAATACAAATACTGTTGGAGTTTGTTAAAGTCATAGAAATATTGTTCAAGTATGCAAAACAAAAATAGGTGTAAAATTATTTTAAACATGTTATGAATCAACACATGTACAATATACTGTATGTCTGTGTATTACCTGATGCATCTCAGTAATCCAGGTTGAAAAAAAAATCAAAAAGAAAAAATAAATAGGTCCTCTGGATGGGTTCTTCTTTGGTGAAACATTTCGTCTCTCCTCCAAGAGACTTCTTCAGTCTTCAGAAAGACCCTAAACCCAGACCCAAACCTGTTGTCATTCCATATATGGTGGGAGTTTCAGAGAAACTGAGACGTTTATTCTCTAAACATGACGTCCAAGTGGCTTTCAAACCCCAAAACATGTTGCGACAAAGATTCACCCCAAAGATCCAGTTCCCCAGCAAAAACAGAGTGATTCTGTATAGTATATGCTGTTAAGTGTCAGGAGGACTGTGATCAATTATACATCGGGGAAACAAAACAACCACTGTTCAAAGGAATGAGCCAGCACAGACTAGTGTACATCGTCGGGTCAGGACTCTGCAGTTTACACTCATCTACAGGCCAGCGGTCACTCTTTCARGGATGAAGATGTTCTCATCCTTGATAGAGAGGAACATTGGTTTGAGAGAGGAGTAAAGGAAGYCATCTTCGTGAAAAAAAAGTCCACCATTAAACAGAGATGGAGGCCAGCGTGTCCAGTTGTCCTCCTCCAACAAGGCTGTTATTATAAGTATGACTCAGCCCCCTGTGAGCAAAAGGTATGAATCAGGGTTCCAATGATACCAAGACAAAGAGGGAAAGAGACAAAAACAAGGGGAAGTTAAAAAAAAGCCCGCTTGCACTCACTACATACACATAACACGGCACGGGTCAGGTGATGGGGCACATGACCCTCWATGAACAATAGAGCTAATCAAGCCTATTGTTAGTCGATGGCCCTATTTTGCATGTGACTAACCTGTTTGTCCAGGTGGAGGCAGGGCTTATAAGGCTGAGTTCACCTGAAACTCATCAGACTGAAGAAGTCTCATGGAGGAGAGACGAAACGTTTCACTCAAGAACCCATCCAGAGGACCTACTTATTTTTCTTTTTGATATATCTGTATATTTTACACTTTATAAAAGTGAAATTTATGGTCGTACTGAATTTGATGGTGAAAGGTTGCTAAGGTACACCTTATAAACCGATGATGGACGTTTTAGACTTTGACCACCTTTTTTTTAAATTGCAGTAACATTACTGCGATGGAATACTGCTGTCAAGTGGACTGTTTGAACATCRCTTCCCAAGGCCTGTCCATAAAAGTGTGGGGGCCAGACTGGGCTCTGCRTGACTTTTATAAGTCATGATGGTATCTGTTCATATCGGAGCAGTACTGACTTCTTTCAAGTCAAAGGACAGGATTTTGTGTGCTGATTACTGCATGTACATAGAGATTATGTTGGCTGTAACTGAGGCAGGTACAGTGCTTCAGGTCAACACACTCACTAATCCAATGACTTTGATGCAAGAATGKAAAGGCAGAGGACTGGGAACGAACACTCCCAGGTGTATCAGTGTTGAGACAGCACTACTTCATTATGCAGCAGTCTTTGGTTGAGTACTACAGACCACGCCCCAAAAAACTAGCCTGTCAATACCACCACAATTAACTCTGAAACCATCTAACCAATAAATGACAATGCTTTATGTCTGATTTATCCTGTGTATTTCAGAATATAAGAGCATTTCGTTGGTAGACATAGCACCAATTTATTTGCATGATGCTGGTGAGTGCAGAAAATGTATTTATAAAGATTTCAAAACAGGCACTCAAACAATACAGCACAAAGATGAGTAAAATAGTAAATCAAATACCTGGTATAAAATTTAAAATATATATCTATAGCTATATAATGCGGGTGCATTCAATTTCCACTACAAAAGATTAAAAAGTGGTATTCACAAGTAACAAAATGGTCCTGACAGAYTGGAAAAAGTTATTAAACAATTGTCACATTTTAATTCACAAGTCCTTATTTGGTACAGTTGCATTGACAAAGTCAAACAAGACAAGATAATGCATTAACCTAGTAGCTCTGATTGGACAGCAACTTATCACTGATCAGCCATTTGTGTGTGYACAAATTAACTGTCAATTTTATACAAATTACAATTTAATTATTGCTGCCACGTGTTGATTTGGTGGACAAGTAGGTTTGTGCAATGCCACCCACGTAATTACATCCTGTTAGTTCAACCTTAAAACTAACATTTTGACGGTTTGTAGAGGTATGAGCTATTTTTCACGTGCTTTTCATTTGATTGTCAAGGCTTTTGTGAAATGCTCTGTTGTGTCGACGAATGACCTGAAACGGACCCCTGACCTCTGTTCTACTCTAGTAAATCTTTATCGTAATTGAGCAAGTCACAGGTCAGGAAGAGGTCAGAACGTCCACTTTCTTTGAGCAATCTGTTCAGCTGGCTGCTGGTCATGTTTATATCAGTGGCTTCATCCAGAGGCCAGTCCAACAGCTGAGCACTGGAGGGCAGATCTGGGAGCCCCGGCTGGTAGTCCTCCAGCGGGTTGGGGTGGAGTAAATGTCGGAGGGAGTGCATTCTCACTGCTGTTCGCACCAGATCCTTAAGTCCTGCCATGGAGAGTGGGTTCAAGGCTAAAGCTAAGCTCTTGAGGGCCCAGCAACCTCCGAGTGAGGGCAGTAAGAGACCCAGAAGAGCATCAGTCAGGCCACAGCCACTAAGAGAAAGATGCTGCAGGCTGCTGGAAGCCTGAGAGAGGAGCCGTCGAATCGAGGGCAGGGTGTTTTCATCCAGACGGTTTCCACTTAGATCCAGCTGCTGCAGTGTGAYGGCGTGATGGCTGCACGACAGATAGGCCAGGTCAGCGGGACTCAGGCTCAAATATGGCAGCTCCAGGATCTCTAAAGGCTGAGGCAGTGAGCTGGAACAAAACCAAGAAAACCTTTAAGAACAACTCTACTAAAAAAAACTGTAAGATATGTACACACTAAATGCTTACTGTACACTAAGCTAGCAACAATAAAACAATTCAGTTTTTTTTTAATTAGATAAACTTGTCATTTTGCTTTTAGGTTTGCTAACTAGTCTTGATTTTCTGCAATGTAACATAATTACTTGATGCTAAATGTCAAAATTTAAATAATACGGTATTTAAATGGGATAGTTCTGTTTTTCAGTCAACAGCGAAATAACATTGTAGTAAACCTCCCCAATACAGATRCTGGTAATGGGYCTGATACCAACATTTTTWAAATTAAGTACTCATTCAAAATGATCCAATACCCAGAACTGATACTATTTCTTTTGCATGGACATTCAAATAAATGCAACTTCCATTAGACTCCAGTAGGAAGGTTTTATTCCATCAATCTGACTCGCCTGCGTAGAAGACGACGTGACGTTACATTCAGGACACTGTTTACAAACGTAAACAAGTCTATCTGTGGATGCTACATATCAGCTCTGAAGTTGTGCAACCAGAGGTGATTAAATAATCATCTGACATGCTTGTTTAGTTCAATACATTTGAACCATCCTCTGGTCTGCGTGTATTTATGGAATGAGGGCAACGTGCTGAAAATATAACTAACTAAAGTGGYGGTTGTATGGTCTATTCTCTTCACATTTTAATCATTTTAACATTCATGTRGTTTCTGYCTGGTTAAGACAYGATTTCAGTAAAAGAACACTATTTTTCTCACAAAAGTGTTGATCCTTTAACTTTAGTATCGATACGATCCGATTCCAATATTAYTAGCATACGTTCCTGTGGATTTTTAATCATCCAGGACACAATAAATAATCAAAGACAAAGCAACTGGACTTCTGTTAGTAGCTGAAGACATGTGGCAGTAGAATATTTTAACAGCATGTCTCGAGGTTGGTATTGTTATTACTTGGATCGATCCATGTACCTCATCTCACAGACGTAGACATGAAATAAAAATAAATGTGTTTTTATAATCATTGTGCAATGTTTATGATCTAACTCAGTAAGTACTTGGTAACGGTGCTCAGTATTAGCAAGTGCCCAAATGGAAGTACTTGTACTCGATTTTGGAAAACTGATATCGGGACACCCTAACTGGAAATTGTTGCTTTATATTTCCATACGTCTAACATGAAGAACACTGAGGAAAACCTTGACGTTGTGCTATTTCTCAGGCTCACAGAAAATGTTTGCTATTAGCACTGATACATAGGTTAGCAGGTAATACCTGAGCAACACTCTCAGCTGTCCAGGCAGCCGCAGAGCAGTGAGGCTGAGCCGCCTCAGTTCTTTGAGCTGTGCCAGCCCCTGGGACAGGTTCCTCAGCAACTCCTCCTGGCCAAAGCAGTCTCTACGAATGTCCAGGTTACAGTAATGCAGGCGAAGGGAATTCAGTTCAGGGAAGGTGGAGAGAAGAGGCAGCAGCTCTGCCAAGCCAGCCACCCCGAGGCTGCTGTAGCGAACGTCGACGCCCACGAGACCCCTAGAAGGCAGCAGGTTCAGTAGGGTTCTGATACTCGCCACTGAAATCTCTTCCACCCGCAGGTATCTGCAATGCAGCTTCAAGGGCCCTGGTGTGCCAAGAGCCACGCGAACACGCTCCCACGATCGGGCGTTAACAAAAAGATCAGCTCTGACATGAACCAGCACATCCCACTTCGCCTCCTCTTCTTCTAGTTCACTTTTACTTCCTTCTGTCGCTGCAGTCTCTCTTTTCCTTTCCATCTCCATCCTCCTTCTGACACCTACAGTTGTCTCTTCTTCTCTTACAAGACATGTTGATGCAGTCTTTTCTCTGTTACTGCACATACCATCACCACTGAGTTCTTTCCCTGCCTTTCTATTCCCTCTTTCTTTTTTCAAATCCCTTTCTCTTTCTAGCGCTGAGAACCGTTTCCTCTCTCTGTCTCCTTCTTTCCTCTGGTTCCTCAGCGCTCCAGCTCTGGCCTGAACAACCATGGTACAGAGGGCAACAGTCAGAGACCAGCCTCCCATTGGGTCCCCCGTTCCTCCCTCGTCTCCCTGCAGTCCACAGATGTCCAGCACTTGCAGAGCAGACCTAGAAAAAGTGTAAACAATACTGAAATCACAAATCATGATTGAGGATTTCAAAATAAAAGCTTTCACTTAAGGATTAGAAAATAGGCGTTTCTATTACGTGCATTATTTTTACAACATTCACTTGAGATGTAACAAAGTTAGCGGCGCAATTTCTCACCTTTGGTCCAACAGTCCTTTGACAACTGAAAGCAGCATAGCCTGAATACAGAGCCGATTTGGCGCCGCTTGTCCCGGTTTCCTCCGGCCTCCTACGCGGAGGGTCCGTTCAGGCCACCGCTGCACCAGCTCACCCACCGCCAGCGGTCTGCAGCAGGCGAAGGCGGCCTCCAGCAGCGCTCCGTACAGCTCCCGGGGTACACACCTCAACCAGCTGGGGGACGAGCTGTGGTCCCTTACCACCTCTCCGGCACACAGTCTCACCAAGGTAAGCACCATTTTAGGGGGAAAAAATGTAGGAACTACTCTTTAAGCTAGCGGCTCCGCTGAAGTAACAAGATCCGTCTCTAACTTTCAGCCAGGAGCTGGATACTCCCGTAAAGCATCAAAAATAATTTTATAGCATCATTTCATATCTGCCATCCTGAATAAAAATAAAAAATAACTTGTACTGAGCTGACTGAGGAGCATGAAGCTCAGGTTAGCTAAGCTAACCCTATAGTTGCAGGAATGTTTACGTTTGTTTGTTTTTTCCTTACGCAACGTCTTRACGTAAGCACGCACATACGTCTGATTGTGGCCTTTTGGGAGTTCAGTGAGGATTATGTGCGTCACTTTAGGTTTTTTTAGCCTTTGTTCTTTTCAAAAGATACTTTTGAATCGAATCGAATCCACAGCACTGACTACCACCCAATTTACAAATTTGTTTATAGCTACAATGAAAACTCTTTAATTAGTTCAAATCCCACTTTCGCTTTAAAATCTGCTACATACTTACATTTCATTGTCTTTTTACATGTCTATTTAGTTTTTAACTAGACTTTGCTGCCTTTACCTCAGTCTTTTTTCTACTTTTAGCTTTTAGCTTGTGTTTTGCTGCTTTAAGTTTTTAGCTAAGTTTAGCTTTGATTTAATGTTTTGCTTCTATTACCTTTTAGTGTTTGCCCCCCCCCCCCCTTTTTTTTTTTTTTTGTTTTATTTGAGAATTTTTTGGTGTTTTTATGTAGCAAATAATAATCGCCACTAGATGGTGCTAAAAGATCATTTGGGAGGCTGTTGCCCCCCAAATGCACATCTTATACCAGTACCATCTACAGCTTTAAACCATTAATACATTTTTTTTTATCATAGTGGTTTTCATTAAGCATAAATAAAGAAAACTGGCTTCAATAGATTTACTTTGATCTTTTTCTTAAGCTGTTGAACAAATGTTAAACAGGGCGCAGCCACTAACAACTTTCATTACACCAGTCACTGCACACATTAAAACAAAACCAATTCATCTTAGTATGCCATTAATGCATAAATGACTGGATGCTAATGCCTTGTTATTTTGTTTGTTATAATTTTGCCACAGCTTAGTGGGTATTTTGACAAATTTTCCATCAGGAGCTGCCACCATGAACATGATCTTATTTGTTGTGAAATAAACCCCACACGTGTCCCACAGCTTCAGTAAGTTAGGATCAGAACATCAATGTAGTATATACTTTCTTTGCTTTAGAAAAAAGAGAGAAAACTTTTCTAACCTTATAGAAGAGTACAAAGAATGCACATTTCCATTTGAATGTTCCATCAACCTTGGATTATGTATCACTCTGCGTTCTGCCTCCATCTGCTCAGTGTTTCACTTCATTATCAGACTTTTGTGGTGCTGACTGAACACATTTTCATCCTAGCAGCGTTTGTCGCTTATCTTGTGTAATTTTAATTACAGTCAGTCAAAAACAGAGTTCTGATTCTTTGACCTCTTTTCCTTCAGCTCATGCTGCTGTTTAATTTTAAAAAATAATTTGATTTATTACATGTGTTGTTTATCCAGCAGGACAATTTTTTGTCAATGTCAGGTTAAACCTCTCTGCTAAGACATTTGGCAGTTTAATTTTCAGTTTTCAGGGACAGTTTTTTGATGATTGACAACCCTCTTATAATTTATTACCTTCGGAAAATTTTATTGTCGTAGACTACATAAAATATTGCTTTTACCTGGTATGAATGGAAATCATTCAAAAATACCATAGTTTATTAGCTACAGCAATAGTTTTATAAAGTAGTTTTCTATTTTTAGCAGCAGATTGATTACTGTTGGTGTGAAGTTTTATATTGAAAATAAAAAATATGTTATTAGCTTCCACCAATGACCATGAATAGAGCTTATATCATACATATTGCCAACTTGGCTCATAGTTGGCAACAAAAGAGGAGACTCTACGAACAAAGCTTAGCTTGCTATTTTTTAAGTGAAAAACAAAAAAATCACAATACAGAAAAATTATGAGACTGGCATGTTTCAGCAGCAGAAGAGTTGTAAAGTTGGATGCAAAACATATAATTTTTTTACACCAGAAATTTTTAAAATTCAATTTCCAGGTGTTATGAAGTCGAAACTAAATAGTAGGTTTTATGATCAATTGGAAAAGATTTAAAGGTGCTTATTTAAATGGGTAATGTGTCTCTTGGCACCGCCTACTTTGTTGGCATTTTTCAAATTTGCCTGGGAGYGGGGTTATACCTCACAGAGAGGGTTAGTTACACTTAAAATGACCAAATAAAGGTTTTCAGTTCAAAACATGACTGATTAAGTTACACTGGCATTTTCTGGATTTTCTGTGCTGAATAAGTAGCAGCATTGTGGTGGAATCCGAAACTTGTGAATAGAAGTCAGGTGTTTAATTGAATTTGATTTACTGGTCTTATTGAACCAGTTGTAAACCCTTCATTTTCCTCTCCCCCCCATCACAAAACGCAGCAGGGTCCCCCTTCTCATACTGTGCTGATTTGAAGCGGTGAGTGACACGCCTCCCACAGGTACGCTGGGAAGATTAAACCCCAGCTGTTGTGTCCATTTGTCAGTGGCAAATTACTGGAATCAGGCAGAAAGAAGATAATTGAGTTTACGCTGCCCATCAGCTCAGACTGACTTTATTCATCTTGCGATGCAGATGTTCTTCAGAGTCAAAGTGCTGCAGTTAAAGTGTCAGAGTGAAGCAGGGTTGCAGCTGGAGTGAAATGTGTCTGAGAACGGTGAAGTGAATGTTATTGATTTCACTGATCATTACCCCTCCCCCAGTGTTTGTGTTGTATAGTTTTTTTAAAGTACCACTATACATTTGATTTACTGATGTTCTGCTCGTAAATCAACCAGCAAATGACTTTTAAAGACCTGGGGGGAAAAAAGGGATGAAACAGAGCAGGTCAGTGCTGCTGTGTGAAGGTAACCACAGCTAATAAATGAAACATTAAGAGAAGGAGGCAAAATRGAGTTCAAGGACAATCAGTCTTCTTACTAACAGCGACTCATTTTAATCTCATTTTTGTTTTCGTACAAGACTGCGTGTGTGTWAAATAAATGAGTCCAAATCTGTGACAAATGATCGCAGTCATTTGTCTCACTTAAAGTGAAGCTTTGCTTTGAACTCTGTTGAAGGTGAAGAGCACGACGAGAGTTCTGAAGAACTGATGAGCTGTGACACAGAACAGGGAGGAAAGGCTTCTTGAATTTACAAGGTGAGTGAAGATGTGAGGAGTCATAGCTTTGGTTTGGATTGTCAGCTTTACAGGCAACTCGTCTTTCGTTGTGGTTTTAATTATGACATCATTTTAATATAAAATATAGCACCCACAGAATGTTGATGAACTTTTCAACATGAGTTTATATAAATGACTCTTAACTGCAAATAAAATGTTCAAAAAGTGAYACGCAAATGGAAACGAAAGCATCAAAGTAAGAAGATGTCTTAAGTTGATTTTCTTTAAAATAAATGTAGTTTTGTTTATCAGTTTATCAGAAAATTACTCACAAATTCTTAAAATTGTTTTTAAAAGGCTTTTTTATCTGCTTGCCTAATCTGTATATATTTTGGTGACAATAATGAAGAAAATGTGATATAATTGTGAGACACTCAGTAAAAAAACAGACCAGTCCAGGCAAAAAAACAGACCTTTTTTTCTCTGTATCTACTCTTCTGTTAGGCCAGTCAAAAACAAGAATATCATTGATGTTTCAAAATTATTTAAATTAGGAAAAATTGAACATTACCTAAAATCATGAAACTAATATTTTCCAGTGCTTATTTTAAATCCTATGTATATCAGAAAAAAAGTTTATTTATTAAATAATGAATTTAAAAGAGTTTATTGGATTATTTATTGTGGCTGTATGTTAGAGACTGAATCACATAAAAAAGCAAAGTGACCTTATTGCGCAACAGCCATAAACACCATTTATTGGCTTTTACAACACGCCAACAACTTTTCACATGTGTTCAGGATATCTGCCATTAGGGAGCTGCCCATCGTGGAGAAAATCACCACTGCATTACTTCCTTAAGTCAGGCAAGCAAAATGAAAACAAGGTGTTTTAGATAAAAGGAGAACTCTCTGATGGCATTACATGTGTCCGCGTGGCTGCTGTTGACCCTCACTGTGGTGGGTAACACGGTGTTCGTCACTGCCTGTTCAGACCAGGAGTTCACCTGCAGTCAGGGCTCGTGTGTGGATCAGGACCGCGTGTGTGACTTCACTGACAACTGTGGAGACGGCAGCGACGAGGAGAACTGTGAGTTCATCAATCCAAATCAAACTTAGTACTATTTACAGCTGGCTTTGTTTTACACAAAGTTAAGTTGTAGAGCTGCACTGTAAGAAAAAAATACCTTACTTTATTTATTTTTTTAAATGTCTATACTTAGAAAAGTGTTTAATAAAGTGTGCATTCTTTAAAAGATCCTTCTGTATTGCACATTTGAACATTTTTATTTTTTTTTAATTTAAGGAAAAGTCTAGGAGGAGAGATCGTGCATCTCTGTGGCTTGTTTTTAGTTAGTAGTTCAGGAGTGGTACTTGCAATTTTAGTGTCCAAAATTACCTTTAAAACCTGATAATCTTGAGTCTAAAATCTCAATTTTTGCTTTATCTGTTCCAGAAACTGTGATACTTAACATGTCTGACAAATACTTTGTGGAATACCACTTTTCATTGTTGACTATGAATTTGACATTTTAATCACATATATCAGACATCAGTCTAATATTATACAAACAGCTAAAAAAGAGGAAAAATGTTACATCTGTAGGTTTCAGCAGATTAGAGACAAAACTATTTATTTTAACGTTGACATACTACATGGTCGAATGCTTTTAAGTCACATTGGATGAGAAATCTAACAATTTAAAAAATGTATTTTGTACAGAAAGAGTAAAAGTAAAATAAACAGTTCGTTTTGTCTTGCAGGTTCTGCATATACGAGGTGTGATTTTGAGGATGGATTCTGCAGCCTCACCCAAAGTTCTGAGGCTCTCTCTGAGTGGATCAGAACGAGTGAGGCTGCAGGACTTGGACAGGACCACACCAACACCTCAGGTTGGAGCAGCAAACCCACCCAGCACGGCTAAATCAGACCGCACACAAATGACATGTTGCAAAGATTTTCTTCTTTATGCRTTTTCCTTCTCGTCCTCAGCACATTTTCTGTCTCTTCTGGCCGTCGGAGGAAAAAGAACCACTGCAGACCTGAACAGTCCAGTCTTCCTGCCCAGTTCCWCCTGCCAGGTAACAGCCCACTCTCAGCCCACCATATGGTAAAGTCAGGAYTACCCTAACACGATGTCGTTCTTATTCATCAGATGAGTTTCTACCATTATGTTGGGGCAGCACATGGAGAAATTGAGGTTCTGGTTCAGCCTCAGCCTCATTCASAGGGTCAGACCACTGGAGTTTGGAAAAGCTCCACTCAGCTGCAGACAGAAACATGGCAGCGGAGTGTAATCAGCTTCTCTGATAAACACAGTTTTCAGGTAATTTCCTATTTTAGTTTTATATAGATGTCTATTATGATAAAACTGCAAACTAAAAACATTATGAATGTCTATAATATATTCATTCAAGACATTTTACACAAAATGTGCACCATATTAAATTAATATAATGTCAAATGTAATGCTTCTTTGTATTGGACATAATATTAAATATTAAGTATTAAGTATTAAGTATTAAGTATTAGGTATTAAATATTAAATATTGAATATGATGGGTTTTTTAATCTCTTAGGTATTAAGGATGTACATAGTATATAGTTTATTGAAAGAAAGCCATCATGGCAGAAAKGAGTTGGAGTCTTGCAGAGGGAAGGTTTTGACCCAATCGGCCCCTCAAGAGACCATCTGGATCTCTTTGAAACCTGCTGTTAGTGTCCTTTAGTTCATTTCAGGGCATCTCAGAGTGTCACCTTTTATTTTTTTACCATCTGCTTTAGTGTTAGTGATGAAAAGAGGTCAGTCCTTCTGACATTCACTTTCTGCTTCATTACTGTGATCTACTTCGAATTTCATAGTTTTTGTTAGTCAGCACGATTTAGCTCTATATCACATTTAGACAACATGCCTGATCAGCTGTGATTTCCTTTCTATCCATAACTATCAGTACACAAACATGACCATATAACTATTTTTTACTTCCACAGTTTTTTAGAGGGTAATGAGAAAATGGCAAATATTTAAAAAATGGTAATTTTTACATTTTGACTGCTTCTTACAATGGGAGGAATGAAACTATTCAGAAAACCTGTATGGAAATCTGTATTTAGACAAAACAGGACAGACTGTTTGGACTAGTCATAAACACCAGGTTGTAAACGTACAGAGCTGGTGTAGATAAAGCTTTTTCATGGACTTTGATCAGTGCTTTTATGTCACTGTTCTGATGTCAGGTCTGAGAACTGAAGGTCGTATAAAGGCTTATGGAAAACAGTGAAACTAGTACCTGTAAAGATAATTTACCCTTTCTGTCTTGAAAATGCACGAGACCAAAGCAAACCTCGGTTCTCATTTTTGCTAAGGCAAAATATTTTTATATAAGCTGTGACTGATTTATTTTGTCTTTGGTCTCCACCAGGTGGTAATTCGAGGGGAACTTTCAGCCAGCAGTGACGCCTCTGAGGTCTTGGCCATTGATGATTTATCCTTTGGTCCTGGCTGCCTGGTTGTACCTGGTACTCCTACCGTTCTAACGTGTCATCACACACACACACACACAAGACGAGTTCAGACCATGACATTTTGAAATACCACCACACATAAACAGACCAAGAACTTGTTTTGAATGTCGATGGCATAACACGAGCCAGAGTGATGTTTATAACAGAATGTCTGTGTTTACTGTTCATTTTCTTGTGCTGAATATGGACCAGTCAGTTTCACGGTGTATGAATTTGTTTGTGCCTGCGTCTTGCTCCATGAGGTTGATAAAGCACGGTGTACCCGGCCCTTTGAATGGGATTGAACATGTGTTTTGGTGATGGACAGCTGCAGCCTCCAGCTGTAGCGTCTTTACAGCTGCTATAATTCATCCAGTATTGGATAACACTCTTGGTATCTGTACATAAAATGAACAGTGGCCTTCAGGTTTCTTAGGCTTTACATGGCATTTTCTGGCACAGCTAATGTCATAAATGAAAGGAGTCGAAGCTAAAACTTTTAAAGAGGACATATCCTGTAAAATCCACTATTTTGTTGTGTACTTTGAATCTCTAGGAGTGCAGAAAAGTTGAATTTAGTTTCTCTCGGTAATGTGTCAATATCTTTATATTCTGTTTGGGTTATATTTATCAACCCGTACAGTTTTCTCTATTTTCTATGACATTTACTGAACTATTACATCAGAGTATTTGTGACCAACTACAACTTCAACCCCTCTATCAAGCTAGAATGGGCCACTCTGGAAGCTGGAAGGAGGTGGGGGTGTGAAGCGCCTCATTTTGATTTAAAAACACAGCCTCAAAACGAGTTGATCTGAGACACGCCTCAGAAAAGGGGTGAAAGAGGGGCTTGTGGCGCTACAATAAGAAGGAATTCAGACCAAAGCATTGATGTTCCACTTTATACAGACCCCAACTGAATGATTTAAATGAGAAAAAGAAGAATTTTAAAGCATGACACGTCTCCTTTAATTGTTGGAATAATTTAATTAAAAAAATGCAGTCACTCAAGAAGTTTGAGGAGGCTCAGGATTAGGTTTGCTTTACTGTTTGAGTACAAGTCGCTAAAAGTATATGTGTCACTGAAACATGTAAGATGTTTTGGTCATATGGTTTATAGTGAGATTAGATTAATTTCATCCTTCCAGAAAAATGGAAATAGGATTTTCTCTATTCTTTCAGGCAGAGATGAAGATCAAAACAGCTTTATTACTCCAATTTTTAAATAACTACTGTCAGTAGGTAGCCAAAAGCTTTGTTTTTTCAAGCATGGGCTATTTTCAGTTATAACTGCAATACTTTTCGTAATTGGAATGAAGTTAATTTAAGAGATGGACTCTTAGACATATTATTGATCAGAATCTCATAACCTAATACATTACTGCACAGTTGAGTCTAATTTCCCGTAACACCACAAATGTACTCACTGCTCTCTGTGCTCATTTATAATAATCTATCCTGATTTCCTCGGAGCGCCTTTTTAATGATTAAAACTACCTGACAGGAGTCAACCTGAACATCTATAGCTCGAATTAAAGATCTCCTTCAGCTATAAGAGCCTCTTACGCCTGAATGCTGCCGTCCCATCACTCGTATTAATGTCTTGTTGTGAACGTGTGTGTTGGCAGAGAGCAGTGCTCCCCCGCCACCTCTCTGCCCCCCGTCGTGGTTTCAGTGCGGTGAAGGGGAATGTGTCGAGGAGAGCAAAGTGTGTGACTTTACGCCACATTGTTCTAGTGGAGAGGATGAAGCCAACTGCCGTGAGAACATTTYGACTTATTCACATTTTATTTCTGATAGGCCTGAGAGCTGTTGGAGATTATGTGTCTCATAAAATCGATATAAACACACTTAAGAATAGTGATTTTTTTAGGGTTATTTATTGTGCATACTCACACTTGTGTTTACATTATGCTATGTTATAATTTGGCTGAATGTAAAACCAATATTTGGTTGGCATCACAATCTAACATTAGGTTCTGAGGAAGYTTTTGTTTTAACATTCTCATTTTAAAGAGATTTGAGAGATCAGACAAGACTACATAATCCATACCAACAGTTAAAGTTTTCAGCAAAGATCTTGCACAGAGTAGCACTTAAATTGTGTGTTAAATTACTCCTAGCTGCAGCCACACYGAAAATTGACTGAGTTATAGCCTTTTTTTTATAAGGTCAGTTAGCTGTAGTGGCCATTTTAAATGGGTTGTATTCAAAAGTTTAACAGTTGTAAATGTACATATAATAATTAATTCCTGAACGTTTCATTAAAATCCATCCACTGGTTTATGAAATATTTTGCTAACATACATAGTCGATTCTAAATTTGTAGTGTAGTCCAGTAGATTTTCTATTTAAAAAGCCTTTTTTATAAATGAAAATACCAGAAGTGTTTGGTTATGTTTCATCCTTCTTCTGTTTCAGCCTCTGAGTGTAACTTTGAGAGCGGCTCATGTGGCTGGTATGAGCTCACGTTTGGTGACGGCTTTGACTGGATCAGAGGATCATCTGCGGTGGTACCTCCAGACTAYTATGGTCACCCTCCTTTACCAGACCACTCTACTAACAGCACTGAAGGTCGGGAACAAACACCAGAAATATGCCATCTTTAAATATAACCAAAATCACAAAGGTTTTTATTTTTATGTGTGTTGGTCTGTAATTTAATTTAAACACACTTAAATATTAAATGATTGTTTTATAAGGAAATTGTTTGAGTGTGCAAAAGTTCAATCACTGAAAAATGTATTAGGGCACCGCAATATGTCACACATTTTTGTAGTTTAMCTGAATGCATTTCAGTTTTTTATGGCACAGATTTAACAAGAGTCCTGTTTCTGTGTGACTCCATGCAAACACCATCTGCTGTTTTTCTTATGAATGTTGTGTGAACAACATGGTGTAAAAAAACTATTTAGAGGCTGCAGAAACACCTCACAAGCACACATTTTATGAAATGGCAGTGACAATATGCAGGTACATGAAAAAGTTCTTGTTATCCTGAAGAATGACATTTGTTCTGTTTACACAGAAAACAAAACACACTTATATCTTAAATAATGGTATTGTTTTATCACATATCACATGTCATACACACACACACACACACAAACACACACTGTGTTAGTCATCTTGTTGGTCACTAAAGCAACAAATGTTACATTCCCTTAACCCACTGCAGTGCGTGTCCTTTCAACATACACATGCTGTTTCTATGATTTTAATAGGCTCACATGTTTCTCGCCATGACACTTTGTTTACTTGAAGATACTATTCAGCATGTTTACATCACACATCAGTTTTTTATGTGAACAGCTTCAGAGGCTATTTCTCTAAAGTTTTTGTTTTTTACCTAAAATAGTCATAACTTATTGAAAAAAAAAAACCACGATTATGTGGTTTAGAAGCGACAAAAAGGCTTATTTTGAAAAAAACATAAGGCAAGCTGGTAAAGGTAATTATCCAGTTTACTGTACTATACTGTATACTGTGCTATGCACTATAAGCTGAAGGAGCTGCAGAGGGAGGGTTTCAAAAACATAAAACCAAAATGTCAAGAATCAAGCATAAAATAAAGATGAAAAATAGCAGGAGGATCTGCCCATTAACAAAAAGAAATAAAAACGTGTTTACACTGAAGGGACAGAAAATAAACAAGAGACAAATATGACTATTATAAGAATGAGCAGAAAAGCATGGCTAAAAGAAGTTGGGAGAAAAACCCAGAATACCCTCTAATAAGTCCAACAATCAATGATGATCCAAAACAACAGAACAAAACAAAGAAAAAAATGAACAAAAAGCATAAATCCACACAACTACACACACACAAATAAAACAATAAAAAGAAACAAAAACAGATCGCAGCACTCCTTAATATAAAATAATAAAAACAACATGCTCGGTTTAAAACAGATCTGAAATCGTGGATCAGGCTACCGGTGTTGTTGGCCTCTTCTCTAAAGTTCTGTTTTCATTCAGCCACTGATGTGTTGTTTATTACATCCATGTGTTTCCTGTGCTCCAGCTCATTTCAGTGACGTTACATCGCTCAGTTTATCCTCTCCAGACCAGGTAATGGACATAAAACATGAACCAAACAAGGAGCAGTGTCTCAAAGGCTTGCTTTAATTAAACCCTGCGCTTTTATGGTTAATGACACTGTTACCATCGAAACGTTAATGGACAGAATAACCAGYGGACAGAATCCCAAAGGCAGAGCAAGATAAAATTAATCTGTGTGGCAGAAACTCCAGTTTGGGAGGACGAGCGTTAATCCTTTTCTTTCTGCTCCCATACCTGTTTGAGACATCTTTTTTTTTTAATTTAAATGTGATTTACCAATTGACTGGACAAACAAATGACCTCAGAGAATACAGCAGATGCACTAATCCTCTGATTTCTTTGGCTTTAGGTCATTTCATGTTTATACTGAAGTACAGCAGCAGTCTGTATCCGAATGCCGTCCTCCTAGGGCCCTGGTTCCAGCAGTCAGCCCCTGGGTGCACCATGACCTTCTGGTGAGAAACAATRTGAACMTTTTTGTCTTTTTTYMWKSMAAMCYTYMRRRKTKKTYMWTWTCTTTCTWTCAGGCATTATTCACTTTACAGATTCATAGACCCTTGATATTCTGCTCTGTAAATGTCTTCTTCCTCAGTGACATACAGGGACAAGATATGYATTTAAATCTATCATTTAGACAGTTCTATAGCACCATCATATAAACATACATTTTCCTCTGGGTGGCTGAAGGAAATCTATAAACAGACACATCTGGTGGATAATAAATGCTGTGTTTGATTTAGTGAGCAAAAAACTGCGTTCAAAATATCTAGGAATTCACGTCTTACCATGACTGAGTATTACTGTCATTACAAATTCAGCCGCCATCTTTCTCTTATCCTTTCAGGCATTATAACTCAGGCATATCTGTTGGGGCTGCTGACATGTACCTTCAATTTAAAGAAGCCCAAAACAACACGGTGATATGGAAGACGCTGTACGACCAGGGGAGGCGCTGGAATCAGGTCACCGTTCAGCTGGGTCGCATCACTCAGCCCTTCCAGATCGCCTTCTCCAAAATCAGCCTCGGCGTGTTTGACGGCATTTCCGCTTTCGATGACGTCTCCTTCAGTAATTGTTCGATGCCGCCGGCGGTGTCCGAGTGTCCASCGGACACACATTTCCACTGCGTGCGCACCAAAGTGTGTGTGGAGCATCTGCAGCTGTGTGACCTCGTGGATGACTGTGGAGATGGATCAGATGAAGAAGGATGCTGTGAGTTTCTTCAGTTTTGCGTTGCGAATGATCAGGGCCCGTATTTATCAAACGTCTTAGAATTATTCTTAAGAATGCTGCTAAGAGTGGACTTAAGTGTAAAAAAATTCGTGGTTAAAAGCTGAGAGCAAAAGTCAGTTATCAAGCGTCTCAATCTCACTTTAAGCGAAGTGTAGGAGTAATTCTTAAGTGTCAGTCTTAGAGCTGATTTGCGACACCTGGCTGTGCCACAAAGCTGATCCTGGATGACGTCGTTAGAAAAMMCCCMGACWTGGACCAATCACTGCCTCGGATTTCATCTTCAAGAATATTGTCTCATTTGCATCATGGATAAAGACGAAGATTTTTTAAATCAAAAACTCAGCAGCTTTAATGTTATTTTATGTCTCAGAGCCTGAGGTAATGTTGAGCTGCTCCCTCCTCCTCCTCCTCTCCACTGTCCGCAGACAACACTGACTTTACACACATGCACACACAACCCCGCTCCGTCATTAACAGCTTGGTCCAAGAG
>NW_013952502.1:511982-516731 GCF_001266775.1 Austrofundulus limnaeus | reverse complement strand
GGGGGGGGGGTCGCTTGCACTAAGTGTATTTAATATTTTTTCCAAAAGCCACACACAAATATCTACCTTTTAGTCCAATATTATGTGCAGTTTTTTTTAACCTTTATTTCTTTTGTATATTTCTGATTAAACCTGTTTTCCACATCTTTGAGAATAACACTCAGGTGGGGAGGAGGACAGCTGTAATCTCTGTCTCCTCAGTTCATCTCAGACCCCTAGKGGCAACTCTTAACCACTTAAGAGTYCTCTGGAGCAGTCTTAACTTTTCTTGAGAGTAAGAGTGATTCTTAGACTTAAGAATATTGATAACTGGCATTTACACTTAAGTCTGAGAGTAGGAGCAAATCTAAGAAATTTTCAGCACTTAAGTCAAAAAATCCACTCTTAAGAAGTTTGATAAATACAGGCCCTGATCTTTGTGCAACAAATGAACACAAACTAAAGAATTATTTATCAAATATATAATTTAATGTTATTGCAACCAAAATTTCTGACACAAATATTTAAATACTTTTGGCGCACATTTGAATTCCAATCAAACATTCTGAGCCACTGGTTTACTTTAATCAAGCTGTCTGTAGCTGTTTTGTGTTTCTGAGCTTCAGCGTCTGGTTTCTCGCAGCTCCAGAACTTCAGTGTGACTTTGAAGACGGGCTGTGCAACTGGAAACAAGAAACCAAAGGAGGAGATAATTTTGACTGGACTCTCATTAATGGCCCAACTCCAACCTTTGACACAGGCCCCTTTAAGGACCACACATTGGGCTCTTGGTACGGCCACTACCTTTACATCGAGTCCTCTTCCCCGCAGGAGTTTAAAGACACAGCTGTGCTGCTGAGTCCAGTCTTCAAACCCACCTACAAGCCTGGAAAAGACCACTGTGTTTTCCGCTTCCACTACTGCATGTTTGGGCGTCATGTGTTCAGCCTGGCAGTGTACCTGAGGACCACAGCTACAGGCAAAGGCCCTTTGCTCTGGGCAAAATATGGAAACCAGGGAAACCTGTGGCACAGGAAGACTCTGTACCTCCACAGCGCTCAGCCTTTCCAGGTAACTGGTCAAACAGAAGAATTTGTATGTTTTAGGTTTTATTCAAAAAGATTCAAGAATTGACATAATTTAGCTGAAAAAAATTAAGCGTATTTTATAAAATGGTAACTTTGCTTTTATGTTATTTCTTTGCCAACAGAGAAATGCCATTTCACCTTAAAATAAAAGTAGCATTTGTTTTCTTTAATACTTAAATGCTGGAGGAAATGCTCAAAATGTTAATCTAAAACTAGCCAGAGCTGTCAAAACAGAACATTTTTAGAATCTAATTGGCATGACAAAAAGATAAAAGACAAGAAGATCCAGTTTGTTGGTTTTTCACAATTCATAATAAAAGATATGTTAAGCAGAAACATCCAGGGATGAGAAGGTCTCAAGCAACAGAAATTTATCTACCCTTAGATTGTGAGACGTTTTTTTTTAATAAGGTCATCAGCAAAAAATGTGCAAAGCCACCAGTTTTATCACAAGCAAATAAATGATATCTCTTTAAAATCACTCTGACCTACATTAAATCTAACTGTGACCAGATATTCACTTTACGTCACAAACCTAATGAGGACATCTCAGGGGGCCTATCAGAATCTTATCAGCGAATCATATTTTTTCAAAGGAATCAACACTTTTAAATCAGTCAAACTAATCTTTTGTTTTAGTTTAGTATCTTTTATTTCTTTTCATGGGCAAACAAAACACTCTCAAGATACAATGTGRAGATTTAGGTTGCAATAACTGTAGCATTATTGCACACAACATTAAATTAACCTAATGGATGACGAGAGGATTCTTCACAACCACTAATATCTGTCATGGATAAATTAGGATGATGAACACCAACTACCAAATATTGTACATGGCCTCAAAATTCTACTGTAGAAATGTTATTTTATGCACTGGTTTGGATGTAAATCCCAGTTTATGCCTTATAGCAGGGGTGTCAAACTCATTTTCACCAAGGGCCACAAGAGCGTTATGGTGGCCTTCAAAGGGCCAGTTTTAACTTCCACATTTCTTGTTTAAATTTGACTAAACACAAAACTTAGCATTGTTTGTCTCATTGCAACAACAGAGCACCATTAACAAAAAATAACTGAGCTCTTCCTGGTATTTTGTGCATAACATGTTCTCTCATAAGCACTGAAAATACTAGGTGTACGACTGACTAAATGTGAAATAAATCATACAGAAATACTATTTAAAGTAAAAGTACAAGAGTTTAACTCACTGTTCCGTTGAGGTGAGGAGCTGCCCTCTTGAATTCTCCCACTTTCTGACAGGGAATTCCTACTGGAGGAGCGTTCCAGTTGAAATTTGTGACTTGTGAGTGGGAAATTCCCACTTCATAGTACAACTGGGCAAAAGTAGCCAGTGTAAATGCAGTGAAATGGAGATTTTACTTGGCAAATTTCATCGGCTACTTTTTGAACCCTGTGCACCTTCACCAAGTGGTGAGATGCTGTCTTTGTGTATGTAAAATAATCAACATGCATTATGGGGGATGTAGTTTATTATCAATGTTGGCTTGAAAGCAGCATTCACTTATTTTATTTTCTGTGTGCCACATAAAATGCTGTGGTGGGCCATAGCTTGACACATGCCTTAAAGCATCATCTAAAGTCATCCCATATTCCTCCATGATCATTTTGCATTCAGTCACCTTGTCTAATCCAAGGTAAACACAACTGTCAGGCAGCTAACAACAAGGCTCATTGAACTCCATATTTAAGAAAGCACTCCAGCGTTGGATAATGAAGATTTGTTTTAATTGCTTCACTGCTCACCGTCGATCACTGAGCAAGATGGTTGTCCCGTTGTCATCATTAATACGTGAGTTAAACCTGACAGGCAGTTAAAGACTTTTTCTCTCCTCTGTCACGGAAACAGCAGCTCCATTTGTCAGCTGAACTACGTGCAGACAAGGAAATGGTAAAAAGAAACTGACACTGAATAACTTCATTCAAATAAACACTCATTCACTTGTAAACAGGGTGAGGCAAAAAAAAAAAAAACGGCTACAATTCAAGGAATAAAAGAAAAAACAGAGAACATTTGAATTTGAACTGTGGAATAATGTAACAACAGTTATTGCTTTCATCACAGCTAAACTGATGAAAACAACATCAAATAAACTGGTTAAGTTTAGTTTAATTAACAAAATATATATAAATTGACGAAATAGTGACTCATTCCATTATATATTCTCGCTCATTAATCCTCTAATTAGATTAATTTGTTTTAGGATAAATTTAAATAGTTTATTGCTGTTGTAGTGCAATGGAAACACGTTGGTGTTTGTAACATTTAACCTGAGGGATATGTTCAGCTATCAGACCCCTTCTACCAAGTAAAGACTTATGTTTTAATATATTTTTTATTTATTAAATGTGTAAAATAAATGCAGCATTTGTAACGTTTGTGATAAAAGCATTTTCTCGCTGATTTATTAGTTACAGTAGCTGATTTGTAATTGCTTGATTACTGATTTGCAAATTATGGATCTCTTTCAGCTTTAAAGTGATTGCCTAATCATTTCAATAATTATTTGTTTGTATTCTTGTCACTTTCTTTGCTGCCAGATTTTAATTGAAGGCACAGTTGGAGATGATTTTAAAGGAGACATTGCCGTCGACGACCTTTCCTTTCTGAACTGTGAGACAATAGATGGTAAATGATTACACATAAAGCACATTGAAACATACACACAAGGATTTATTTTAAGGCATTACTTTTTTCTCTGTTGTTCTCTTGTTATTTCCAGGTGAACTCCCCCCACCGATCACCCCAGCGACGACCCCCCCAGCCACCACCGTTCTGCCCCACAGCTGCCCAGAAGGGCAGTTTGTGTGTGGAGCGTACGGCGAATGTGTTAAACTCAGTCAAGTGTGCGACTTCAAAAACGACTGTTCTGATGGGTCAGATGAAACAAACTGCGGTAAAAGATTTTTTTAAAGACCTATACATTTATTACGTTCACCATTATTGTTGCATTTATTCATTGTTCTGTTCTCCTCCTCTTTTATCCTTCAGTAAAGGAAAGATGTGATTTTGAAGGAGGTGATACGTGTGGTTGGACAATCTTCCAACCTTCTTTAGTCCTGAACAATGCCTTTATCTGGGCGACGAACCAAGGAGAAACAATTCATGATGGAGAGCAGGACCACCGTCCTGCAAACGATCACACCTTGTATGTGTTGAACCTCAGATTATGATTAATTTTTTTGTAGATTTGAGTTGAATATTATAATCAATAACTAACTGAAAAAGAATCGTCAAGCAATTTTAATCTCAACAATGCAAATATGCATGTGGCCCTAAAATTTAAATTATTTTATTGTCATGATTATGCTTAAAATTTTATTTTTTTAAATTATAAGAGCTTATGATAAACTCAATATACAGCGGGTAAAATAAGTATTGAACACGTCACCATTTTTCTCAGTAAATATATTACTAGAGGGTATTGAACACACTTACTGAAATTTATCTAATACTTTGTACAAAAGCCTTTGTTGTCAATGACAGCTTCAAGACGCCTCCTATATGGAGAAACCAGTCGCATGCATTGCTCAGGTGTGATTTTGGCCCATTCTTCCACACAAACASTCTTCAAATCTTGAAGGTTTCGTGGACCTCTTCTATAAACTCTGATCTTTAGTTCTTTCCATAGATTTTCTGTTGGATTCAGGTCAGGTGATTGGC
>NW_013952502.1:508610-511041 GCF_001266775.1 Austrofundulus limnaeus | reverse complement strand
CATTAGCACCTCTAGTAATATATTTACTGAGAAAAATGGTGACGTGTTCAATACTTATTTTACCCGCTGTACAGTAACTAATATCCTAAAACAAAAGTTCAACTAACAGGAAAAAAAAAAACAACAAAAAACAAAACAAAAACATTGAAAGTCAAGCATTTACTTGACATTTCACTTTTTGCTCCCCTAAAAGCAAAGCTAATTATAAAGAAATATACTATTGCAAATTACAGAGGTTGTGCCTCCCGCTCTGAAGCAGACAGGCAGTGAGTGACATGATTGCCTTCATCTATTTTTTATTGTGTGAGTGATGAGAGCAGACAAAGGCAGTGCACTCTGTTCACCACGTTTAATTACCATAGTAATTTACTGTAATTCGAAGTAATTTCTGCCCTTTGCTGAACTATAGACTTTATCTTATTTATAACCGCTGCCTGAAACTCTTTCTCACCTCAGCTGCAGCTCCTGATAAAGAAGTAAAATGGACAGGGAAGACATCTTTTTTTGTTAAAAATATCACAGAATATTAGAGATTATTGAAGGTAATTGATTTTTTTAAGTGTTAGAGTAGATAACTTATGGGTTAAGGTTCTTCAACTAATTTAATGAAGCAAGTTGCTTTAATAGATTGACATAGAATGACTGTCAATTAACCTTTTTATTAGTTTGATTGTTTTCTACTGCAGGAAATGTACTGACTACTGACAAAAACTCAACAAATACACACTTCAAAAAGAAGTAGTCATGATTTAATTGTACTTAAACATATTTTGAGATATTATTTTAAATATGTCTTCATGTAAAACCTCTTATTATTGGTAAGCAAAAGGAAATAGCAGTAATTCTTCCTTGGTATATACATTTTTTGTTGTTCCATCAATAGAAACAGCCCTGAGGGGTGGTATATGTGTGCAGACAGTTCAAATGGTGGCTACGGTCAAATTTCTGACCTCCAAACACCTGTCATCTCTGTCACTGGGCCACACTGCACTCTGGTCTTCTGGTACCACATGAGTGGATTCACCGTAGGATCCCTTCAGGTAAAGAGACGTGTTCATCTGGAAACCACATCTCACTTCTGTGTGACGTCTCGCCCGAGTCGAGTAACAACGTCTGCTGTTTTATTCAGGTGCTGCTCAGGCACAAGAACGAAACTCATGTAGTTTGGTCTCAGAATGGAAACCAAAACAACACATGGAGACGAGGAGAGGTGTTCCTGGGATTAACAGACGATATCCAGGTTTGCTTATTAGATACTTTAATGTGCATGCTAACCTTAATGACCAAATGAACCTGGGTCAGTTTACCACTAAACGTTCAGCAGTGTTTCTTATATTTTTCACTTTACTGTTTGTCTTACAAATGAGTAAATTTCTAGTTTGTTGTCCTTGTTCAGGTGATTTTTAGGACCAAACGGGGGATTAGCTACATGGGTGATGTGGTGATAGATGATGTCAGCTTCCAGGATTGCTCACCTCTGCTTCCATCAGACAAGCCGTGCACATCAGAGCAGTACGCCTGCGCTAACGGCCACTGCATCCCTCAGGACAACTTGTGTGACTTCATCAACCACTGTGGGGACAGTTCAGATGAGAACCCCTATATCTGCAGTGAGACCCGCCCCCTCGTGACGCCTGGGGAAAGATTAATTTCCAGATTATTGGACAGCCTGGATTAATCCCCTCTTCTTAATTATTGCTGTCTTTCAGAGGGCTTCAGCGRACACTGTGATTTTGAGTTTGACCTCTGTTCCTGGCGCCAGTGCCGGCAAGATGACTTTGATTGGCTGGTCAAAGTGGGCAGCACTCCAACTATTGGAACTGGACCATCGAGTGACCACACCCTGCGGGACCCCTCTGGACACTACCTGTACCTGGAGAGCTCTTTCCCTCAGAGAGTCGGTGATATTGCCCGTGTGACCGGACCCTTCATGAGCAAGAGGAGCTCCCAGTGTAAGGTCAGGCCAAGATGGAAGGGAGGAAAGGCATTTTGAGCTATTTATACTATAAGCAAAAAGGCATTGCATGGTCATCAATACAGATATCTGTTGTTTGAAGTCACAGCAGCAGCTAGCTGTAGCACCTCCTGGAGAAATATAATATCACAAGTTTCAGCTGGAATAATTGTTTGATATGAAACTGACAGTATAGTTTAAAGTTTAGAAAATAACATTTGCATGAACTGTTCCTTATGGGAACAAAAACCTGGTACCCATTGGGGGGAGTACCATTGGTGGGTCAGGGGTTAGGGTCAGGATGAAGGTGTGAAATGAGTTTAGGTTAGGTTTAGGGTCAGGTATGCACTGGGTTGGTTAGGGTTAGGGTAAGAGATCAGGGTTAGGCTGTAGAAATGACCGGTAAATGAATAAAAGTCAATGCAAAGACCCCATGAGGATAGAAGAACAAACATGTGTGTGTGTGTGTGTGTGTGT
>NW_013952502.1:502431-508465 GCF_001266775.1 Austrofundulus limnaeus | reverse complement strand
GCCCTGCCTGCTCTGTGTAGTTTGCGTCTTAACCCACTCCTGACCTGTCAATCCATCCTGCAACCAGCAAGAAGGGAAAAAATAAAAATAAACTGAAGGGAGGGCTGAGCAGTGAGAAGTGAAGAGGGGGAAGGGCAGTTGATACATCATGAATATTCCTTCATTAAAAACAACAACGACATTATTATCGCAGTGCTGCATGACGGAGTAACACTTTTCATTTTAGTAGCTTAATATGACCAAAAGCAAAAGAGCATCCACCCTGTTACTGACTAGATTAGTAGATTAAAAGTTACAACTTAATTTTGTATGTCTATTCCATATGTTTCTTTGAATATTCTGTAATAAGAAATTACAATTAATGAAAAATGAAATGCAAAAACTCTTAATTTGTGGCTAAGTAGAAAAATCCGTTTAAAAATTATAGAGTAATTTTTAAGTTACATTATCTTCATTAGATTTTAGAATACCACACAGTATGGTAGAGTATGAAAAATCCTTGTTTAAAGCATTCCATCAAATAGCATCCTCTAAATAAAATACAAATGTACTAAATTCATGGATGCCTTTTTGTATTTTTACAGGTGGATCATTTGTTTGATGGTGTAATTGCTTGAATGGTTTATTCATAAATTGTTTCGTAAAGGCAGCTATTGAGACTGATCTAAGTCCAAAACAAATATTAAATAAATAAAAATAAATATGATTAACAACAACAACAACAACAACAACAACAATAAATATTTCTTTAAAAAAATAGAAATGGCACTTTATCATACTGATAGTGATTGGTAATATCCTGTCATATTGTTCTAACATAAATGTGAAAAAAATCAGCATCATTGTTAAAAGTTTGACTGATTTTCTTTTTATTCGTTCAGATGCGTTTCTATTTTCACATGTCAGGAGATGGTATTGGGACCCTTAGCGTTTTTATCAAAATCGAAGGATATCATCACCTCCTGCTGAACCTGACCGGAGATCAGGGCAACTACTGGCAGATGAGGGAGATCCAGCTGAGCTCCTCCAGAGACTTCCAGGTGGTGTTTGAGGGCAAGGTGGGGCACAGTGAGAAGGGGGACATCTGCTTGGATGACATCACCTTCTCTCCTGGGTGCCTTCTTGCACCCTCAAATCCAGTAACGGACATCATTCCTCCATCAGAAGGTAAGCACTTCTCTTCTGACTTGATTATAAGCATRGTCTTTGTTATGTCTCAGACAATGCAAGTTGTATTTATTTAGATTTTATTCAATACTCAAACTTATTTGCCTTTTTATTCTTACCCAATTGATGGGAGTAACTTTCTGTCACTTAGTACACAGTGGTCTAAACACAATATTTATTTTTCTACATTTTTTATGGTTCATCAGTACATTAAATGAACTTTTGTAAACAACAGATGGTTTCTGAAGTATGGGAATTATCAGTCATCCTATCAGAATCCTGTGTTCTTATAATGTTTGTAGAAAACCTGGTCACACCCTGGATGTGATGTCATAGTAAACAAGGAAGTAAGTTCCAGAAATGAACGCTAAAATTAAATAAATAGACTTACTGATTCTCTTACGGTTTAAAGTAAATGGTTAAATTAGATAAAAAAGTGTGTATCTGAACGTCAGTCCTCTTAAGCCCCATGCCCCTGCCGGCAGGGGCAGAATTTCACTTTTTTTTTGGTCATTAACCTAATGACTGTCAACAACGGCTGTGGCGGAGTGGTTAGGGGAGTTGTCGGTTCGATCCCCCCATTCCAGCCCTCTCAGTCGTCATCTCCTTAGGCAAGATACTTCACCCACCTTGCCTGCTGCTTTTGTCAAGGGGTCCAGTGCAGCCGGTGCATGGCCCACCTCTGTCAGTGGCCCCCCTGGGCAGCTGTGGCTGTAGTTCACCACCATCAGTGTGTGAATTTGTGCATGACTGTAGTGTAAACTAATGGGACTTGATAAAGGGTTTTATATGTCCAGTTTATTTAAGTTATCTTAGTTAAACATAGACATGTGTGGTTTTTATAGAAATGTTGAAATCTTGGCTAAAAACTCACTAAAAAAAACAATCAGACACAGTTAAAACAACAAGCAGATGAAGAAAACTTCTTGGGGTTTACGAGATTAATTGATCACAAAAATATTATTTACTTTGGCATTTCTTGAAACACTACATATTGCATACTACATATTACTACATATATTAAAGAAACATCTGGTGCAATCTGTTAATGCTTGGAATACATGATAAGGCTACTCAGCTACTATCAGGGTTAACTTAATATTTGTAAAATGACTGGGTTATAGTTGTTTATGTTGGCTGAGGGTGAGTGGCTGCAGCCGACAGTTTATTGTAAATCAAGTTGACTTCAAAAGGTAATCAGTTTGAGGTAATGATTACTTTCGGATTAAAATCCACTTTGGTTCATGAGGCAATCATCTTTCAAGCTGGCAAAAAAATATTGAGATTTGCTGGAGTTTTCTTCCAGTCAGGTAGCTTTTACGGGAGACTTGATGTAATTCTCCTGCAGGAAAAGCCCAGGTACAGAACTGATGACGGCACTTCAGGTTTTGTTACTGGTTCACTCTCATGAATTACTGAGACACTTAATGGCGCTGAGCCAAGATGAATTTAACCTGTCGTTTCCTATCACTGACGAGTAAAAACATCTGCCGTGATGAAAGTATATATGGCCTCATAAACCCTCTGTGAGATACTGGGTGTGTGTGTGCAGCATTTCCAAGCAACAGCAGTGACCTTTGACAACTTCGGTAACATATAAATTTAAAGGCTCAACAGTAGCAGGTTATTTTAGCCCTAATGAGAATCAACACTGTTTTCAAATGAAAATAAAATGCCTCGTGGGAGATTATTTTTGAATGATGTGGTCATTTTATAATAGCTATTTAAATCTTCTGCATTAGGCAGAGTGCTGAGTTCAACATCTTATTTTGCGAATCAGCAACATAAACACGTCCTTTTGGGACGTTTTTAAGAGCTTTATCTTATGTTTCAAACATTACTGCTATGTTCAGGAGAAATGCCTCAAGAGCCCAATTAAAAGATTTGAATGGTTTAGGAAAGATATAACTGCTGTGTAGATATGTTCTGCTTTGATTACTTTTTCTCGGATGATTTAGCAGTTGGAAAATGAACGGCTGCTYGGCTGTTTTTGTGTCACTTTTATACAGAAAATGAAAAAGCAGAAACTTTTAAAAACAATGTAGTATTTTTAACAAAACTTAAACTAGACAAAATTATACAGCTTAAAGATTACGCTGCACTGTTRTCTTAAAAAGGTAAAAGTGTTTTTATTTCTGTAGCACTGGCATCTAGACCAGTGGTTTTCAAAATTTTTCCTTCCGGCCCACAAAATGACAGTTCCAGAAACTGGTGACCCCAGATATTACTTGTTTACATATGCAAACTTTGCGAATAACTCATGGGAATAATAACAGTATAAACAAACCTATAACTACAATACTAAGTTTATTCATTTATGATTATTATTTTAAAAATTTGCAATAATTATGGAGAAAATAATCAATTAGCAGTTTATTTGCATTYAAATTGATGTCTAGAAATAATCTGGGGACCCTCACTTTATGTGACCCCACAAAGGAGTCCTGACCCCAACTTTGGGAACCACTGATCTAGACTATTTGAAAAAAAAAATCCAATACATTTTTAGAATATATGTGTTCTTTGCTTCATTCAGCTTTCTGTAACCCAGACCAGCCCAAAGCACCTCCACACCATGATGCTGCCACCACCATGTTCTCTGTGAGGACGGTGTTGGGCAAGTGATGAGTGGTGCCTTGTTTCCTCCAGACATAAAGTTTAGAATTAATACTAAACAGTCCACTCAGTTCAACAGATAATCTTGTTCCTCACAATATGAAAGTCCTTCAAGCAACTTTCAGGTGTTTTGTATAAAGAAGGAACCTCTGTCCAGATACTCAATCCTAGATCCGTGAAAGCCTGTTGTTCTGGTTGTCCATCTGGAACGTATGTGCCCTTCCTGTCTCTGATTTCTATTTTATTTTGCCTTGATATACAGTACATCATCAGATAGGAGGCATTTCCATCCAAATCATGTTCAACCCATTAGATTTATGACAGCTATATTCCCGTCATGGTATAAAGACATTTCAGCAAAATGAACACATCCAAGCTGAATTTCAGATGTTGTTGCAAAATGTCTGAATACTTGTACGACGAATGTGACATGTCAGGGTTTGTTATTACCTAAAAGAAATGTTTTCCCCTCAGCATTTTAGGGAACTGAGCCTGAACTGAACAAGGAGGAGAGGAAAGAGATTTGTGGGTGAAGACTTCTCATTCTGTGACTTGGCAGCTGCTGGCTGCTCAGGATTTACAGTAACACTGATGAAACAAAAGAGACCAGGAACTGTAATTATATACTGTCACCCCTCAGAGAGCATATAGACCCAGCTTCATTCTATATACCATCCCAGGATGAGGCTGCATCACACATTTATTGTCTGTGACCATTAGAAAAAAAGCTGCTCATATTATAAGCCATTACAATATAATGATTAGTAAAAATATATATTTGTTTACTTTCATGATGGTTTTGGTTTTCTATGTAAGCACTGTGTTTGAGGACGAATATAACTGAACAAATTAAATATGTAAAATAAGAGTTAGAGGTGAATGACTTACTAAGATGAATATTTCTCATTGTGAGTTGTTCAGAACAGACAGCAGCTGTCTCTGTTTAATGAAATAACTGAAAACATTTATTTGCAGCAAAAGGACTGAAAGAAGACCACCAGGACAGTGTGTGATAACAAAACTACCTTCTTCCAGACTTTTTGTTCCGTCTGCAGTTGTATTATTATGTTTAAATAAAGCAGTGTATAACATTTATGTTATTTACATAAATTAAATTTAGCAGTGTTTCCAAAATTGTTAGACATATTCATTTTTTCCCGAAGTTGGTATTATTTAATTGGTGTTTCTGAACTCATTAGTATATAACTTGGGCTTTTACTTTACAAGATTTGGTCATATTAGTCTGACTTACTCCCTTACTTACTCCCTGACAGGTAAAAAATTATCTAGAACATTTACAAATACAAACAAGGAAGAAAGAGACAGTCAAACTCAGCTTTGACAAGAGTGAGGAGAACGCAGGACAGGAAGTCAGCTCAGTACCTCCAACCCAACATTCTGAGGATTTCCTGCAGTTCACCCTCTTTTATTTAGTTTTTATGCCCCTAGTAACATGGACATGAAACTGCCTAAGAGAAGGGGGGAAAGTGCAAGTCTCATGTCAGACATTAATCATAAGCACAATTATTGAACACTGCTTAGTTGGTCTTTTTCACGTCTGCTTCCCCACATCCATCTTGTGCATCTTCAGGAACCATAGGCGTGCATCAGAAAGTCCCGAGTGACCATTTCTCCTTCCTGTGTTCTGCAAGTCATTATTATCTATTTGGAGAAAGATCATAACAGCACAGCAACAAGCAAAGTTCACGACAGCAAAAGTTCACTGTAACTAAGACAAAGTTCACCACAGGATGATTGAGTTTTGGAATGACAAAACATGTATATTAAAATTAAACCTATCACTCCCTTACTTACTTACTCACTTACTTACACACTTACTTACTCACTTACTTACTTATTTACTCACTTCTTACTTAATTACTTACTTAATTACTTACTTACTTGCTCACTCACTTACTTACTCACTTACTTACTCACTTACAAACTTACTCACTTATTTACTTACTCACTTACTTACTCACTTACTTACTCACTTACAAACTTACTCACTTATTTACTTACTCACTTACTTACTTACTCACTTACTTACTCGCTCACTTACTCACTTACTTACTCACTTACTGACTTACTCACTTACTTACTCACTCACTTACTCACTTACTTACTTATTCACTTACTTACAAACTTACTCACTTATTTACTTACTCACTTACTTACTCACTTACTTACTTACTTACTCACTTACTTACTTACTCACTTACTTACTTACTCACTTACCTACTTACTTACT
>NW_013952502.1:477812-502168 GCF_001266775.1 Austrofundulus limnaeus | reverse complement strand
TACTTACACACTTACTTACACACTTACTTACACACTTACTTACTTACTTACTTACTTACTTACTTACTTACTTACTTACTTACTTACTTACTTACTTACTTACACACTTACTTACACACTTACTTACGCATCTACTTATTTACCTTAAACTTGCAATTAAAATTTGACTAAAAACATTGATCCTAAACAAACTCCATGCAGCAGGGGGCAGTGTGACTCCCAGTGTGCCTGACCGCATTCATCCTGTGCCTGAGGAAATAGCAGCAACCTGTATAAAATACAAAAAGAACAGAGTTGATGAGACTGAGTGAATTTGTGTGCATTCAGGTGCTACATGTTTAAAAATGAACATTTCTTCTAAAGAAACCCACTTACAGTTTCAGTTTGAGACAAAACAGCAAAGGTTGCAGCACAGTTAGAAGTTGTGTCTTCCTGTCTTCCTGTGTTTCTTTGTTGGGCCGCATTGCTTCTGGTTCTGTGCACCTAAAGAGGAACAAAGGATTAGGAAGGACTTATACCCTTTCTCTCCTTTAATTACAGCGACCACCCCTCTTCCTTTCTAAACCTCTCAAGAGCTAAGACTGACCCCACTGGAATGTTTGGCTCTAAAAGAAGTTGCTTCGACCCCCCTTCCTCAGCTTCACCACCAATGATACAGTGATTTGGGCTTCCAGCTTTGTGCTTCTTTGTCTTTCTAAGCCTCTTAAAAGGAGCGTGATGCTGTGTGCAAAGGGTCCCCCTCACTTTCTCCTGACGTCTTAGACACAGTTTTTACTCAACTGTTGTGTTGCTGTTTAATCTGATGAAACACCCACCTGTTTTGACACAGGAAGAAAAGCTGTTTTGTTGGTGTCCAATGTTCTTCATCATATTTTCCACCCAATTTAAGAAACGCACGTTTTAACTGGAAATATAAGGGTACATTCAGTAGCTTGTTTGTTGCAAAAATGAAAAGAAAAAGGAATTTAGCAATCTTTTGTTGCAAATTGTTGCACAAGTCTTGCACACATCTCTGCATCTCTGTTTCTTTACTTTTAAAAAGTCAAATCTCATGTGTTAGAAAATATTTGAGTTTGACAAATTCATATAAAATATATTTTACTTCTTAATTGTGTGAATTTAGGAGAGAGTTGTTCAGCCGTGGGCAGAACTAAATCACCTTTTTCTGTTTGAGATCCATCTCTGTGCAGTCAGCTTCTGATAAGATGCTAGTTTAGCACTTTAGGGAATAATGGATGTTAAAAATAAAATTCATAGCTATATAATCTTAATAAACAACAGACATGCATTGTCCTGCACAGAAAACCCATTACTTCGATGCCGTTAAAACGTTTTATTTTCTTCTTCCAGGGTTTTGTCCTCCAGGTTCCATGCTTTGTGATGGAGGTGCCTGTTTCACACCTGAGCAGATGTGTGACTTCATAGATGATTGTGGTGATGGCACTGATGAAAAGGAGTGTGGGACATCCTGCTCATTTGAGAAAGGTATATGTGGCTGGAAGACGTCGCTGGCTGATAATTTTGACTGGACTCTCGGCACCGGATCTGTGCAAAGCATTCGGCCTCCTTACGATCACACACTGATGAATGAGAACGGTATGAGTTTATAAAATTGTTTTATCTTTTAGATTCTGACTTAAAACCAAAGGTCTTTTTGTCATAGTTTCTTCTTCGACATTTTATTTGTTTAAATAAATGTGTTTTTTTTTTTACTTCAGGCTGATTTTGTGGATAGAAGTGAAAGTGCGCTGATTGAATAGTCTCACTTTTTAGAGTCAATCTGCACACAGTGTTTAATTCAGGCTAAATCGATGAGCTATTTAACAGTAAGTGAATGTACGGGAGCTGAGATTGATGCAGAGCAGAAATCCCATTAAACAAAGCTCACTGTAATGAGCTATATACTGTATGTGAACAAAGAAACACAAATGTTAAATTAGTTTGAAAAGACCAGAGTCTGTATTACTATTGCATCTATAAGATCTGTAGCACAGCAGATATTCCTAATTCAAACAATAATAAATCAAGTTTTAAATTCCATAATTCAGTTCATAATGATCTCATTTGTGACTTGGAGCAGAAAAAGAAATAAAAAGAATGGCTAACTGTAGCTTTTTTTCTTTTCATTTTTCTTTTCTTTTTTTGACTATAGAAAGCATGTCAAATATTTCATAATAAAAGCTTGAGCCAGACTCGTGCTTTTAATGTAAATCCAGTGAAACTAAGAGTCTGTTCTGCATAAGATACTAAATGCAAATTTGATTTTTAGAAGAAAAAAAAAACAATAATGTTGATAGGACTAATAATAGCTGTATGGGACATAAACTGCAGTAAATTAATAGAAACTGTATGTAAGTAAAAATATGGTTCGGCAACTGGGTTTTGGTGCTCAAGACATCCACATATTTTATGAACACACATAACAAAACACAGCCATCACCTTTTATAATGATTTACCATATGATAAATGTATGCAGTAACAATGGAGTAATCGTTAGCATTATTGATTCATATCAGCTAAGTCTGTGGTTTGAACCTTAGCTGTGCAGGTTTTTCTGGGAAGCTCTTCTGATGCACCCATTCGTATTTATTTTGCGATGCCTCCTAATGCCTCCACTTATTTTTTTTAATTTCTGGAAAATCTATGAGGTGGAATAACTAACAAAACCTCCTGCRTAGAGTAAACAGCTATCTGCTATCAATTTATGATGTTTCTGGTTTCATCCTCCCTTCTGGACTGCCATCACATTACATAATGCATAACCCTTTGTCTAAAATAAGCAATGCAGCTTGTTTATGTGAGGCGTTACAGATGCACCTATGAAGCCCCATCTCTTCAATTGCATAAAGTGCCCCCAGGCAAGAAAGCAACTGCTGTTAGGTCAGGAAATACAAGCACTTGGAAGGGTGAAGTCTGTGAAATATATACAAATATATTCCTCAACATGACTGGAAAACACATAAATAGAATAAATATTATGCAGATATTATGTTTAAACGGGAATATTAATTAAAAAAAACTTTTCTACATTTAAGTTTTATTTTTGTGTGTGCGTAATTTTGACTGATTAACCTAAAGTGCTCCTCTGTGTCGAAGGGCAGTGCCACATTAAGGCACATGCCAGGGATCACTCAGTGGCCCTCACTTCCTCAACACGCTCTTCCTCATCATGTAATTTGAAAAAAAAATCATGAAGAATCATGTCTCCTTTTTTTTACCCTTGTAGGTCATTTTATTTATCTTGAAGCGACGCCAGTGGGACTTAAAGGGGATAAAGCTCACATCAGGAGCTCTGTTTGGAAAGAGTCCAGTGCTCTGTGTAAACTCTCCTTCTGGTACTACATTTCCCATAAGGCCACGGGCACCATCCGGCTTCTGATCAAGGTAAAGCAGTTTTGATTGATTTGGGAGAAATTTGCACCAAGAGATGATTAAAAAAACTTATATCAACCCATCACAGTTGATAAGAACCTCTCCTGACTGTCATTCACAGTTGGTCAGAAATAAGCCCGACTATCTTCAATTATGTTAATATTCGTAGACGTTTCATCATATCAGTTCTACTGTTCGGGGGTGGTTCTCATTTGATAGAAAGTGAAGTGAAGCTTCATTTTTAGGCAGATTTATGATCTGTGGGGGTGGGGGCTGCAGAAGGGGCTGGGAGGTGAATGGGGGTCATGGTCACCCCTCGGCGCAGGGTGACCCCACCCCGCCGTCTGGATGGAGTGCATTCTTGCCAGATTTTCAAGGCTTTAACGCTTGTAAGGCATTGACTTTGAATATGCATGGCCGAGGGATTTGAACGCACATTTCTGCTTTTTTAGATTCTGCAGTTTTTCGCTCTGCCTGCATCCTCGTGGTCTGTCTTCTCTCAACTTTATTTAAATGTCAGGGTGGCTGGGGGGTCAAGGTGTAGGTGTTGAATCACTCCTTCTTGTGGGAATATAAAATAAAGGATATTCTTGAATATGCAACAACTGTTAGATGATTACTGATTCTTCTCTGTGAAAAATTGATGCTGATTTTCAATTAATCATCTCATCAACATGATGCTATTGATCCTAACTTTAAGATCACTTCAGAAAGATTGTTAAAAATGTAAAGTCTAGGGTTTAAAACAGTATTTAAATCAGTCCCTGTGGCTCTGGGATTGATTATGTGACACTGAGAAGCAGGAGATGATTAATGTCTGTGGGGTGTTTTAAATTCAAGGAAAACAGCAAATTAGACCTCATATATAAAACTTGGACTATAACCATTAAAATACAGCCAGTGAATCCCATACTAAAATAGAGACAGCGGCAAAGCTGGAAATCATTATGAATCAATTCTGAAGATTGTTTGTTTAACTGCTGTTTATGTTCTTATAGCTGATATTAGTTGCATGTATGACCTTCCAGGTTTAAAGACATTAGCACTTAGAGATWATTGCTATGTGCTTTCCTTGATGCCAGGATTGCATTTTTATAGCTTTGATGTTTCCTATTATCCAAGCAGCTGCCCAAATTCAAACACGAACACACGTTTGCAAGGACAAGACCGCGAAAATGCACACTCTCATATCAAGTTGTGTAATTTGAGAGATTATATTTTACCCAGCGGACCTGTTTCTATCACCAGCCCTGTTAGCTGCTCCTAACCCTCATCAATGTTTGCACAATTGCCAGTCACTGTTTTCTGTGCTGCAACTGAGTTAAAGTGCCTGTGACATCAAATTTTTGTAATAAATATGAATGTATTTTTGGAAAGATAACATTGATAACATATTGTAAAAAAGATKTMATGCCGCTGAGATGAGCASTTGTTGAGATATTTGCATGTGAAGTAAYAGCACTTATGTCAAAGGGGAACRTCTGAATGTGAACAGAACGTTGCTAAAATGGCAAACAACACAGACTGTAGAGAAGAATCTGATGTTTCTTTAGAATATTTTAATCACTATCATAGAGAGATAAGAAAGAGTCAGAGTTCAAATAATATTGTTTAAATAAACAAAAACCAGGAAGTTTTCTTTCTCAGAGTTCCCCTTTGATGTCACTTCCTGTTTCACTTTAGCTGAGCCGAATTCAAAAGAAAATATACCAATTATGTGTTTTATGCCAAGTTCCTTCAATATAAATATATTTTCTTTGACTTTTTATATTACATGGATATGCATGTCACAGGCACTTTAAGGGTGAAGCATATTTTTACAATTTAAACTTACAGCAGATATCTTTAGGTGGGTTTCAACAGTCTGTAAAAAGCAAGCAAACTATTCAGCCACAGTAATGTTCTTTTATTGTAAATACAAACTGAAGTTGTACTGTAATTACACATAGTTCAGTTCACAATTAAGTAACCATGTTACCTTCAGTTGTTGTGAAATAGTTGTAAACTGTATACGATAAATTTGACTTTGCATCAAAGCCAATCTAAATGCATTGAAATTGGCTTCTGTCTCCTACCATTTCAGACACTCCCACTTCAGCACAACAGTGCTTTGGTGGGAGGATTTTGATTGAGCTCCAKGGAGGAGCTGTGTACAAGTAGGCGGTGTTTTGTACCAGAAAGCATTTAGGCAGCTCCAAGATGGTGTAAGATTGGGAGGTGGGGGTGCAGGGGAGGTGTGGACTATTTACCCCTCCCTGTTTACCCAGAGAGAAGACCTCAAGAGACCTGAATTGAAAATGGCTTTTGATAATATGCATGAGAAATATAATAATATAATATATAACTTTTGACAGTTTTGTACCCATCTGCTCTGCCTCTTCTTGAAAGTCACTAATTCCGCCTCTCAKAATGAAACTCCAACAATCTATCCATTATAAAGAATGAAACTCACATTTTAAATGTATTCAGTAATATTTTGCTACATTACACCATTTATCTGCTTGAAAACAAACAAGCAGTTTGAATCTTCCCACTTTTATGGTGATGACATGCATGTTTACATACTTCATCATGGTTTTGTGGCCTTGAGTTATGGCAAATCAAACATCAGCCACTGAGCCAATGAAATAAAGTTTTACCCATGTTAAATATGGCACAACTCCACRCTAATTATTTGAGCCTGTTTTTCATTTAAAGCAAAGATCTAACACCAAAAGCACAGAACTCTGTCTTCTGGTCTTTTTTTAATGCAGCAGGAACAGATGATGCTCACTGATTTGAAGGTGAGTTGACAGCAAAAAAAGTGATCCCAGCCATTTCAAAAAATAAAAAGGCTATGAATATACAGTAGATTGGATTTTGACTTAGTGGTTAAGACATTTGGGAGGTTCAGATTTCAATAAAAACAGCATTTTTATGTGATTACAACTTTGTTTTTTTGTTTTTTTCCTACCCATCTTGACATTCACTGGGGCCAGAAAAAAAAAAGATCAAATATATTTGCAATCTTCACACTGAGCAAACTGATTTTGCACTCACATTGCCCCGACTGCAAACTCAGGGGATGTGGCTTCAAATTGATCAAATAAAGGCCTCGACTGATACGCYGCACTGACGATAAGTGAGAGCTACGTGCGCCTGTATCATATACAGTACATGTCTGCTGCTTTTATAGATGGAGCCTTTACTCCATGACATAAATCTCGATAAGTCCCGCTGTAATGCTGACTATTAATCTGCGCTCGACTCCCGCCGTAACAAGATTATTTCAAGTCGGGGCTCCACCAGCAGAGGAGACTGCCTGTGCAAGCCTCACCCAAGGGTGCATTTTAATAGGCTTTCAAACTGCAGAGAAGAATGTGACTTTGCCTGTCCTCTGGGTTGTGTTTTTTTATTTTATTTCATTTTTTTGCACATTGGAGCAAAACTCATCTTGCTGCAGCCAAACTTCTGGTCATCAGTAACTTTAAATATACAAAATTGAATATGTTATTTGTGAAGACATTTCATTTCTGTATGACATGTTCATTTGTAGTGGCTTCAAACAGTTCCCAACCCCAAAACTGAATTATTAGGAAAAAAAAAGGTTCCTGCACTTATTCAATCATATCAGAAAAACTAGAGAAGGATGAAGCTTTTCTAGAGAGTTGGCCTGAACTTCAGCCGGATGTGCTACATTTCACTACACAGCTCTTCCTTTGACTTTGGTTTGCAACTATTGCTCCAGTCACTTCAAATAAGACTTTTTTTGTGTGGTACTTTCAGTAGAGACTATAACTTTTAGATTAAAAACAAAAAGATTTATACTGATGTGCATTTGAGAAGGCAAAAGTTTCTCAACCCTGAAAACCTATCTGCAGTAAAAGAGAAAAATACTATTTAAGGTGCACGTAATAGAAATGATGGAGACTATATTTTGTCAAAATAAGCTTGGATAGAATGACTTCTGATGTTTTTCCTGTTTTTAGGAGCAGAAAATATCTTTGGTAGTATGGGTAGAGAGCTGCTGCTCAGTCGTGAAGCCCATTTAAGGCTCAAGAACATGTAAAACCATAATAATAATAATAAAAATAAAAATAAATAATAATAATAATAAAATAATAATAATAATAATAATGATAATAATACATTTTATTTATAACACACTTTACATTTACAAAAATCTCAAAGTGCTACAATCCATAAAACAATTAATAAAACTTAGCAACAAAACAAGGACCAAAAAATACAGGTTTCATTACAGTAGCTACTGTTCACTAGAAGCATATTCAGTGATTCACCATAGTTGGATTAAAAGTAAATACAGACTTATAAAATACCCCTAATATCCAACAAGATGGAAGACAGCAGGATACTAGTCAAGACCACCTAAACCAAGACCAAGTCAAGACCAAGACCACAGTGTATTTAGACCAGGACCGGACCAAAACTAGGGCCTGGGCCTAGTCAAGACCAAGACCAGAAAAAAAAATGAAATAAAATAAAATAAAATAAAATAAATGAAAACTAGTTTCCTAAAAGAAAGAGCGTTCTGTAAATATGTAGCTAACTTAACATGTAGAGCTAGTATTGACAAAATCTCTTTGTGTATTGCCGAGCGAAGAATTTTGCTTCAGAGGCAGATTGCTAACACTAGCTAACGTTAGTGACAATAAAAGTTTAACGTCGTCCCCACCGTTTCTAAAAGCAAAGCACTGCAGACTTTACAAGTCGCTGTACGCTTTCTTCTGGATGCTGTTTTACAAATATATTCTTTATGGTTTATGTAGCTGAGCTGTGTCACTGAAGATTTAGCAGACACCTTTTTCGCTCACAGAGAACCATTGCTCACTTTCTTGGAGTGCCGTGTGCGAGGGAAGCGGAGTGGGGATGGGTGACACMGTAACAAAAATACATAATTAGCAATGAGTCGTGCTTGGATTTGAGTCCGTTTGTTTTACATTCAATTAAAGCAAAGAAGTTAACAAATAAATTGCATGATATTCTGGCTATTTAGTATTTCCACAGTTTTGGTCTTGACTGATCTTGAACTAAAATCCTGAGTTCTCTTGTCCGAGACTAGACCGAGTACAAATGCGGTCGAGTCCGCGACAAGATCAAGACCATCAAAAAGTGGTCTTAAGACCAAGACCGACCTCAAGTACTACAACACTAGGAGATACATTTAAAATCTACTCAGTTTATTTTAATGATGTTCAGGTTCTCGTTCTGTGCAGATTTATGACTTTTTAGCTTCTGTTTGCAAATATTTCCCACAGTGCTCTTCTTCTAATTCATGCAGTTGTATTAGTATTACTGTCATTATACGTCTAGGACCTCAGTGATTTGCATAMGGTCTGATTTGAGTAATTCATTCAGAGATGTGTTCATTTTGCCTCCATCAGGGCAGAGTTTTACTGTAAYAAACTGATTCACAAAGTTTTTTTATTCCGTCTGCCATCAGCCTTGTAACTATTAATGTGTTGTTTATTTGTACTCTTCTGCCAGCTGTAAACCTAATTACCCCTTGGAGACAATAAGGCTACCTTGAACCTTGATTAGTTGATCATTAGTTTTTATTTGCATTTAAATAGCATCTATTTGTACAGCTTTTTCTGCACTTTTTTGACATTTTGCCTAATTGACAAACTAATTAAAAACATGCGTGCACAAAATAAATGTTACATAATTATCTTTTTTCCCCCTTTTAATTCAAATGCCTCTCAGTTTTTCAGTGCCAGAGGTCAGGATGGTGTATTTATTATTTAATGTGAAATGTACCTTTAAATGTTTCACTGACGCTTTTTTATGTGCCATTAAAACTCACAGGTGAGGTGCTGGCTCATAAAGAAATACATCCACAAAAACCCCTTTCAAAGTCACATWTACTGTTTTGAGGCCGCATTAGCTGTGATTTAGTGCCTGAGAAGCACCATGGGAAAAGACAGAGTGGGCTTACAGAAGAATACACTCAGATTTGTCTTTTAATAAGTTCCACATGTGGTACGAGAGAAATCCATCACCACAGTAACTCAAAGAGATCAGGCTGAAAAGTGGCTCTCGAGGCAATGAAATTATTACAACCACGTTATGTTAATGAGACTTTAATGACTCCTTTTAGATGGAATCCACTGTTTCCCAGCAGCTTTCTGTCCAAAAGTTACTTTCAGCTCATTTTTCCCCAAACAGTGTTCTTTGATGACATGTGGGTCTGAGTTTGAAGGATGAATTTCTGACAGTAATCACCGCTGTAGCTTCGAAAGCATTTGTTGTAACCRGAGCAGAATGCGCAACATCGCCACATGAATATCTTTTTGTCATCTACTCTCCACAGACAGAGAACAACTTAATGGAGATGTGGAATAAAACGGGGCATCAGGGAAACAAGTGGAACCGGGCGGAAGTCCCGCTCAGGAAGCTGAGGAACTTCAAGGTGATTTTTGAGGGAATCCGCTCCTTCGACGTGAGCGGAGGAGCCGCGCTGGACGACCTGGAGTTTATCGACTGTGCTCCAAGTAGGTGACACGCACCGGCAGGTTTAACACATTCCCATCAGACAGAACCTTACACAATAAAATCCATCAARTATATAGAACCCAATGATGTAGATCAGTAATTGTTATGGTTTGTAAACCTCCAGGCCTCTTTGAATATGCAAAACATTAAACATAAAACTAAATGAATGCCAACGCCTTAAGAATTCAACCTTTAAATTTTTAGATTCATWCAGATCCAGATGTTTCTCATCAGGCACTGGTAGAGAGAAGCTGCAGCACCTGGCAGCAGAAATCTGAGTTTAAATGCTAATGAGTCCATTTCTTTCACAACAGACAAGWAATTTTGATGTAAACCTAAGAAAAAACTCATTATGGAACCTTTGATGGATAAAAATTTAAAATGTAAGAACCAAATTCTTTTGACRTACSCTTTCTTTTTTMTTTCTTTKTTTTTCTTTCTTTTTTTCAAAGGTTTAAGAAGAGCAGACGTTTCCTCACCTGCCAAAGTAATCAGAGTTGCTGGTATTTTCAGCAAACCTCTGTTCATAAATTTTAAACACTTTTTTTGAAGGAAGGAAATATAAGCCATTTTAGCCTTTTATTTAACTGAATGGGAGAAAAAGAAAACTTGTTTAATGTTCATTCAAACACAGGTTTGGCATTGGTTTAAAATTCTTTTGCACACTATAYGTATGTAAGTTATGTTTTTAATTTTTGCAGAACCAAAAAAATTATGTCAAAAATAAAGCTATATTTGACAAATCTAGGAATTAAAGTTATGATTCACATCCGTTATTAGGTTCTTTAGAAAGGTTATGAACAGTTAGTATCTTACCTGCTGTAGGTAACTTTTTGATCAAACATAAAAATGGGTTAATTTTGGTCAGCTTTGATGAGCTGTTAGTTYAAGCTATCTTAAAACAACTAAAAGAATTTCACATAGATTAATTTAAACATTATTTTTATAATATTTAACACAATCTGTTTTAYGCGACATGGGTATTTACATAGCATTTTGTGTCTGTATGTGCTACTAGTGGCAGTAGCATCTAGCTGTAGCACCTTTGTTGCAGCCACAGTTTTTGCAGGAGTAATATCATGATATTTCAGTCAGAATTACTGTAAAATTGACAGTGATATAYAACAGCTTATAGAATTGTGTTTGAATAAACCTTTATCATTTTTTTGACAATTGTGTTGCTTTATCATGCCAGCAATCCATTTTGGTTTTAGTCTGACTTGGACTAGCTGTTAGCTTCTCAGTCTGGTTTGTTTATTCAAACAGAGGTAGAGCAGGTAAAATAAAAATTGTTTTATGTCCTTTACACAGACCAAAAGATGTCAACTCTTCTTAAATCTTCTGGATTAGTAATAAAAGCATCATTATGGAATATAGTTCAAATTATAATAAATTTCTCTTTCTTTAATCGGAGTATTTATCCACTAATGCTCTCAAGAAAGATGTAATTTTACTGTGAAATTATTTCTGGATCTTTCCAACTGATAGTTTGAGGTCTGGCTTGTTTCCCTACATGTGGAAAACCCGGAGAACCTGAAAGCCGACATGTCTTCCAGCACGATGACATCCGCTGACAGATTCTGGTTGGTTTATGTCCGAAACAGATGCTTCAAATTAAATAGGATCTGACATGAAGCTTGACAAAAAGTGGGATGTTTCCCTGCTCGTCCAAGGCCATCTCACTCTCAGACAGACAGACACTTATAGGAGGAAGAATAAATCCTGACCTGGGATATGCATCAAAATACAACAAAGKGTGTGCATGACAAGCAAAACACCAGAAAAACATGACCTCGTTCAACTTTATATTTATAATATATGGATTTTTAGTTTTCTTAGTGATGGTTGAACCCCTTAATGAATTTGTACAGTTCACCAGTGTGAACATGTGTACAGTTTCTGATCATCTGTTTTCGTCTTTGTCTCAAAAGAGAAAAGACAAGAGGCTTTGATTTTCCTGGCAAGTCCATGTCTGTTTTTATTTTCTGCTGTGGCCGCTGCTCGTGTTGTTTGCTGCAGAGTACAGAAAGGCTGCGGTTTCATAAAACACAGTTATTCATTTGTAGTGAAAAATTGTCTGATGTTCTTGTCCAAACTAGTCCTAAAACAGAATAATTGATAACCACTCGTATGTGTTTTTAGGTGCTGTGGAGCCAGGAAATTGTCCCGCAGTCACAGACTTTGTGTGTCRCAACGGCGACTGCATCGAGTCCCACCTGGTGTGCGACAATAAGGCCGACTGTGCTGATGAGTCRGATGAGATGGACTGCGGTGAGTTGAAATGAGTCCATCAGAGCAGAAAACAACCTTCAAGCTACAAATAGAGAGATTTGATCTTTCTGTTGTACAGACCACATATTTGACTCACCGGGCGCCTGTGACTTCAACATGAGGGCGGAGAGCTGGGAAGAGCACTGCCAGCTCTTTCAGGACATCGATGATGACTTCGATTGGAGGATCGGCCACGAGGCTGAGACACCAGGAGCCGGACCTCACACTGACCACAGTCCAGGTCTGAACCTGYTTTCCTGCCCATCSAGCARCAAACCATCAAAGTTAGCATCAGGACAGGATCAATTTTCAGAAGAGTTGTGTTGTTCTAGTTAAAGTGGAGTTAAATAAATGTGGGAAACCTGCTCATTTGTGGGTTTAGATGCTTTTGAGAAGTTATATGGAGGTATTGTTTTGTGTGTAATGAAGAGTACTTGTTGAAATAACTGTCATTACAGTTTGAAAAGACCACTGTTGAATAACTGAAAACTTTCCTGTATGAATAATTTTTTAGTCTTGTCCAAATGCACTTGAGAATAAAGTCACTTTTTAGGTAATTGGTTTAATTTCGAAAAGTCTTTCAGAACCCAAATGATGCTTTCAGTTACAGGGTCTGACAAAGTGTTGCTTTTCAAAAGCMGTTATAAGTAAATCTGTTTCACTTATTCTAGTAAAGTAAGTTAATTCCCCCTTTTTTTGTCATGKTTGCATGAGGTTTGGACCTACGAATGCAGGTTAACACCAAGAGCTCAAATAGTAAAACTTATTTCATTATGAAACGAAGCAAAAAGAAAGACAAGGCAGCAAGATCTACAAACTGAGGATCTGCACAAGCAGACATATGGAAACAGGGAACACTGGATGTGGCATGCATAKTGCATAATGCTCCACTGAGGAGTGAATAAAGGCTGAACAGCTATATGGACTGGAGCTGATGGGCAGCAGGGAGACAGCTGAGCTTAACAAAATTGGGTGCAGGTGTCAGAGGAAAACACAGAAACCAAACTCCACAAGAAATAAACATGAAAATAAATCCAAAAATAAAAAACCAACACTAATAATTATGCTTTCAATGTGTTGTGAAGTTTTAATTTAAAAAGACAACAGGCAACGTTCCAGAGTTTAAAAGTCCATAAATACTGGAATCACTCTCTCTGTCTCAACGAGTGAGCAGCCATCTCCCCTGCTATCACTTTTACCCAATTACAGCAGGAAGGGCCTCAAAGAGACAGCAAATCAGCAACGTTATTAGATATCAAATCATTGCTGGGATTTTATTTTAATTTTTACCTAATGAAGAATAAAATATATTTGTATATGTTCTGTCTCCGGTGTCAAAAGGTTTTGCCAGCATCAGTTCTGATATCCTTCACTCTGTGTTGCTGCTATAAAAGATTATGCTTCACAGGGAAATCAGCCTCTAACCGCGAAAGAACAGAATCCATGCAATCATAGTAAAATATTAATAGTGCTGTCAGAAAAAAATAATTTCTCAAATTTAAGCACAAGCATCCCTCCGACATTCTTTGTTTGCAACTCATTGCAGTGCTTTTGTAGTGGCAGTTTGACAGCTGGTAAACAGGAAGTTCAGAGGAACGTGTGATTTCAGGGTTAATGAAAACATCCTGATATTTGTCAGCCTGAGTTAAAATGAGCTTAACACTGCTCTGGGTAGTGTGCAGGAATGCTAATGTATGAAATGGCATTTTTCCCCACAGCAATAAAAAGGTTACATTTGATTTAATGTATGTATAGAAATCTCAACATTTTCTATGTAAAAGCCTTCATAAGCCTTCAGTAAAACTGTCCACTCATAAGTTTTATTTTGTTTTTTCTAGGATTTTGTGTATTTCTTTCTTTTTTTTGGTTTTTAATGATGCCTAATTTGCCTTGAGTAAAGCTGATGAGAGAATGAGCTGCATGACATAAAAATGAAACAGCATGGGAAGATTATAGATGCGTTAAGCAGGCATGCTTTGTAATTGTGCTTTATTTCTCAGAGAGAAAATTAGACAGATGTATTCAGTTTGGAGGACCAAACGTTTATGGCAGTTTCACTTTTTTTACAGTTTTAACTCTTTAGAGGCTTTCAGAGAAAACTGAAGCTGCTGTTTCTTTTTTTTTTTTATCAAGTTTTGTCTCAAGAAGTTACTATACTATATTGGGGGAAAAAGCCTATTTTCTGCAGCTTCCAATGCAAACATCAAGTTTGTGAATGAAGACTCAGTTGGTTGTTAAGTGTTTTCAACAAATGTATAAAATCACAATAAACAAGCAGTAGGTTGGTTTGAATAGTAAATAATTGTAGTWTGTGAGATGACTGGAATTAGACAGGGAATGCGAGTAAACCTTAATGTTTCTGGTGCGAGATGTTCAAGTGGAAATGTGAACAAAGGTAGTTTTTCTTTTCTTTTTCTTTTGCTTTTTTGTGGTGGATGGATCCTCAAAAGTGAAGGGACCAGGTTTATCCACCACCAGGCACAATGGCAGAGCCAGGGGATGGCCAATGGCGATCTTGGTCACCATACTGGCCTCCCCAATCATTTGAGGACACTATACTTTTAAGCTAAGGAAGGACAACTTACATGAATGTAACAAAGCTTCCATTTTAAAAACATTTGTGTGTGGCGAGCTGGACCGAGGTCACACAGCTGTGTCCCACGGGCCGCCAGTCGAACCATCCCTGTAGCAATATAAAAGTTTGTATGAGCTCTAATGATCGGGTTTACATGTACACATGGTGGCAGCCATCTTGGATTTTGGACGACCAGCTGGACAGATGCCACACTTTGCTCCACGATGGGTGACAAGAATCTTTACTTTTACACTTCGCTGACTATAAACTTCAGGACGAAGCTGTGTTTCTTTATGGGTGATGTTACATCTGTCCTCCCTTTCACACGTAGCTGTATTTCCTCCTTGTCTTGGCTGTCAGTGTGGCCACTTCTTATTGGCTCGTTGAGTTTATTGATCAGAGAGAAGAATCATTTAGTCCTSGATGGACTTATGATCCTTTTACAGAGATCAATGAACTTGACCATCTGTAACAAACACACAGAGACACACACAGAGAAAAACCCTGTAGTTTCAATATGGAATGGTGTTAAAACTGTGGWTCATCAGCAGCTGTACTTTCATACTCCTTTTGAATAAATGCAAAGACTGTTTTGGTTTTGTTTGTTTTGAAGYAGACTCCTGTGTTGTGGGTGGGAGCAGTATTTGCTGTGTGTTGTGGATTGCGATAATTCCTCCTAACTCATGTGGAAAACTCCCACTTTGTTCTGGTTTTGCACAGATGCTGTTTCATCTTCGAGTCTAGCCAAGCTGAAGAGGCATTTGGCTGCAGGCTCCACCGTTTCACAGCAATCCCTTTCTGTCCAAATTKAATGTATTTTGAAACCAGCAGAGGAGTTATTGGATTTCTTTCCTGCAGTAAAGCTGAGATTAGATGGCCGTGCTGTGGACTTTATTTTTTTAAATATATATATTACAGCCTCGTCGTTCATTGCAGTCGTATCTCACATGAACACGTCTTGACTGTATTCGTCTCCATAGGTGGTGGGGGGAACTTCCTCTACATACACTCRGCCCCTCAGAGGGAAGGGGATGTTGCCAAGGTGACAACCAGAAATCCATTTCCTGCCAGCATTGGTCTGTGTCACCTGCGCTTTTGGTTCTTCATGCACGGCTCTGACAGGATGGGAACACTAAAGGTGATTGAATCTCCACCTGCTTTCCAGAAACGATTAAAAATGCTTTTTTCTTCTGAAGCCAGCCTTCAAGCCTTCAGTGACATTTTGCTTTTCTGTCATTTAGCCTCAAATTATCCACCAATGCCAACCCGAGGACTTAATTAGGATTTCTCAGAAATTYACGTCCCGTTTCACTCAACCCATTGCACAACGCTGTCAATCAGCAAATACCCACAGGAGGCTATGAAAGCCTCCCTGTCTGCAAATAAATCATCAAAGTAATTCACCTTCCAACCTGACTACTGGATTTATCTATTTATGCCTTTTTGGAGATGATTCTTTAATTTAAAACAAACACAAAGCACATGCTAAAAAAGTAATTAGACAGGAAGTTTGGGTAGTTGAGGTGCTTCAAAATCTGTTGTAATATGGGTAAAAGAAAAYGAATTTAAAGAATCCATTCACAAGCAATACATGATTTGTCCTAAAGCAGGSTATTTCAACTGCTGGCCYGCGGGCCACGTCTAGTCAGCGGGTGACTTCAGTCKGGCCCGTCAATTAGCTCCACCCGRCCAAAAAATAAGGCATACAAATATTTTATTTACTTAAATATAAAAATAGATTTTAAATCAATTGTAAATTTTACACCTATGATTCAATGCAACGAAATGAACAAACTTAAAATGTAAAAGATAACATTTATTTTTACAATATTGTCTGTCACCTGAGCTGTTGGCTTCAGAGTTGTAAAGTAACTAAGTACAAATACTTCTTCACTGTACTTAAGTAGAATTTTTGGGTATCTGTACTTTATTTGAGTAAGTATTTTTCAGCCTACCTTTTACTTCTACTTCTTACATTTTCACGCAGTTATTTGTACTTTTTACTCCTTACATTTTTTTAAAAAGACAAGAAGTAGAAAGTCGTTACTTTTATTTATTTTTTGCTTGTTTTCATTCCAGCTTGTTATTGTAGAAAATAAATACTATCCATATAAGTTGTGCCTCCTATATAGAGTGAATTTAATTATGGTTGAATGAGAAGTATAAATATATAAAATTCTKATACCGTATTAGTTTGTACACAAACAAATCATGTCCCACTCCAGCAGGACATAATCATTAAAATTGTACTTAAGAAGTATTTATATTTCATGAATTAYTGCATTTGTCCCGCAGGCCTCGGATGGATTTTCATTTTGGGGAAAAGGTTTAGGCAGCCTTGATATATGTATATAAAATTAAACAACTGCATCCTAAATTTAAYATAAATTAATTATTTTAATACAACAGTCATTTCTGCATTTTTTGGGGAGGTCACCTCCTAATAAATGTCATTACAGAAAATCTAACTGCTCATTTTAAATCAATACTTTTACTCTTGACACTTAAAAAATCAGATACTTTAAGACTTTTACTCAAGTAATATTCCTAAAAGAGACTTTAACTTTTTACCAAAGTAAGGTTTTGGTAAGATACTTGTACTTTTGCTCAAGTATCACTTTGTGGTACTTAATACTGTATAACACTGGATGGCTTTGAGCAGCTGTGGCCATCTGAATAATTTAGCTTAACAGCCCTGTTCTAAAGTTAAAATTAAAACTTAAAATTATTTAAATTAAGAACAGCACTTTAAAAGGAGTATTCATATTTATTTTGAAGTGGTTTATGTGGAGCTGTTATTGGTGATTAATATCATACCTGCAAWAGAAATCACTCAACGTGAGTTCATTTGGGAATAACAGAAGCAAACTGATGCCCCCCTCAAAATAGCCCACTGTCTTKAGAGGTTAACTACATGCACATGTGTTTGACAGCTCTGCAAAACATTATAGTTAAATACTAAAAAAAGGCAAAGTTGTATAATAAAATAGCAGTTATATGAAAACGTATTTAGGAAATTGACCTCAGTACTGACCTTTTCTGAAACGACTAGAAAATTAGCAGAAATTTTCTAAGATGTAAAACAATGCACTTAAATAAAATGTATATTAATGCAGAACATGTAGATTTTCTTGTATTTCTATTAAAAAATAAAATGCTAGCTCACCACATTCACCTCTGATGAAGAAACTGTTGTGTTTTATTGGGTTTATTGATAAACTATTTAGATAGTGTATTAATTTTAACCACTGGTGATCTAAACTCGTTAGGTTTACACTGTTGGACAGAGCGGYACACGCTTGCTGATGTGGGCAGCCACTGGTGACCATGGCAACCAGTGGACATACGCCAACATCATCCTGTCCAACACGGCTCCGTTCAGAACRACCTTTCAGGCGGAGGTGGGCGGAGACGTGTGGACAGACATCGCCCTGGATGACATCTCTTACACAGCAGAGTGTATGGTTGGAGGTAAAAGTTTATTTTTGTCTCTCTTTTCTTCACTTTTATTGTTCGTCTCTCAGATTCTCTGCTTCCAGCACTATTCTCGTTTGTCATTTTGTTTCCTTTCAGTTTCCCGCCTGCTTTCTCTCTCTCTATCTCTGTGCTACAACATCTCCTGCCTCTTCCAAGTTTCCTCATAAACAAGCTGAACCCTCTGGGAGAGGGTAGAAAGTTAATGGAGCCTGTTGCCCTTTGGATTCATATAAATTCACAGTGGAGACTGGGTCAGTGTTGAGGAAAGGCAGCGAAGAGTGAAAGCAATTACACTTATATTGTGTAGTTTCCTCACCTTCCACCCTAAACCCCTTCTTCAACTTTTTAAGAAACTCAAAGTTATTCATATCTAAAATATCGGTTCAGTTTGGACTCTGAATTCAGTGTGATGAGTTTCACGTGAACACGTCTTGTTATTTACACACCTCTCCACATCAGGACCTGTAACTCCTCAGCCCCTGACCTGCGGTGCGGACCAGTTCCAGTGTCTGCACTCCTTCCAGTGTATCCCCAAGAGCTGGTGGTGTGACAGGGAGCCGGACTGCACGGATCGCTCTGACGAGGAGCTCTGCCCGACCGCGTTGCCCGGAACTCTGCCTCCTCAGGATCGCTGCCCCATGGGTCATTATCAGTGTTCAGACCTTCAGTGCATCCCCTCCTTACTGCGCTGTGACGGGGTCTTCGACTGCCCTGATGGAGAGGATGAACACGGCTGCCGTAAGTTCACACACTTTCAGCTGCTGTTGGACAATTGACTGAAAAGCTGCCAGTACGAATCCTAAAAGGTCAACTGATAAAGTGCTTTTTGTTTACTGATCCAGTCTTAAAAATGAAAATGTTGCTAAGATATTTGTGACCATAATGTTATTAAAATATTTTTTCCTCTGAAACATGCTTTACCATGAATTCCTTCAATTAGAAGATTCTTACTTAATAAGTAGTTTACATGTTTAATATTTTATTAAGAATGCAAATGTTTTTAAAACGATATATTTTAAGCTACTTGATTTAGAAATTATTTATAGAATCAGTAATTTTAGGAGTAAAGGTTCAGATTTATAGTTTTGTTATAAACCACTGTAAAAAAAAGAAGAAAATATTCAATTTTGTAACTCAAGAAAATTAAACCATGATATATAAAAGATTAGTGAAAATAAAAAGCATGTTTTATTTAAATAATAAAAATGATTAATATACGAGTCAAAAGAGCTTCTAAACATCTTGATAAAAAAGAGAAGCATTCTGTAGATCTCTCACAGCAAAAACAGGAGTGTTAAAATTTCAGTGTTAAACTTTTGGGTGTTGGTTTAACACCCCCAGTGCTGTTTTAACACTTTCTGAGTAAACTCACACCTATTGTTGGTGTTAATTCACAGTGTTGATTTCCTCAGTGTTGTCTCAATACTGGACAGTATTAAATGAGCTCTGCCCACTTTTAAGTCTTATATCAACACTTAACAGTGTTGATATATGCAGTGTTGAAATAAGTCTTCTGAAAAGCCCCGGCCTCTTCCACGTCATGTCAGACAGACCAGTATTTTCACAGGAATGCTGGGTAATCTTGTAGAAATGATGTGTTTGTACAGTAGGTTTAGGACTATTAAAGATGTTCATGAGAGTAAAAATGAGTTGTTCTGGTTAGTTGTCTTGTTCAGTTTGATCAAGTTGTTCAACTTTAATTTTGTGTTATTGGCCATAAATTGACACCAGGTGTGAGAGGTACTTCCTGTGTGAAGGTCGACTCCATTATACTTTTCTACTAATTACTGAGCAGTGTCAACGCAACACTTCAAAGTGTTTGATTTTAACTCTGAGTGTTAAATTTGCACTCAAATTTATGGTGTATTGACACCTTGTTGTCTGTTAACCTTTTATCACCACCCAGTAAATTTTGCAGTGTTAAATCAACACTTAAAGAGTTAAATTTAACACTGTGTCTGATTCTATTTCGTCCTTATCGGAAATGGTGTCAATTTAACTCTTTCCATAGTGTTTCAGAGTACAGTTTAACTCTAAATAGTTAAAAATGAACACTGACTAACACTGTACAGTATTAATAAAACTTAACACTTCAAGTCAAATAACTCTGATCAGAGTAATTATGATTCTAAGCAGTGTTAATAAGGTGCTGATTCTCATGCTTTTCAACACTGCATTGAGTTATTGGTGGTTAACACTGGAGGTTCATACCTCCTATGAGTGTTAATTTGACACTCTACTGTGTTGATTACTCTTCTGCTGTGCACAATTTCCTTTGTTAATAAYAATACACTGGTGTTACTTGTAACACTATRTTTTAACACTGTWTTGTCACAGCAGTGTTGTTGAATATTAAACACTGGCTGGTGTTAAATTAACAAAAAAAAATGTGTGTTAACATTTAACACTTTTACAAATGTTATTTTAACACCAGCATGTGTGGACACATGCAGACTCTTTGTTGGTGTTAAAAWTAACACAGTGGGTGTTAAATTAACACTGGCTTTTTCAGCTGCTGCTTTGTGTTCCTGCTGGCTTAGACAATATAACTACTTAAATGTGTTTCTTTGTTCAGCAGGTGTTCTTAAATACAACGTTTGTGTTTCATTCTTTACTGAAACACATCTATGGTACTTCTAAGGMAAATTTAAGCTGAGAAATTGAAAAAAAAAAGAAAACATTGTCTCAGATGAGGTTTGAAGGCTCATCTTCATATCATCCTTCTTTCTCCAGCTGTCCTACAGTGTGAGGCAGGGGAGCTGGTGTGTGAAAGTTTGCCCGGTTGTATCCCACCTTTTAAACGATGTGACCAATCTACCGACTGTCTGCCGTTCCACCCAGATGAATCCAGCTGCCGTGGTAACATGCTTTTTACATTACTCTCTCCTTYTCACTATTAAACACCTCTGTGACTTCCTGATGTGTCACAAGTTGGCTGTGAAATTATAACGACTTCAGTGTGTGCGTACGGGAGGTGAAGAAGCGCTTCATTAACTGCATTTCAAACAATGTTTCATGAAACCTCCTCTCCTCTCCTCTGGCAGAAGGGGTTTCATCTTTGATTCAACTCCTTTAAGGTTTTTGACGTCRCTCTTTAGACATTCGGTTCAAATGTTGCACCATCTAAGTTACTTTGTTCTGTCCTGTGGCCGTACTCGTGAGACGTCAGTCACTTTTGATTTTCTGAACTTCTCTCATATCTGCACTTTTCCAGCAGCTCCAGAGATTTTCTTTTTTTAGTTTTTTAGTTCTTAAAGATACAGCATCCAGRTCACTTCACAATAACTGTTTAGTCACTGCCAACAGACAAACAGACATTGTTAGTGTTTTATTTGAAAAAAAAAAAAAGCTAATTGCAGTTTTATTACTGTTTGATTGTTTATTTTATTCATTCTTTGGCACAGCAATGARCTAAAAACTAAGCCAATTATAATTAATCAATGACAAGAAGCACAAAGAAGCCAGATTTAAATTTAGTACAAAAAGAAAGGAAATTTGTGTTCAGTGGATTATTTCTTTGTTGTAACAATGTTACTTGGAAATAAATCTTTGTTGGGAAGTTTGTTCATTTCTCTTTTAAATGGCGCCACATTTGTAAGGAACATGCATTTGTGAGACGAGCAGTAGAGCTGAATAAGTTGGTTGCTCACATGAAAAAATAAAAAAGTTAAATCCTCTTGTTTTGAGGTTCTGGTCCCCCCAGGTGCTGCCAATCAGATGTCCACTACAAGATTTATTGTCAAGAAGCATTGTTACAACAAAGAAATAATCTACCAAACCTAATTTACTTACTTTTTGTGCTACAGATGTTCTGTTTTCACACACTCCTGACTCTATAACTCTATAAATATATTCACACATATTTTAAAAAATGGAAGAATTATCAGGAAATGTCAGTAATAGGACAATAAAGTCTATTTATTTGTGTTGCATTATATTGTAAATATGAGGAGTAAAACATGAAAAGTTACTGCAAATTTTAGTATATGACAACTACTTGTTTTGTGAGTTTCATTACTTTTTAACATTAAAACACACACTGATTCACCAATATAAACAGCTACATTTATCATTATAATATACTTCTATTTCCTGTAAAGTGAGGAAATAAATGGTGGCCAGTATCTGAGGACAGTGAGAACTAAGACAAAACATTTGAAGATTTTGTGTTTGGTTTGCCTTTTAATATGAGACTAATGATGAATTTATTTTTACTTTCTTTGCAGAATGCCCATCGATGTATTGCCTGAATGGGGGTGCATGCTTTATAGAAACATTTGGGCCTTATTGCATGTAAGTTGACTTATATCCACATATAGACTAATATTCAAAATCCCAACAGTCACAAACATGTGAACAGTGTCTGTTTGTCCGACACACTTTGCCTTTCTTTCTTTCTTTCTTTCTTTCTTTCTTTCTTTCTTTCNCTTTCTTTCTTTCTTTCTTTCTTTCTTTCTTTCTTTCTTTCTCTCTTTCTTTCTTTCTTTCTTTCTTTCTTTCTTTCTTTCTTTCTTTCTTTCTTTCTCTTTGTGAGGCTTAAAACATGGAAATCCAATCAGTCTTGCTCCTGTACTTTAAAAACAGACACGCTCTGTGAAGCATGTTGAAATCTGCTCATCCCCCCAGATTAAACGTGGTGTTTCTGTCTTCATTTATCCACCAGCACAAAGTTTCCTGGGAGTCTCTGATTCTCCTGGTCAATATTTAAACACGGCGTCCATCAGAGTAATTTGCCTGCCTTTTCGTTTCTACCATTCAATAATAGATTCGAGAATGACCCTGCATGCACTTTGACTGGTGGGGATTTTTTTTTTTTGTATTTTTTTATTAATAATGAGCTCATGAATCCAACTGCCTGCATCAGCAGTTTGGAGCGTCTGCAGTCAGAGATTTCATTACAATAGTAAGGATGCAATTATGAGCCGTGCAGGAGGATCTGCTAACATCATTATGCACCAGTGATTTCTCTCTCCGAGAAATTTACATTTCTCCATTTTTCTGTCAGAGGGTTCAGTTCTGCAGAAAAGACGAGTTGTGCAGCAGGTCTCATGAGTATCTGCACACTGAAGCAGCAATGCATTTATTTATTTTTGCTAACTTGCTGCTCGGTTCATTTATTTATTTATATTTGTTTTGTTTTGTTTTGTTTTTGGGGTGGTTTATGACCCTTTTATTTCTTGCCTATAAATGGAGAACTAGCTTCCACACAGATCTCCTCTTTCAAAAAAAATGTTTGAATAAAGCTCATAAGTTTTCTGTTTTTTCCTACCTGTAGATGTGTCTGAGAATATATTCGTAAATGTTTAAGTGGTGTGTCAGTCTGAAAAAAAAAAAAAACAGCAGTCTGCGAATGACTTGTGGGCAACACCGCAGATTTGTTTACTTTGTCTCTAATTTCCCTGCCACTGCACAGCCTGCCAGCTGCTGTCAGTCATGCACAAACACTGAACCAAAAAGTGGAAAGGAAAAATAATTTATTGTCTTCAAACACATTTCTCTCGACTTAATTATTCAAAACCATGTTTTAGGTGTTTTGTAACCTTTTCTTCTGCAAGTTTTGTTTTATCTGTTGACTGATTTAAAGGTAGTACAGGAATATACAGACTTTGGATTGTCAGAATTTTGCTTTTTTAGGCTTTGAGTTTAGTTCTGGTGTCCAACATTTTCCAACTGAGGCTGGCACCGCTCCTTCCTCATAATGTTTGAGGAATTTACAGTCGTCATTCACTGCTCAGTGTGAAGCTCCTGAGGCTGTTCCAGCCCTGTTGTACATCCTGAAACCATCAGCCCAGACTTAGTATTTGCATCTTGCTCCTGCAGGAAACCAGGCCAGGGGGAAAAAAATGCTGCTACAGCTGGACTCACACAATCTGAACACTGACCTCTTTCTGAATGAGAATGACACAGTCTTCTTTATCTGACAGCTGTGTGTTTCACATTAGAGGGTCAGTKTCCTCAGAAATGAAGTTGATGCTGAACAGATGTTGACTTGGAGCTGAGTCACTGTTTGGGAGATGAACCCCCCCCACCTTCCCTTTTTTTTCCTTCTTTTCCCAGAGATGCAGATCACCAAACTGGCCAAACTATTTWAACCTGTTTCTGTGCCAGAAGTCTGATTACTAACTTTTTCTTAAATTATAAAACACTTTTTTAACAGTTGTTGAT
>NW_013952502.1:461793-477034 GCF_001266775.1 Austrofundulus limnaeus | reverse complement strand
CTGTGCAGGAAAAAATGCAATTTTACGTGAGTAAAATAAATAAATAAATAAATAAATAAATAAATAAATAAATAAATCATCTGAATTTAATTACCTCAGTTTTGTTATTCCTAACTCTTCAAAGGGAATATTCTTCTTTCTTAGATTCTGTGTACGCTGCCATCAGCATCGGTTTGCTGCTGCTCGCAGCTGGAGTTGCCGTGTGTTTTCTCGCTCTGTGCAGGAAAAAATGCAATTTTACGTGAGTAAAATGCGGCACTGCTTTTCTTTTTTTTGTATATGACGTTGCGTATGTTGACGGTGATGATGAGCATGTTTGCTGGCTCCACAGAAAGCCCGATCCAATGAAATACGTGGTGATGGACGATCCAAACGCCGCCTGGAGAGCAGGGGTCAGTTGTACAAAAATGTCAAATCAATCACTAGTGGACTTGTTTCACGTTACATTGGCTTCCTTAGGCACACAAATCAAATTTTTTTCCACCATTGTTCTCCCGCTTATTAAATAAGTGGACCCAACATGAGAGGAGGTCAGGAGGTGATCGCGGAGCCTTTCTGCTAGATTAAATCTTTGATTTAGGATTATTGATTTTGCTGTTTATGAGCGCCTCTGTGGTTTTGTGCTTCTTTGTGTGCTGCTTTTGGCACTACACAGTGTAACTTGTGAAGCTGTAAACAACCAGATCTATTAAATGTAAAACCAGAAGATGAAAAATATATATTTGTTATTTTTTTCTGATGCAGTCTGAAGAAAAATATCACACAAGGAGAGATTTTAGAGGCTGGCGTGTCATCCTCGCTGGGTTGTAATATGCCACACAGGTGCTCCAGTTATTGTTCCCCCACTGTGTGCTTTCCTTTCTGCAGTTGTGATCTCTGTATTCATTCTAGCTATCATGAGAAAGATCCAGCACAGGAGATGCTACTAAAACAGCTGGTGCATTTGAATAATGGCTGTTTGGTGGCTTTGAGGATTCAAATGAGTTTAGTAGCAAAAAAAATAATAAGAAAAAAACATTAGGAGATAGATGTCAGAACACACAAGCGCACTAATATAAATACACATGTTTCTATATCTAATCTAATCATAAAAGTGAGGCTGATTGTAGTGAAACTGATTAAACTGAGCTGTGTTGTGCTGAAGAGGCGGATGAGACACAAACACAAATGGAAATAGTTTTTCAGGGAAACAGGGACGGCAGAGCACATCTGAGATCAGCTGGTCTGTCAGCCGTCCTCACACTCCCGCTGTGATGTAACATTACGTATATCTGACACACAATTACACAAAGAATACCCTGTAAATTAAATAAAACCCTCAACTCACCAAAGCTCATGCATGCTGCCAAAAAAGCTGTTTTTCTTGGTCGTTCTTCTGGTTGAAGCATTCTCCAAAAACACACAGATGTTTTTTTCTGTTCACATCAAACTTTGGATTATTTTTCTTGGTCTTTATTGACCTCAGAAACATTTTTAGGCAACAGAGAGATAATAAAAAAACATCTGATCACCAGCAGTTGTTTAAGATAGAAGACGAACTGCTGAAAGCAGATTTTTCTCTTGCATTTATTGCAGATGATACAAATGATAGAAACCCAGAGGTCTGATTTTGTCTAGCTTTTACCAAGCTGTGCCTGAAGACTGTTAGTAATAATCCCCCTGAGGTCTGGTTTTTTTTGTTTGTTTGTGTTTGCACACGTTTGACGAAGCAGTTAAACATGGAAGATGACAAACTGTTTTAATGAAGGATTTAAAAGGTCACACGCTCACACATTAAAAGCCATCCTTGCTCTTCATTCCTCCTCCAGCTCCCAACAGTGGACCAAAGAGCAGCTGGTTGTCCTGACATTGACCCAAAAAAAAGTGACGGTCACGGGCTTTCCATCAGCGTCTACCCCTGGAGAAGAGATCAGGAGGTGAGGGGTCTGCATTGTTGGCCTCTTAAATTATTTGCGCAGGTGTCAGTGATGTAATCTGTGTGGGTTCGTGTGTGTTTGATTACATCAGGGTTCGAACTGGAGCGATGCCAAGCTGTCCTTCTCCAACCCGTTGTACCRTTACCCTCCTGATGCTGAAGGTGCTGACAACAGAAGCTCTGACGCCTAAAACTGATGACCTTTAGATCAGTCTCAGTGGGWGTTTTCAGTCAAAATAGCACAAAGCAAGACATGAACTGTGGAGAGTTAAACATAAACCTAAACATCTGGCTGCAAAAGGTTGGACTTTCCCCGAGTGGATCTGATTTGAAGTCTATGGAGATGTTAACACATTTGTTTTTTTTGAAAAGCTCCATTTTTTGAGCAAACATCACGAAGAAAACTATTTAAAAACGAAAGCCCCCTACCCCCACTTCCCACCCTCATAATAATTTAGAACATTTTAGCCCTTTTTTACAATCATCGTAGCAGATACATAACAACCAGTCCAGATTGCTGCTTTTCTCGTTAACATGCAGGTGTTGGACAAGTTGAAATGTGAGATTCATTCTTCCTCTTCTACACTCACATCCTTTTGCCTTATTTTTATTTTATCTTCTTTATCTGAAATGTTTTTTATATAACGCATGCTGCAAGACAAGCACTAAACAACATTATCAGTAATAATAAAGACTTAAAGGTCAGTGATAAACTTAGATTTCCATGTCTTTTGACAATCAGTATTTTTATTACATGATATTCTTTTTGTTTCAAATGATAAAACAAATTATCTTTGTTTAGCTAAAACTCTGATTTGGTTCATTTCTRGTCCACCAAATCAGTGGTGCCTCCATCTTGAAAATTTAACAAAGTAAATATGGTGTAAACAATAATTGATTACATGAATAAACCAAACTAAGGCCATTGTGTTGATTTGTATAAGAATAGCTTTAATATAGCACTGAAATAGCTATGGGACAGTTATTGATAGTTTAATAGATAGATTGATGTTCTCGATAATAAATGTGCATAACTTTAAAGATGCTGTCATATTTTGTAATAAATGTTTGGTAAATGTTTTTGGGTCAGTGACCAAAATGGACAGAGTTATTTATTTTTGTCTCGATCTCTATCACTGCAGAGTCTCTGCTGGGTCTATAAGAGGATTCTGGGTCAGAGATTTATCAGCGAGTCACAGAATCAATTTCTTTCTATGAAATGCTGCTTTTCTTTTATTGTGTGCCCTTTCCCCTGTGTACTTCACCACTCCTTTTTTTAGCTGAGTCTGCCGTTTAGGAAAAATAAAAAAAAAATGAGTCTGGATTTAGCTAAGATTTTAAAGGGATCCATGATTAGTTGTATGTAGCATTAGACTTTATTTGATAAACATTTATTTTAACTTTAAAATAAACACTGTAGTTTGGTTTTGTAAATTTTTTAAAATCTATTTTAACGTGTACGGAGCCATTTTATTTACACACAAAGCATTCGGGGGTAAATGATGACGTGGATAGGTCCTCTGTGTGAGCGAGCTATATCCACCCTGAAGGTTAATCCTGGACAATATCTGATGATCGACTCTTTTAAATGAAACCAGAGAGCGTTGACAGAGAGGAGAAGGTAGAAATGACTCAGACTGCAACTGAAAATATGGATGGAGGACAACAGAGCTGCTTCATGGAAGAAGAACCTCAGCTTAGCCTGTTAGCTACATTAGCTTATATGTATTAGCTCAGCGCTAGCACGATAAACAAGCTAAACTGAGGTCCTCCATCCATATTCTGAGTCATTTTTGTGTTCCCCTCTCTGTCATGTGGATGGAGGACCTCAGTGACGAGAGGAGAATGTGTAGCGCTGAGCTAATACACATATATGGTGATAGCATCTGGGCTAATGCTAAAGCTAACAGGCTAAGCTGAGGCTCTTCTTCCATGAAGCAGCTCTGTTGTCCTCCATCCATATTTTCAGTTACAGTCTGAGTCATTTCTACCTTCTCCTYTCTGTCAACGCTCTCTGGTTTCATTTAAAAGAGTCGATCATCAGATATTGTCCAAGATTAAACTTCGGGGTGGATATAGCTCACTAGCAGCCTCGCACCGAGGACCTATCCACGTCATCATTTACCCAGAATACTTTGTGTGTAAATGAAATGGCCCCGTCCGTGTTATATTTTTTAAAATTTTAATTTTAAAATGATAAAAACTAAGCAGCCTACAGTATTTTTTACAGTCTTTATTTTGCAGTTAAAATATATGTTTATTAAATAAAGTCTAATGTTACAACTAATCGGGGATCCCTTTAATGTCATCAGTCGAACTAAATGTTTAGAGCATGCCAACATGGCCGAAAGTCAGTTTTTTTTACTAAAATATGACTCGCTCAGCCTTTTTTACAGTCAGCTTCATCTACCAGCAATCAAACATGCACACACACAATATCATCTTCCAACTGGAGTGCACACACTCTAGTATGATAGCCTGCTGACCAAAATGAAACATGCAGCTATCAACATTTTTGACCTGGTGAAATCTTTCTGGTGGCTTCGTCGTTCACCCGGTTCAAAGGAGAGCTGCTAAATGCCACCAGCCTTTTGTTCGGGTGTTGTCAGTGCAGCATCATCGGTCAGCTTTTCTCACCAGAGCCTTTGTGACAGTTCTGTTCATCACTGGGCAGAGTCCATCTAAAGGTCACTGTTTTGTTTGTGCACCTCTCGGCTCCGAGAGGTTTCTGTGGYGAAAACGTTCCTGTGAGGTTGATCTGTGAAACCGGGAGCTGACTGTTGCATCATTTCTGTAAGCCATTGTCTTGACGGCTGACTGAGTGAGTTCCAGTACAAAGATGCAGGCTTGCTGGGGTTTTTATATTCATAGCAGTCAGCTATAATCACTTCTCCCACCCAGCTCTGTCAAAGAAAATCACAAAGAAGTTTGTCTTGTTTTCTCAGGTCTCATTCAGAACTGGTTTCTCTTCACGTTAAGCTGAAAAGGCAGAGCTTATGATGTTTCCACTTTCAGTTTGCATGAAGTGCTGAGGAAAGATGACACCACAGAGTTAATACTGATTGAATATGATTTGATTTTTTAACCTACAAGATAATTTTGTCCCCTTGAAACAGCAGCTCAGATCTCTGTTGAAGTAAGTTTCTGTGGTCGGGTTATAAATATCTTACTTGTTATAGATTGCTCTTTGAACAGCATCAGTTTAAAGAAACTTAGTTAAGTTTGTTCTGATTGATTTATTGTGGTATTTGTAACATTTCCTTTTGGGTGTAGGATTTTTTTCTGGGTTCTTAAAAGGGAACATATTCAAAATCCCCTTTTTTTGTTAATTGCCATTTGTTGTGTACTTGGAATCTCTAGGAGTGCAAAAAAAAAATCAGAATTTAGTCTTGTCCAGTGCTGTCGTATGTTGTATCTCTGCTATCAAACTACAAAAATTAGCCGAACGGGATGGACCGCTCTGCAACCTGGAGGTCTGAAGTGTCTCATTTTCATTTAAAGTGACCGCACTTAAACGAGCTGCTTTGAGACACACCTCAGCACACGGGTGAAAGATGGGCTTGTGGGGGACTTCAGACCAAAGCATTGCAGTTCCACTTTATATAGACCCCAAATGAAAAATGTAAATGTAAAAAAATAAGGATTTAAAAGCACACATCCCCTTAAATTTCCTCCATCAATCCAAAAACATCCATTTTATTGTATTAGAGATTCTAAATGGATTTAAAAAATGTGTGTGGTCTGTAATGAACTGGTGACCTCTCCACATTATAACCCCTTTGTTGTCTGACATCTGATTAAAGATGATCTCACCTAGAGAAGCAATAATGTGTATATTTATGTCACAGGTGAGGCAGCGCTTCTTGTTTTGCGCCTGTCTTGAACACTGTGCTGTGGAATTTCCACTCAAAGCAGAGTTTGAGTGTTTTCGCGCCTAAAGACAGCAGAAAAGTGGAAAATGCTGAAGTGGAAAGACTGAGACAGAGCTCAGCTTGTTTTTCTTCAGCCTCCTTGTTCTCTGTTTATTAAGTGGCCAAACATTCTCAAGACATCAGCGACACAACTCAACAAGCTGGAAAATACACACTCACCATCAGATCAAAAGGCCCTGATTCCACTAAAGCAGAAAGCTGTAGGAGGTTACAGACATTTAGATGTTCTTTGATTGCAGGCAGGTACTGTATGTGTGGTCTGTGGCCAAGCAACAGTTCACAACATGTGCTTTATGTTAGACCAGAGCTTAAGACACTGCTCATGGTGCTGTGATTTTTCAGAGTGGTCATCTCAAGGCGATGCCCTGGGTGTTTTCTGCAGACTCTTACTGATTAAACTGCTTGTTTTRAGCGGCAGAGTTTGTGGAGTCTCAGGAGCTAAATCACTCTGACACTGAACTGCATCTGCCTGAGAAGTGTTTTATGGCCTGACTGCATGCGTCTGCRATAATCTTCATGAGGGAAAACCTCCCTAAAGCCGTGTATTCAGCATTTGAATGGAGATTATTCATGTTTGTTCAGCCTACATATGATGGGATCTGTTTAAGTCAAGCTGAGAGATTTCATATGAAGAAGAGAATCCAACAATCGTCAGTGTCAGCAAAAGTCTGAGTCTTACTGTCATAAAAATGATCTCTAAAAACACTTGATTATTCTTTTCTTTAATTTKTGTCGTCTGCAACACTTCCAGTTTAATACAGATAAAACAGTTAGTTACCATAAACATTTTTTATATGTAAATAATGCCTAAATTTTAATTTATTTTAGGGGCCTCGCCTGCATTCACAAACGATTTCCTCTAAAAGTCTGAAAATCTGTTACATTTTTTTTTTTGTCCTGGAAACTTTACTTAAAACTATTACCATGTACCAACCCCAACAGAAGCCCTTTATGCAAGACTTTACTTCTTCATTTTTCCCCATAATGAAGCTTCTGAATTCCCACAGGGAATTTCTTAATTGGAACAAGCATGTGGCCCAAGTTCTTCTTCCTGTGCAAACTGAGTGCCAGCTCAGTAACTAAGAAGAAGCAGAAAAAAAGTAAAGTAAAGCAAAAGACATTTCCAAGTTCATAAAGAACAACTGGCGGCACCGAGACATACAGTATATGTGTCCTTCAAAAGTGTATCTAATAAATGTTATCTTTGTGATATGTTCTGGTGAAGTTTTGTTTGTTTTAAAGACTTTTTTATTACAAAGTTAATGGCTTGACTGGGTTTAGGCAGAAAAACATACTGTTTTTTGTAAATTAACACAATTTTATGGTTGTAAATAGCTTTCGCATATAGGCACAAAACAAACTCTCAAGTGGGAATCCTTATGTCTGAACTTGTCAATTTGATTTAAAGTTCTTAAAAAACAGGTTTCCATTAAAGTGAAAAACAAAACATCAGTAAAAGAATTTTGACTAAAAGTTAATTTAAAAACCTTTGGTTCTCCTATAAATGCAGTTTGGAGAACTGAAGAGTGCATGTTTTGAACTATGAAGTAATAATTAAGGTCTCAGATTTTACTAATAAAAAACATGTAAAGGAATTTTTTCAGAAGGTAAAAAATAGCTAAATATTAAGAAAAAATAATCAGAGAAAGGTCTCCAGTTGTTCATGATTTTCTAAAATATGTTCATTACCTGAGGAGGGCGCTCTCAGTGTCCTGCCACCTGACTGCTCTGACTGTGTGTAATGTCTTTACTTATTAAAAAACAAACAAACAAGAAAACTAAATGTAAAGTATAAACAAAACTCTGAAGCAAAACTACAAAAGAGARCATCTCTTAAACAAAAAAATCTAAACTCTTTCAGATAAAATAAACCTTCCCCCTCACAATCATTTAAATCTGCTTGTGATAGCGCTTCATTATAATAATCAAAGCGTGGCCCTTGCAGCTGTGTGAGTTTGCTCTGCACACAACAAAGCCATTGGCTCAGAGGAACTGATGACGGTGGAAGCGCACCGTCCTCTCTGCAGGAGCGGCTTCACCTTCTTTCCTCAGCTCGGATCAGAGCGTGGACTGAGAAGCGCAGACTCGTGGAGCTGAGATGCGCCTTTACGCAGAGAACTCTTCCTCCTCCTGATTTCCGCTTGGGTTCCGCTCGGAGGCGCGTCGTGCCGCTCGTGCAGCAGCGCGCGGACAGAGGCGCACGCTGGAGACAAAAAYACAGCAGCTCAGCTCAGYTCAGTCCAGTCCAGTCGGTGCAACGCAGCCAAGCTCTCGATTTTTTAAAAAAAAGCAGCAGGAGCGGTTGGAGAGTTCCGGACGGAGTTCCTCTCCCGKGGAAGAAGCGGAGCGCGGTGCTGGAGACATAAGGACTCTGAAAAACCTGCGGGATTCGGTGCGTGTGGAGGGGACCGATCTAAACTTGGATATGGCCGCGGTGAAGACGTTCGACCTGCTGGTTGGAGTTGTTTTGTGTTTGCTGTTTGTGTGGAGTGTGGACGCGGAGATCCCGGCCGGTGACGGTGAGTGCCTCCAGACTGTTTGGATCTTTAATGATTTTAGCTATAAAAAGTGTCAATTTGTTTTGCTTCAATCTGGCTACAAAAGGCATCAGTCAGCATGTGGGCAAGAAGGAAAACACTAAACAAACCTCCCTGAAGCAATTCTCGTATTTTTAGGAAATGACCTACAAACCTCTCTGTATCTAGATCAAAGACTGTTTTCTCCTCATTATCATACTTTAACAACCAGTACTGCTAATTGGAAAACACTGAACTGGGATGAACACAGTAGAACACAGCCTTTACCAAATCTCTTCCATTTGTGACCTTTGACACCTGTAAATGTGATACATCTGACTGCAATTTTCACAAAAAAGTGCTCCTTCAGGTGTTTCCTTTGATGCCCATTTAATATTCTTTTGTGTTTCATATTTCTTTTCCTTTTTTAACATTAAAGAATGAAATTGAAAGGCACCAGAAGTCTTCTAATCTCAAATCTTGGTCTTCATCAGAGAGATGGAGTGATGAGTTCATGCCAGCATGGACTCAGCTCATACAGCCGCTTGTTTCTCATGTTTTTGCTGCTGGCAGAGACTCTTCCACCCCCTCTACATATCAGATAGTGGTTGGAGGAATCCTCATCTGCTGACAGTGACTGTAAATTAGACTCATGTGTGCGAGTGCAGGCCTCAGAGCTGCAGGAATGGTTTTTATTTTGTACAGGAGATTCCACACACTCGTGTGCAAGTGTTTTTGTCTCGGTGGAAGAAATTAAAGCTGGCTTWAGAAATTACAGGATCCGTTTAAAAGAAATTGAATGTGTGACAGAGTTAAGTAGGACAGTAGTTTGTTGGACCAATGTTACCTGTCCTGTAGTAGGAGCAGCTGTCTCTTATAGGCTGTCATTAATAGGGCACAACTGACTATTCCACTTACCAGCAAGTCCCMRCAGGGGGGTTCAGTAGAAAAATAGTCCAGCCTCAGATGTGAGGTWGTTGAAGAATTAATTTGACTTTCTTGCATTTATTACTTAGATGAGCTGTAGAGAACATCTGGGCGAGATTACACAACATCCTGCATCCTTGTTTGAAGTGTGCAGTGTGCAGCTTTGTTCTGCTCACTCTCAGCAGTGGCGCTCTCATAAAACTGTGGCTGATTTTTTATTTATTTATTTATTTAATTTTGAGGGGGGAGCAATTTGCTTTTCGTGCTTCCCGCTGGATGGAAAAAGAGATGCTCCACTGTCTGCTGGAACGAACTGTGGGAATAAGTGGGAGTGCATGAGAGTTTTTTGGCTCATTTAGCGATGTGGTCTGATTTTTTTAAAGTTTGTCTTGAAGGTTGGTAATGTGTGAAGACTGCGGGTGTTGGTGGAATTCTTTTCATTTATCTATCTTATCTATCAATCATGTGAGTTGAGCAGTTTTAAAGGAGGGTTGTGGGCTGCTCATAGGCTGCAGAGGTGTGGATGTCTCCAGCTCCAGACTCACTGCTCCTCATCTATCACCCTGCCAGCAGTCCCCTCTGCAGTCATACAAACACATGCTCAGCCACATGRGGAGTGGGTTCTGCAGGCAAATATGGATCTATAATGAGGGCTCTAATGACTTACATGACATGACTGTGCTGRCTTTATCTTGGGGAAATAATTGCATTGCACTGAGCTACTGAGCTCAAAGACYATTATTACTGGTTGCTTGTCACATTTGCATCTATATAACCTTAAACTAAAAAGAATATGTTGTGAACCTTCTGATTTTACTTATACATACATAGCTATCTGATTTATAGCAAAACTTAACAATAATAGCTTCTTTAACACCCCAGTGTTTGTTGTCATTGTATGGAGCACAATGAAATTACATTTAAGAAGACACACACATGACAAAAACATGGGGGAACAGGTGATCAGGTCATGCAGCAGCCAGCAGGGGTCGTGCTACCTTTTTTTTAAAAGAAAAAAACAAAATACTACAGAAGGTTAGATGAGGAAAAATAACAAAACATCACATTATATAAACTAAATATGATACACTATGGTGTTTACATAAAAAACTCTACAGGCAAGAACACATTTATTAGCCAGAGGAGTAAGTGAGTTTAGAGGAAATAGTCAGAAGAACCTAGCCTCCCAAAAGAAAAACYYGTAGTTCAGCCATTCGTTCAGAATATTGGTGTTGAATTGTTCATTCTGTGCAGCTCCAGGTTGACCTTCAGGAGATCAGATTAGACTGAGTGAGGGGGGGTAGAGATGGGGGAGGAGCCAACCACCCCCTGAGAAATTAGGTCCACAGCCTCAAGGTCAGCGTGGGTGAGGAGAGCCGAATCTGTAATCAGTTGTTTGGGAACAGAAGAAATGGTTTTGGGTCAGACAGACAATAAGAATTTTCCATCTGYCTTAATGTCCGCTGGTACATCTCAATGTGGCAAATCCAATCGGATAAATAGTGTGGACAATTCCACCGAGCCGAGCTCACAGCTTCTCCAAGATCAATTCCATCTCGCCAGCAAAGTTCAGGAACCACAGTCGGCCCGCGACGCTCAGCAGAACCACTTGCAGACAGAGTTCCAGCTCACTCAAGGCAAAAGTTGGAGTTTTTTCCTAAATTTAAATGATCAAACTTGAATGTTCAAATTTGAAATAGAAAAATGAAACCCTCATATAAAAATATGTTTTTCCTGTCCTGGTTTAACTTTCTCATRAAAAGGTATGAGGACTGGCACTTTCAAAAATGGCTCATTTGAGCCGCTTCCTTTTTCTATGTCACTGCTTTGACATCAGCTACGTTTCGTCTTGGAGAACGAGYTCCTTTTATTACCGCTGGTTCTGGGAAATGCTGATTGTTTTGTTCAGTTCGTTTCTGGTTCCATTTCTGCAATAATTAGACAAAAAAAAAGGCGTACAAGACATGCTGCCTCATGTCTCACTTTTTCTCTTTTCATGGTTTGGCGGAATAAATTCTCCACAGATTCAAAACAGCAGCCTCCTTTATTGAAGAGACCGTAAGCCCTCTTGGAATCCCACCCCCACCATTCCTCCTCCCCATCTCCCTTTTTCTGACACTGCACATTTCTTAGCGGCAGAATRAGTTAGCGTCCTTATTGGCCCTCTAAATGACCTGCTGAAAAGATCTGCCATGAATGAATGAGGGGGTGTGGTGGGGTGGTATGGAGAGGGAGGGAGGGTGTGACAGACAGGGAGGGGCGACGGCGACTAAGGTTATTGTGCTGCTCTGTATGCAGCAGCAGCGGGCCRTGCCATATCGCCCCCTCTTCACCAGCATGCAACAGCATCACCAGGTTCCTGCATTAGTCATGCTCGGCCCTCGCCGCGCCGCTCCCCGCCTCTTTTAGTCCAAGAAGAATCTCAGCCTGCAGTCTGAGGGGCCTGAAGCACCACGTTGAGTTCAATAGGCCTAGAGACAAAGAGCAAAGAGGCCACTAGTTAATGAAGCAAGCACAGTTAGCTCCTCTGTAGGCTTTTCTTCTCGTCTAACTGTTGCAGAGCTCTGCCTGAGTTGTCACATCTTTGAGTTCTTGTAATCCCTCTGGCATTTTTTTTCTTTTGCTTTTCCTCCGACATTTGATTTGGTAAATCAAAACAGCAATGTTATGTCCAAAACTTGTCAGAATGCTTTGAAGATGTCAGGGGAAYAAGGCTTTTGATAGTTTAAAGCAACACGGATGTTGAAGTTAGTGGTTCAGTAAAAGCTGACAAGCATTTTCCACTCAAAACAAACAGCCTCCTCTGCACAGATGATTGCAAAGCTGCCAAAAGACCACAGTCAGGCTGTTATCTGCTCCTCTTGTTGACGCTGCTGCATCAGAAATACCAGACGAGAACACCCGCTGAGCAGTGGAAAGCRTAAATGGTTTTGATTTAGGTGGGAGATGTCTTCTTTATGTTTTTTGCTTGGAGGGGGAAGTTTGACTGAATGTAAGAAAAGGTGAAGGATAAGACACTTTGAGTTTCCTTGATTATTTGATATTTGCAGTCCAGGAGAACATTACTCAGGTTTCATCAKGAAAACAACATGGGTAATATATGATAGCATCTTCTGCACACTGCCTGGATTTTTAATGTGTTTGCAGTAGGTAAATCAAAGCTAAAATGATCCTGTTTTACAAGTTTAACTTAACCCTGTGTTGTATGTTTCCATGCTGATAAGAGCTGTGTCTAAATACACAAGGAGGAGAAAGAGGAAGGCTTGTTCAGCAGTTGAATTATGGGCCTGTTCAAACTCCACACCTGGTTGGTCAACAACCTAACAAATCTTTCTGTGAGGAAAAAAAAAACAGAAGTGCAGTTTTATTTCTTAACTATCTTAAATCAGCCTGGCCCTTGCCTTCCTAWGCAGTTCCGCTCAATTCTAGTTTCCCATCACTGCTCTGTCTGGGATTTCTCCCATAGACAAGGATTTCTTAAGAATTTTACCTGAGCCAATCGGCAAACAGAAGGAGGTGTTTTGAATGACAACATCAATTTTCTGTGCAGTGTCTGCTTATAGTGTAGCAATGGCAGTGGAGGAAGTGAATGAAGCCAGTCTGTGTTGGTAAGGCTTCTGAATGAAATTAAAATTGTCCGACAAAGCCTGCAGCATCATTTACAGCCATGTTGTTCGGTTCGGTACTTCTCTCCTCAGTAGGGTTGTGCAACGCATGCAGTTTCCGGTTAGCTTCTTAGCTTAGCCTCTTTCACAATGGAGCTGGCGCACACATACGTTGCAGCCAACCAATCCAATCATTTTAAACTTCAGCAGAGGCCACGCCTCCAGCAAGAATYGCTTCTCTATAGCMGAGAGTTCAGACCCTCTGTWGGAAGCAMAGGGAAGAACAAGGGGCTGGTTTTTACCAGGCTAATCTTATGTTCAATTTTGACAAATTTTGAAATACACACAGAATCAACATTAGTGACAAAAGGGCATTTTTTTGTTGTTTGAGGGCTAACTGGTACTTTAGTTTACCTGCTTTGTTTTGACAATGTASAAGGATGACAATCAACAACTGTGTTCAACTTCCAAGGAAGAAAATTAAACCATTAAATACACTTTTTCCACCATTGTGGGTCACTACTGTGGGATAAATCTTGTGCCAGCCGGAGTTGAATTTGAATTGCTCAGATTGAATCTGAATGTGCATAATTTGAAATTGAATGCATTGCTTTGAAAATGWATTTCACTAAATTGAAACAGAATTTAAAGTTCTGAATTTGAATTAATTTGCTTTGAAACTGTATTTTAGTTGATTAAAATTTCAGTTTGACTACTTTCACTTTCAGATCTATAATTCAGTTTCAGTTCTAAAATTCAGATTTTTGTTTCACACATCCTGGTCCTTGAGAAAGCCAGCCAGAGTAATCAAACAGATCCACARATTTACATTTCACTTTGGTGAAGTTTCCCTTCATGTAACAGAGTTGATGCAATCCACAGTAAAAGTGACAAAAACAGACAAAGTTACTTTATTGCAGTGATTAATTTTACCTATATGTAGAAAATGTTACATTAACATCAACTCGTGGATCACATATTGATCAGATTCCGCTGCTGACTGATCCATGATGTGATTTAAATGTAACATTTTCTAAAGGTAAAATTAATCAATGCAATAAAATAACTGTTTTTGTCACTTTTACGGTGACTTGCATAAATTCTATAACATTACAGGAGGGAAACTTCACCAAAGTGAAACGTGCATCTGTGTTTGATTACTCTGGCTGGCTGTCTCAAGGACCAGGATGTGACRCAAAAATCAGAATTTTTGAACTGAAAGTGAAAGTAGACAAACTGAATTTTTAATGAACCAAAATACAGTTTCAAAGCAAATTAATTCAAATTCAAAACTTTAAATTCCGTTTCAAATCATTAAATTCTGTTTCAATTTAGTGAAATTTATTTTCAAACCAATGCATTCAATTTCAAATTATGCACATTCAGATTCAATCTGACCAATTCAAATTCAATTCCTGCTGGCACAAGATTTATCCCATTCACTTCTGTAATTTCTGTTTGGGATCAGTAAAGTATCATTCGTTAATTAGTGTTAAAGTCATATTTTTCACTGAAGAAGTAGAAATATTCTTGTTAAAGCACAGAAGAAGCRGAAAATTATGCAAAAATCACATTTTGACTTTAACATAGAGGTCTTGAACGATGGGGTTGCCACCTACTGCAGGGGGTCATTTTCATGCTTTTTTCGGTTWTATCTTCAAACACACATTRCCATGAATCCAACATGTAGCAAATTGATAAATGGATGCACAAAATATTGGATTTCAGTCAGAAATGCACACCTTCTGAATTTTTCACTCACATCCTGACGCTCTGCATGCTGCACACAAAAAGGACACACCCCCTATTTATAGGCAGGTCATGTTCATTCTGCCAGGTTCACAGTAATTGGTTGAGAGCCTATTAGTGCTGTACTTTCTGCCGCTCCCTATGATAACATTCTACCACTAATTTCAGTATACACTATTTATTTTATTTACCKTCATTTAATCAGGCAAGTCCTGTTGATCGCAGATGACCTGGGCCTGAAGGCAACCTATTGTATATGTTTTTGGGGGTTGGGGAAACTGAAGTACCCAGAGAAAACCCACGCAAGCATGAAGAGACCATGCAAACTCCGCACAGAAAGACCCCAGGTCCAAAYCAGKGATCAAACCCTTCTTGCTGTGAGGCATCRGTGCTAACCACTGAGCCATCGTGCTGCCACTATATACAGTATATCAGCTTATACTGACATAAGTTATAAAGGCTGTAGTAAAGTATTATGCATCATTTATACATGTTTAAGTATCAGCATTAGGGCTGCACCAATTAATCGATTATTCGACAACTAATCGATTATTAAAATAATCGATGACTAATTTAATAATCGATTAATCGTTTTCT
>NW_013952502.1:456530-461239 GCF_001266775.1 Austrofundulus limnaeus | reverse complement strand
GAACTCATCATCCTAATGTGACTACTTCTGTATTCACGTCAGTGACCCCACTTGTTTAAATTCTAGTGTTTTTACTTGGTAGCAGGCTGGATAAACTTTACAGTGAATTTGCACTGAATGCTGTGGAAATTTACTTGCCGCTTTTTGCACATGTATAAATAGTTTAGGGATTGTATGAGAGAATGAAATGAAGATATTTTTTAGGGCAAATTTCAGTTATGAAGAAAACATTCAGATACACACTACTTTTATTTTTTAGCCTTTTTGAGAATTCACACAATGAAAACCATCAGACTTTTGAATTATTTCTGAGCAGACTGTTTCTCTAGTTTTGCTGATTTAATTTTCACGTGGGCTCTATTGGTGACTAATTTAACCAAATCAAACCATAGAGGAGATGATTACAGTAAGCCTGACACACACCAGTAAAACTTAAAAGACAATATTATTCTGACTAGTTCCTATTTATGTTGAACATGGCTGCCTTCTGGTCATTAAACTTTGAAATCACTAATATGGCTTCCTTTTGACTAAAACTTGTTAAATAAAACACTTTCAGAGGATGGTTTTTTATTTGACACGTCACATACAGTAGGTCTTCTGAAAAATGTTTTATTTTCAGTGCCAGCACCAAAATGCTTGGAGGATTCGGTGCGCTCTGTGAATTAAGTTTAAACAGTTTGCTCCATAAAGGTGAACAAAGTGTTAAACATGCACTGCTATCATAAGGACATTATGCTCCAGTTTCTAGGCTGTCCGGGCATGTTGAAGAAAGATAAGCTGCTTGCCTGGCAGACGTCCCCCCGTCATTCCACCCTGCAGCCAGCTTCATATCCTTAGAGCAGCAAGAGCAGCCAACTGGCTGTGTCCCACAAAAGCAAGTCTGCCTCTCAGGGTTGACGGCATACTTCTACATGCCTCACACTGCTCTCACATTGTGTGTCTGTATTTACCTCCCCTGTGAATCCCCACACAGTAGTTTCCACTGATGTTTCTTTTTATGTTGACAAGAGTGATATTAACAGTTGCAAACTTCTTGTTTTTTGAAGTCTAGACTGAAATATGATAATAAAGTTTAGGTCATATTTTCAGTCTTAGCTTAGGTTTCAGACAAGTGAAAGTACAGTTTTTCAGACCTCTTTTGGTAAAATGTGACTTCAGTGAGTTGTAAGGTGAGGAATATTTTGGTATGTTTTTTTTAAAAAAAAGAGGTTACAAAACCTACTCTGAGAAGTTAATTGCTGAATATATTGCTAGATTACAGGTGAAGATTACCTGGTTTATACCAAAAGAAAGACCTAAATCAGGCTTTATGAAAGTGTATTGTAATTTCAAAACTAGATTTGTTTGAGGGTGACCATTTTAGTCTCAGTAATTAACACAAATCATTAATTAACTTTCATATAAACCACACTGAATCCTAATTAAGGCCCAAACTGTATTGTTTTGTTTCAATTTCCCTCGCTTTTGTGTTTGTAATGAATCGGCTTGTTGTCAGTGTCATATTGGCCACAGACCACCATTAAACATCCCTATGTTAAATGTTTGAGAGCTGGAGCAGCTTTAACAAATTATTAGCCATTCATCCATCCATACGTCCATAATCTGCTTATTTCAGAATTGAGTTGCAGGGGCAAACGTTTGAGTAGGGAGACTCCCTCTCTTTCGCCAGCCACCTCTTCCAACACTTCTGGTAAGCTTCCAGGGTGTTCCCAGGCCAAACGAGAGACATAGTCTCTCTGTCATATCCTGGGTATCCTATAGTTTGACATGCCTGAAGCACATTCCTAGTGTGGCATCCTTATCAGATGCCCGAACCACCTCAACTAACTCTTCTCGATGTGGAGGAGCAGAGGCTCTACTCTTAAGTCTCTCCCAGATAACTGAACTTATCTAAGAGACCAGCTACCCTGCAGAGAAAACTCATTTCGACCTCAWTGATCTTGTTCATTTGGTCTCTACCCAAAGTTCATGGCCATAGATGAGGGTAACGTAGACTGACCAGTAAACAGAGTTTTGACTTACAGCTACAGTACAGAGTCCACAATAATACGGAAGCTGCACCGATCCATCTATCAATCTCACGCTTCATTTTTCATTCTCCCGTGAGCAAAACCCCAAGATACCGTAAACTCCTCCACTTGAGGCAGAACTTCACCCTCGACCCAGAGAGAGCAATCCAGCCTTTTCCAATTGAGGACCATGGCCTCAGATTTCGAGGTGCTGATCCTCATGGTACGATGATGCCAACAGGATCACATCATCTGCAAACAGAGATGAAATCCTGAGGTCACTAAGCCGGAGTCCTTCCACACCCTGGCTGCACTGAGAAACTCTGCCCTTTAAAAGTTATGAACAGAATTGGTAACAACGGGCAGCACTGGCAGAGTCTTACTGCCGGCAGTGTGAACCTATTTCTCACATTGCTTGTACAAGGACTAAATGACCCGTAACAACGGGCCCACAAATGAATGTCAGTTAATGGCTAATAACTAATATTTATAAGGAGTTTAGCTGTTGATTGTTGTTTGATTTCCTTCGTGCTTTATCAGGCTAAAATGTCTTCTTTTTAAAATATAGATTGATTAATAAGCCTGCTTATTGTGTTGATGGCCTGCTCGGTCTAAAAGTCATCAGATACAGCTTTGTATCCTGCAGTTTACAAACATTTAAATGAAAGCACCGTTTTTCAGTTATTACCCTGGTAATGTTGTACACACTCAAGTATTTTCAGACATTTGTTGAATTGTCCCGGGCTGCTAGAGGCGAACATTGATGGGTTTCTCATTGCTCTGGGTCCAGCATTCCTGCCTTTGTTAATCTGCCTGGAAAGTGTCTCAGTGTCCCCTGACCACATGTCTCGTTACCTCCAAACTCATCCAGATAAAAGCATCCCTCCCACCCCAACCAGCAACTACTTTCACTGTACAACAGACTGCATCTTTCGAATGTGACAATTTACGAGGTTCTCTTAAGAACTTATTCTGTACAGTTATCATTGTGCTATCTGATCTTATCGAATACTGAGCTCCAAACACACTCAGATCTATTGTTTATGCTGCAGCAAAGCTGGACATCATTTATTGCTGTGCTTGCTGGGAAAAAGAATGATGGACATTGTTCTGTTTTCTGCTAATTCCCTACTCAAATTAGTCACGGAGATTTAACAATTGTAGCACATCTGCAAAGCTGCTCATCACTTCACCCTTCAGGAATCAGAGCTGGCAGGAATGGGAGGACAAATCTTCCCAGAAGCCAGAAGAGTTTTCTGGAGGTCAGGGTGGTTTTTGTTTGTAGCACACAGACTTGGACGAGGTTGTACCAGCTGTCCTGCTAACTTTGCACTGAGCTCATGGTGAAGCTGCACAACAGGAAACCACTTGGCTATTTGATCTTCATGAATTTGCACCAATTTTTCAGCAATTTCCTTTCAAAATTATTGCAGCACAAATTAGTGGAAGGTGCAAAATCAACTCAAAACCTAATCATCTTATCATAAAAACTCAATAAATCATTTTTTTTAAATTTAGACTTTATCAAAAGGACTTGCTCCAAAATTATGAAATCTCCTATAGGATCCTGGAGGTTTCCTAATACTAAAAAAGATACTRCCTTTTATATTTATACCCTTTTATTTTAATTATTCAGACCTGTATCAGACACTCCCGCATAACAAATACCAAATCAAATCAAATCAATTTAATCATCCTCCCAAGACATTAAATATGTTAAATATACAAAGATGCTAGATGATAGTAGCTTTCTGGAAACAAATGAGCTAAAAAACAAAAGGAGAGGAACAGATGGAAGGGTTTAGTCTGTGCCAGGTGTTCACGTTTCTGTCTCTTCGCCTGTGCTTACTTGTTGAGAGTTGTTCCCAGGGCGTGGCACAGAACCAAGAACAAAGGCTTGCTTTGATTCTTACGGTGATGAATTGCAAGGTGTGTGAGCCGCCTTTTTGTGTGCACGGACTGTACCTGGAAGAAAACCGTAGCAGATCCCATTTTCTGCTCAGGTGACATGAATCTCTCAGGTCTTAATTGTGCAGCAAAATCACATTTTATGATCAAAGAGGCAACAACACATTGGACTCTGGGTTGACTTAATTAGCTTGCATGCAAACTTAGTTGAAATACTTTTAGATGCAAGTCTATGCTCTGGTGACAAATTTCACAATATTTATCATTTTTCCTTCCAAACTCTTCCTTTCTGTCTGACACAAATGACAGTTTTGGTGCAGGATGGGAGAGTAGGAGGACAACTCTCAAAAGCTTCCCTCCCTTTTCCTGTTTTTGAGCATGTCATGTTTGCTCAATGAGTGCCAGCGAGAGTGAATGCGTTGCTGATCTGGGACAATCCCGCTCAAGTCCTTTCTCATATCTCTGTTAAGCTGCTCTGATTCTGCAGGAGAAAAAAAAACTGTTATGGAGTAAAAAAAAAAAAAAAAGCTCAGCTGCGTCATGGAGCGAAAACTGACTCCTGCTGAAAGACTTTGGTCAACTGTGCCCAAACATTTACAGAATATATGACAAGTAAATTACTGTGAGCAGCTTAAAAATAATAATGTGAAAATCCGACCATTTTATTTCCAATAAAGGCTGCTCTGATGAAACAAGTCAAAATAGGTTAATAAAGAGCCTGATGTGCAAAAGGCACTTTAAGCAATCACACAAATAAAGGTTCACACTTCAAAAGCTGCAATATAATAA
>NW_013952502.1:408215-453830 GCF_001266775.1 Austrofundulus limnaeus | reverse complement strand
GGTTTGAATTGATTCAATCATGTAAAGCTCCTACACACAGCAAACTACATCAGTATTCGTCACATAAACTTATTTTTTTAATATGTCGTTCAATGTTCATGGTCAGAGCAGACCCTACATTTAAAGATGCTTGACTTTTATGATGGACTAGACATGAGATGATTTGAAAAAAAAATGTATCAGCGATCCTTTCCTTTACTGGCCACTAGAAACACACCTAAAGATCATCAGTAAATAGAAATCTGAGCTGCGATAAATATAGAAATAAGTAAAACACTAAGTTCTGACCTGAATGTTTACATGATTTCTGACTTAAGACTGAATCAAATAAATCGAAATGTTTGTCTGAATTTGTGTGCACAGTATATGTGAGTCCTGCCACTTCACAACGATCCATTAACTGCTCTGTGCTGCAGCACTGATGGCCTATTTATGTGTAAATGTTCAGAGCACTTAGGTTATTTTTGAACGCAATCTTTGCAGAATTTCACACATTCAAGAATAAAGATGAAGGTCAGGTCTGCTTCTGTTGCAACTTTTTGATTACCAGTTCTGTCATATCTATAAATAAGCACATCTTTGATGTAAAAAATGTTTAATGTAGAACCGTAATTTTTGTTTCTACCAGTATTAATTATGGTAATCAGATAAGTTAGTTAACTTGATTTGGATTCAAACACAAGTTGCATAAAAATGTAATACAACATGGAAACASAAGACCATATTCCATTATTTTTCCATGCAACATGGAACATGACATGACATTATAATAGTTGCTTATGAGGTGCTTTGTTTCAACATGAAATACTTTTTAACTAACCAGAAACAAAAATATCACAAGCTGCCCACCATTTCTACTTCATAAATTTCTCAATAAACCCCTTTCAGAATTCAAAAGTGCTTTTAATCTTGCATCAAACAAAATTGGACATAGTTGTTTTTATTTTATTTCTTAAAGGAATTTTATAGTTTCAACTTGTAGAAACAAATTTAAAATGTTTAGCATTTATCAACACTCTGAAAGTTTTTAGCAGGCTGCTATAACCGACCGATCAAAGCTGAGATTTCCAGCAATGGGAACGGCTTCCTTAGATCCTGAAAACAGCAGCCAAGTCTTGATCTTTGCTTTCTGTTCATACAGAGCTTTTAAATTATGCACAGCAAAAGAAGAAAATTGAAAAAAAAAAGTTCTTCAAGTTTTTGATAAACATAACATAAAACCTAGTATTGTCAGGAAGAAATGTCAGACTTTGAAATTCATTGTCTTTTTTCCTTTTCATTTTGAGTTTTTTTTTCTTTGTGAAAATACATAAAAAAAGCTGCAATTTTGATCACTAACCTTCATACAGCTCCTATCTTTTAAATCTTAAGATTTTTTAACATTTTATGTTTTTAAATTAAGAATAGTTTAAAAGTTTCTTTGTTGTTTTTGTAGTTAAACAAAACCCCTTGGAATGGAAAAACTATGCCTCTACTTTTTTGTTTTCTGCTTGTAATTTACTGGTTTTAATAACATTTTAATGCATCACTGAGAAGTTGTAATATTGCTGCAACCTGTGCTGTTAAAATGACTGGTGTTAATGGCATTTTGAAAATTTATACCTTCCCAGTGCCTTTTCTATTTAACGGTCCTCTTTGTTCTGCACAATCTCCATTATCTCATTTCTTATTCCACCCAGTTTCTTGGGATCATCTCTCTTATTGTCCCAGTTTTCTATTATGCGAGCCGAGTTTCTGAGGTCTCGTCCTGGCATCCAGTCACCTGAGCTGATCCCTCACCTGCTGCCAGCTGACCTGATGAAGAGCCTTGAAATCAATAACATAGGGATAATACAATAGAGAAAAGGGATTGTAATCATATCTTGCAGAAATTACATCAAGTCACTGTGATAAAAAGATGGATGAGGGGATAAAAGCAGACCTGCTAACAGCCAAGACCAGAGATACTGATGTCAGATTGCTGGGATGAATGCACACAAGGGACATAATTTATTGCACAGTAGGTTAAGATGAAATAAGACACATCGATCCATTTAGCAAAAGCTCCTTCACACCAAAGCAGCTATGTGTAATGATACCATATTGTTGAATCGAGGATTTATCAATGGTCAGAGTTAAAATGATTGAGAAAAGGTTATAAACAATTAACATCTTACCTGCTGTGGATAYAGTATGTCTTTCACTGACCTCAGTTTGAAGTAATAAGATTTATGTTTAGGTTTGCCTGATGTAGCTACTACAACTATTTGCACATAAATCTGTAAAAATGTTCTCATTGATCATGTAAGAAAAAAAATTAAACAATAGTTTAGAACCTCTCCACCAAAATTACATAAAGAAATCTAAACTATTAAGTTTAATAAAAATACAATCTAACATGACTAAGCATGTTCTGACTGCTGGTAATCCTGCTATATTACAAAAAAATAAAATTAAAATAAAACGAAGAACAGTTTGACTGCAACAATTTAGATTTTTTTTAAGTTATAGCAAGTAAAGTCAACAGTCTCTATTTTCACCCAGTGAGGTCCTTCCAACTGATATAAGACACCACGTAAGTATTGGAGTCCAGGCTGCATTAACCATTCACTGTAAGTAAAAGCTTGTAGTCAGGCCTGGAAATGGGATGTTACCAAGACTTATTGAACATAAAATGGAAAGAAAAGTGCTTCATCTTAAAACTGTTTTGTGCCTCAAATGCCCTYTTTTCTATTTAGTTATTTAGGAAGCCAAACAGCTCAAATCATTTAAGTATTTTGTCAAAAATCAGACCAAGTAATTAACATTTGTGTATTTATTGTTTACAAATGTAGGAAAAAATGTTGTTATTGTAATTATTAGATTTTTTGGGGGGCAGTTGTGTGAAAGTTGTTTTGTTGTTCTCCTCTTGGCATTCATGGAGAACAGAATCAAACTTAGCAGAAAAAGAATTGAAGGGGTTTTGGGTTTCGTCAGATCAGCAGAGGCTTTTAAAAAAMCTCCCATTTTTTTTCCAGATAAAGTCCTCCTTTATGTTTGGACCTCTCAACCAAAACATCTGTGTGTGAATCTGCCAAGCAATGATCTCATAAGATCAGAGGATAAATGTTTACGATCCTGCTCAGCCAGAAGAAATGAAAGTAGCAAAATAAGCAAATAATTTCCCATCTGTCTTCTCATAATAAATTTATGCTGATGTGACAGGTTAAAAAAGGTAGATTTGATTAACTGAACACCAAATTTCAGTTCCTGTACTTATATTTTTATTTCAGTTTGTACAACTTTAATAGCTTAACAGAAACAATTCTTGTGTTCCACATTAGGYTGTGACCAGTGGATTTATTTTGTTTCCATCCTTCTGTGTAGAAATCAAGCCAACAGTCAGCCCACTGATCTGAAGGCTGTAAAAGACAAACTTTATACCCTCTCTGTAACAGAGAGGAAAGAAGAGAAATTAAGTAAGGTAAGAGAAATTTTATTCAAATCAAAGGCAAATATTCTTGGCTTTTGAAATGTCTGTTTGATTTATTAGCAGAAATGTGCATTTTTGCCTTAAAATCAAGTTCYATTGTTTGAGTGCTGTCTGTTCATACATTTTAACTGAAGAAGCATCAATAATAAATTTATGGTCCCAGAAAAATGAAAAACCTGGTTTTAAATCTTTATTATTTTTTACAATTTGGGTCTTTTTTAAATTCTTTTCCTGAAAGCAGGCTCCTATTGTGTGTCAGAACTGTGCTGTGGAATCAAAGTTTACGCTAAAAGATGCTAAAATGGCAACATCTAAAAGGAATGCCAGGTTTGCATATTATCATCGATCATTATGAGAATAACAGTTTGTTTATGAAAAGTATCTTTATAACGTTTCAAGTACATTTTTGAACTTGGTCATATTGTTGTTTTTTTTAATGCATCGGTTGTGTGACCATGTCTGCAGGCCTCAGGGTGTCTGTGTAACTCTCAGGTACAGTAAATCCCCATCTCCTGTGCAGGGGACGTGTGGATTTCTGTGCTTTTCTTCGGGGTGTTTGCRTCTGGTGGCAGATTTGCAGTGGCAGCACCCTGCTGAGACATGACAGGAGACAAGCTGAGCTTGCTACGAGGCTACAATCWTGCTGACAGGAAGGTAATGAAAGGCCTCGACACCCTGACACCCCTAACTGTCCCAGACTGATGGACAGTGATCAATTTAACCCTTTGTGTCAGGTAGACTGTCTTTATGGATATTGTTGTTGTAGTCACTTATCTCCTCAGATTGAGGAGCACACACRTACTGAGGCTTGCTAGGTTTGAACAATTCATGTGATTTTCTTCATGATTCTGTARCTTTAAATTGAGATGTCTGAACAGCAGCATACGTGACTCTAAAAGGCAGAAATGTTTAAACCTCACAGAGTCCCATCTTTCTTTTTGTTGAGCAAGCTTGTTATCCCTTCTCGTGTCAGCAATATAAATATAAATATACTGTATGTATTTCTATTCCCTTGCTGCCAGGACTTTTGAGCTCTTTTACCACTTTCATCCCTTGCTTCTTCCTCTGTCTTCTTTTGCTTTGCCACAAATAAACAGAAACAGTGGAAAACCTGATTGACATGGTTTCAGGCAAACCGAGCCCACGCTCCACAACCTACACTCTTGTCATGAATAGTTGAACCTTTAAGAAASATGAAGAATTCCCTACCAATGTCTTGTTTTTGTCAATTGGCTTTTTGTGTGCGTCTTTCTGCTGCCTTTTTCTCTTTTCCTGTAGAAATGAAGGCATACCAAGGTCAGAATAACTTTAGTTGTGTTGGGTAGGTGTTCTTATTGCTTGACGTTTTTCAGATTCTTACAAAAGCAGATCTTAAAGTATTTTGATACAGTGCAAAGTTTAGGAGATGCAGCTGTTTGCAGCATGCTCAGTATGGTCTGAATGTTTTTTCCCAAACACCCCGTGGATTCATTAGAAGTAATTACAGCTCAGGTTCTGTGTCTTGTTAGTCCCCATAAAAGAGTCAGGAGCATCTTTAAACAGTGTTAAACAGAACTAGTCACRTGACAGGCCTGTACAAAAGACTTCTAGTAGCATACAGAGAAAAGGTGAAAGCTCTCATCAAAAATAAATCAGGCTTCTGCAGAACTCTCTGCTGCAGATTTTATTACATTTTTCTTGCCTCTGTTCGATGAAACTCTGTGTAAGAGATAGAAGCTGCTTTCTCCGAATTCTTCCTCAGAAATATGATTTTTTAAATTTTTCCTTATTTGATCAATATCATCGATGTTTCTATTTTTCTTTTTTTTTTCTTTTTTTGCTTTCATATAAGGTTTTAAAGCCCAGTCAGAAATAAAATGGGAAGTCAATAAAAATCAGTTTCATCACATTTTCTGCCAAACGTCATGGCTACATTTGAAGCGAGACCAAAGAGAATTCTCGTTGATTTATCGTGTCCCTTCCAGCCTGAGATGGTATGCTAATGCTGCAATTATTTTCCTTGTTAAACTAAAGTCTTTGCCTTTTCTTTTCAAGGACAAAAACACACTTGATTTTTTGAAACAGTTGGAGGAATTGTTAAAATTGTTGTGATTACTTTATGATAATTTTGATAAATTAGGGACGCTCACTGTTTGGACTCTTAAATAGATGGACGACAACACGTTAGTCCCAGACTGAGTCTGTGTTTTCCACCTGAGGTGCCTCCAGCAGTCGCTCTTCTCGGGTGGATTCCTCCATGACAGAGGTGTGAAGTCAGAGCATGTAGTTTCTTAAGTTACAGCAGCTCAGGGTGACTCGGCCCGGCCCTAAAACCCCTCAGGGCCCTTCTTCTAGTTCCACAGTGGATGTGACGGCTCCGTTCTGGGTTTGCACCTCCTTTATTATAACCCACACGGGACTTTTAAACACCTCTGTGGACACCCTTTTTTGACACATAAAAAGTAAAACTTTGAAATTTTGAGATTTTTTTCCCTCCAGTAGAACTCTTTGTTTTAAAAAATAGATAATTTTATTAATATTATTTTATACTGAAGAGAAATGTTCCTGGTTTCTTCACCACTTCTTTGAGAACTGTTCTAACACCAAGAGTTTGCCAAATTATTTGCCAAGTAAAACACCCCTCCAAATTTACTTTGTAACAACTCAACAAATGGTGAACCGGCCTGAAAGAAAAATAAAACCTATTAGAACAAATTTTTTACACTGCCTGGCCAAAAAACWAAAAGTCACCTAACCCTTTCTCACTCCTAACTCGTCAACATATTGATGCTTGGTCAGGTAGATGTCTGCATCCAGTTTTGGACGCGTCGGGTACCCCCCTCGCATTAGTCCTTAACGAGATGAGACTGAGGAGGAGGAACACGTTGTCATGTTTTTTAACAGAGAAATGTGCGAGAACTAACTGTCTCAGACCCTAACTTTAACTTGTATTAGCCCTATACAGCCTATCCCCAACCTCAGTACCTAAAATTAACCATTAATCCTGATCCCTCATAGAGCCCCAACCCAAAGACCCCATGTGACGAAACCCGGAAAAGCCACAGGCGGCAATGATTGATGCAAGGGGGTTTCCCGACGTGTCAAAACTGGATGCAGACRGTACCTGACCAAGTGTCAATAAGTTGACGAGTCGGGAGTGAGAACGTGTTGAGTCACCACCTGGATTTAGCGAAGTGCTATGATGTGGGGTTGCTGCAGTTGGTCAGGTCTAGGTTCAGCAACAGTATGTGCTCAAAGAATGAGTTCAGCTGTCTACCTGAATACACTGAGTGACCAGGTTATTCCATTGATTCCCCCCCCCCCCCCCATTATTATTGATTTTATTTCTTCCCTGATGTGACGGGCATATTCCAAGATGACAATGCCAGGATTCACCGGGCTGGAATTGTGAGAGTGGTTCAGAGACATCATTTTCACATAGAACATAAACATAGATTGGCTCCACAGAGTCCATTGAGAACCTTTGGGATGTGCTGGAGAAGGCTTTGTGCAGCGGTCAGACTCTACCATCATCAATGCAAGATCTTGGTGAAAAATGAATACAACACTGGATGGAAATAAATCTTGTGACGTTGCAGAAGCTTATTGAAACAATGCCACAGAGAATGTGGGCCGTAATCAAAGCTAAAGGCGGTCCAACAAAAAGTGTGACCTTTTTTTTTTTTTTTTGGTGGTGACTGTTTGTTTGGCCAGGCAGTGTATTTACACATTCCATATTAAAGTCTCATAATAAAAAGACATCTTTTATGATTTGTCATATATTCTGCCAGCATTATTTTTTATCATTATTTTTTTAACACTATTTTTTATCATTATTTTTTTAACACAGATACATAGATTTTGCTTAAATGTCAGGTTTAAAATGTCATGCGGAAATAAAAGTATATAACTATATTCACTGCACAAGCATACAAGACAGAATGACATATTCTGCCCTGGATGATGGTATTCACACCCATTCAACAAATCTGGATTTAAACGTACCTGAGTACTGATAAGATTTGTCTTTTGAGCCACAACAGCATTCCTGTGGCATAAATCGTAGCAATATTTAATTTGACATYGAGTCCCAGATAAAATTAAAATTTCACCGAATCATTAAAAAAGATTGTGTGCTTCTTTTTATGTTTCACTCTCTTGTCAGCCGATCACGTTTTTGCTGTTTTTTAWTGAAGTACAGACACTTTGTATTCTCACGTTACGCGTTTGTGTTTTAACTCAGGAAAATTAATTAGAATACTTTTCTCACWCAGAAAAAAAGAAGGGCTTAGCCAAAGATCTGTGAGTGCCGTGGGCCCCCCGAAGTTTGATCAATGAACCCCAGTGAAGCAGAACAGCCCGGCGCTGGTGGCAACGTGCCCAGAAGCAAGGCACCGAGGGGTTGAGGCGCACTTGTAACACTTGAAAGTTTCAAAATGGGGAGATTTTCTTTCAAAGCCTGAGTGGATTCTGAGAATAGCTTTTCCACACAAATGTTTGAGATCTACCTAGTCCACAACAAAGATTTTATTCGAAGGTTTTAGTGCAGCACTCTCCCTGCATTAAATCTCACTGGCAGGTGCAAAAAACCCAACCATCATGAAGGTTTGGTGTGGACTAAACTCCTCCATCTCTCTATCTCTCTGCCTCCGCTTCCTCCTTCGCTTTTCATTTTCACCTCAGAAAGTGAAAACTAACCTTCCTCCTGACAGCTCACTAAACAACAAAACAGGAYGAAAACAAAAGAGAGAGAAAGCAAAAGTGACTGCAACATATTTGCATTCAGAGGATCCCCGGCTGTTACTCGGAGGCCACAGAGCTGTCTGTTTTTGTTAAAGACTCAGCAAAACAAATCAAATGGCTCCATTAATCCCGAAGTTCAAAATGACTCCTGATTTATGTTGGGTTTAAATCAGTAGCCATTTTTATTTTTCTCSAGAAYTGGTGCAARTCACAGGCAGGATCAACAACAAGGTCTGTTTAATTTGACCCCTTTTTTACCACCTGGATGCATGTCGGCACACGTTTCACTGCAGCCATCAGGCTGTGGAAGTGACTGACATGAGAAGGAGTGTTTGAACACAAGAGGATGGACCTGCAGAGGCATGCAGACTCTAAAGTGAGAAGAGRGGGAAACTAATTTTCTCTCTAATAATAGACTGACAAAAAGAGATCGCTAATTTTAATTCACTGTCTTTGAATCCACCTGCTGTTTTGATGGAGCCTGGGGTAAAAATCACATTTATAACAAAAACAAGACAATACTGGAAATATACTTTATAGCAAATAAGCCCATTTAAATCCTTTTCAAGATAGTTGAAGTAAAAAAAAAAGTCACAACTTCACTTTGTCATGTCATGGAAATCTGTGCAATATCAATGCTGATTTCTGAATCAAAKTGACATAGGACGCATTTTTCGACTCCAGCTCAGAAATTGCGTTGTCTGTTCCGTGACGCTGCTCTACTGGTCTCATTTTCTGCTCAGGAAAGCTCCCAGTGAGGCATGAAAGTTGTGTTGTAAACAAAATTTACTATTGATTTCCTGTAAACTGCTGATGTCACCGGCGTTGAACGGAAAGATTGAAGCACTTGGGTGGGATTCAGGCTGTCAGCAGATACACACGACTCACTGAAATACTGTTTCCAGTGGAATGATCTCCTGTTTTCAGCTCAACGTGAACAGAAGGACATAAATATATTTATAATAATTATTATGAATGCTGGGCGCTCTTGCTGTGGCTCTATTGGCATATTTAGTCTCATTATTACAGATTTTCTGTTGTCTTCTGGCTGAAGATGGAAAGAAATGGAATTTTTGGCAGTTTTTTTTATTTTCCTCCAAGTTTTTTTTTTCTAAATCTTGAGTAGATGTTTACATATTCTTAGCAGTAATTACCCAGTTTTTGGAGAAAAACATGTGTAATGCATATTTCGATTTAGAGATGTTTTTTGTTTGTTTATTTCTCACATATTTAGGATCTGCCGCCAATCAGCTCTGTCATAAAGAATTTTACTGGTGAAGATGTGGCCGTCTGTTAATGCTAAAAACTGACTTATTGTAAGCACAGTAGATGTTGGTTGGATTTATCTAAAATAATTAGGGAATAAATGCTGAAAACCAGGACTTTTTAAGAGTTTTTTAAGAGTTTATTTCCTTTTAATGCTTTTGAGAAAGATCTACAAACTCAGCAAAGAGCTAGTTTTTTTCACTGCATAACTTCTGATTTTATTTTCCAAGCTGCAATTATTTATTTATTTATTTATTTTGGTTATAAGTTAATAGTAAAATTTTGCCAGCTATGACCTCAACAAATTAATGTCACAATACCTGCCAGGTGAAGTGTTTTGTGTTTTTGGTTAAATGTGTGCCAACAAAATGTTGCAGCTTTTCAGATGCTGCATGAGTCAGACCTGTTTGAACTGTGGGAAATTATGGGTTAACAAGGCTGAGTTTGGTTCTGCATGTTCTCAGCTCAGTGTTAGTGTGGAGACGTTTAGCAGGCTGGATAGCTGAGGGCATCCTTGAGACGGCTCCACGATCCTCTCGACCTCAGCTGGACTCCTCAGGTCTGAAAGGACTACATGGCACTCAGAAAGACTTCCCCTGAGTTACAGTACATGTCACAGATAACTGCAGACATTGGCTCAAACAAACTCAGAACGTTTTACACACTAAAAGGAATCAGAGCTCCTTCCAGACAGAACGTGAGACATTTCTTCTGCACGTACTACATTGTCCCTGAGCTGCCATTCCAATTGATTGGCTTCAGACTGACAGCAGCGTAGAAGTGATTCATTAGCCTAAAGCAGCCACGCTGATCAATTTGTTTCAAATGAGCTTGATTAATCAAAGTTACAATAGTAGAGGTAACTGCTGAAGTGAAACCTTTTGTGCAGCAAGTAACGTGATCAAATCAGACAACAAACAGGCCAGAGAATTATCCATGATCACATCGGGCTCAAATGACTAAATAGTTTAAAGCTTTGCTAGAATATATACTTTACTTTTTCATCATTGAAGACTGAAGGAGCAATCTGTTGAGTAGTTTAAGTCTGATTAACATTGTTTTGAATAAAAAAAAAAGTCAAAGTTGAGTGCTTGAGAGCTAATTGAATCAACGGTGAGGGAAAAAAAAAGAAAACACTTGAAAGCGGTTTTGATTAAACTCTCACCTTCAAGGTAACCAGAGTCAGTTTGTTTTTAGGAGCAGATTTCTGTAACTATAGAGACATTTATTATAGCTGTACTGGTAGAGTTCAAACCAGCACATACTGTCTGTGCTTTGTGTAAAATGTTCAACTCTTGTTTTTGTCTAAACTGTGGGAGTAGTTGTATATTTAGCCAATAAATATACAGACACAAGTGAGTCATTGAGTTTATGACCTGAAACTCTTCTGAGGCTGAAACAAGGAAGCGTTCAGCTTTAGGAGGAAGTTTTAAATGTTTCTGGATCTACTTTTTGTTTCGGCTGTGTGGTTAGGTTAATTGTTAACTACAAAACTGTTTCTAGGTGTGAGTGAGTGTGACTGGTTGTTAGCCTCGTTTGTTTTTATGTGGYCCTGTGATGGACTTACGACCCATTCTGGGCAGTGACCACAGTGACCCTGAAAGAAAGATGTGGGTTAAAAGGATGGATGGATGGATGGATGATTGATTCTCAACTACACTCAAGTGAAATCCAATGTTAAAAAGCTTCAGAATGTTAAGTACTTTCAATACTTAAGTACATACTCACATACTTTAACTTATGTAATAATTTGACAGAGCTACATGTAATTTTATTGGAGTAATATTTTTGACCAGTAGGATGGGGCTGGGTGGTATGACCTCAAATTCATATCAGGATATAAATTTATTCCCTTCACGGTAGCAGYATATATCRCGGTAGAAAGTTATCATAAAAAGTAAAGATAATGTAATTTTTAGAGCATTTATTTTGCAGAAAACTGTAGTCATAATCAAACCCAGCATTTTTGCTGTAGTGCAAATGAACATAACAGAAGTACAGAAGAATGTTTTACATATATTGCAAAACAGTTTCAACAACAAAGAAAACATTTCTTCAATTTTCAACAATATCAAAACAAAGTGGATGTTATAACCAGTACTTCAAGTAAAATTAGTAATTTAGACATAATTTTTTAATTTGGCGTAAGTTGACTAAAATGTTACAGTGTGACAGGACCTTAAGGGGCTTAAGTGTGCACATAGTCCTGTCATAAAACAATTTCAGATAACTAGAATATAAGTGTGGTGAAGCCAAATAAATGTAATATCTGCCTGCCATACAATGAGCTTCTGCCTGTTGAACTGACCCTCTGCTGCGCCCTCATCTTCATCATCATCATAGCAGAAGACAACTGTTACATTAGCAAGATGGATTTATGACTCAACTAATGTCCACATCTTTTTCTATCATCTCTGTGGGTRACAATACATAAAAACAAGTTTTTTTCTCTGACAACTTGGGTGTGAAAAAAACTACAGTTGTTAAAGTTTTGCTCTGTGCGACCACTATTTTAAAATCTTGCCGTGTGAACCAGGCATTAGGAAATTGAGCAGTTTGTCCACCACTTCTGAAAGCGAATGAAAAAGCAAAGGTRGAAAAGTKTCAAAAGACAAACTTTGAAAGACSTTCAGAAGACTTGGAGAGCTRTTGATCAAGACCATTTTAGAAGATTGCWGGAGACTCTAATTCTTGGAAGAAAAGAGGGGTGCTGCTGTGAGAGATTTTCTTCTTACTGTAATTTGTTGTAGAAAGCTCTATTGTTTGGTGAAACCTGCCCTGCCAGCACTGACTTCTCATTATGGAGTGATTCAAAGCCCAGGTTCTCTTGAAAGTGGGAAAGTTGGAAAAAGTGCAATAAAATCMAACAGCGGTGCTTCATCATTCTTGCGGACGATCCCTCAGTCTGTGGAAACACGAGGCAGACACTGAGCCTGACTGGAGCTATAAAGTCCTGAAAGCTTGTGTTCCTCCAGAAGGCACTTTCCTCGTTGTAATCCTTCTGCCTCCATGACTTTTTGTTTRRGTTTTTTKTTCAAAGGATCTTTATGTGTACTTCCTGCACTGACCAACAACAGAGTTAAGGCAACCACCAGTTGYATAAAGAGAGCCGCAGCGGTGACAGCCAGCCCTCTGATGGTTGACTCCAAATGCTTTAAAGCCTGTGTTTTGAGGTTTGGTACTTTGTGCTTGGGTATGTTTCTGGGTGCTTAGTGGTGTTTGGGTTTTGTGTTCCCATTATTTGCTTATTTTGAGCAAAGTCTCCTGAGCCAAATGAGYAGCCCTCCTACAACGCTTCTCTTAAAGTCTTGCTTTAATCACAGTTAAAGCTTTAATGAATAAATTGCTGGCTCCTCCTCATTTTGATTCAGTCTTTGTCCCTCTGGGCTTTTTAACGTCTTCTCAGATGCAGTGACACCTGTCCTCCATGAGCAGTGTGAATGCAATATCAGGCTCCTTCTCATAAATTTCAGCCTCTGCCAATTTGTAATTAACATTTTCAGATTGGGGAAAAATGTTTTATAGTCTCCAGGACTCTCCTCTATTTTTAATACATTTGGCCACAATCCCAGAGTGCTTGCTCACCCCTCTGTGTGTTTGTGATTGCTCTGTTGCCAGGAGCTTTTCTGCTAAACTTTATTGTTCCAGCAACAAGAAGCATATCAGCAGAAGTCAGTACAAGTCTCTGTTTATGTGATATGTGGTATGTCCTACAGCGTGTTGATTCAAATGCTTAAACAAGGCATTTTTCTTTAATTCCTTTTGTAAAAAGAAGCCAGTCGAGAAGAAAGATACGTGTTGTGATCTCTTCAGCAAACAGRGTTTGTGTTCCAGGAAAGGACAGATGTTGGCACCTGATTCTGAATTTGAACAGTGGGATTTTTACCGTATTGAAATGTGGACAAAAAGCTATTTGTTCTTTCTGCTTCTGCATTATTTAACTCCGTGTCTAGACTTGTTCCAMTGCGCCGATTAGCTCAGATTGAAACACCTTCAGATGAATGTTCTCATCACTTCATAAGTTGTCGTCGAAACTGAATCTGCTGCAAGTGCTGACTCTCTGTCTCTACCTGTGTTTAACATTTTAAAGCAGTCAGCTTTTTTTATATTTATGTGTTTGTTTGATGACAGGTGGCGTTTACTCGATGCAGTTTACTTGGCATCTGAAAATACATTTCCTCAAAGGTATTTTTAATCTGAAAAGAGCTTCACTGAGTGAGAACTAACGTTGAGAGCTCAGCAGACAGTTAGGTTTCAYTTTCACTTTGACCTGAGATCCTGCAGGGGTCATGGGCAGGGTGTGTGGGGAGGGGGAGGGGGTGCGCTCTGCCATGAGGAAATTCGGCTTAAAGACACGTCCCGGGGCGTTTCTGGTACCAAAAGGCGTTTCTGGTCCCCACCTGTCATTTTGCTCCTCAGCATGGCTGCCTAAAAACGCTGCAGGATTTCTCAAACATGCATGAATGAGTCAGAGCAAGGCTTTGAGCATGTTTTTTATGAGAGTATAACATAACATGATATAAAACTCAAAGTTGATTTTACATGATATTGCTCCTTTAATACTTTTAAAACTTACATACGTGGGTAACAATTTAATATTCCTTCACACAAGGGTTTGAGATGGGTAAATGCTCTGTACAAAAATCATTAGCATTAGCATCAAACGGGTGGCACAAACATGTCATTCATTATACTTRTTTTCTGAGCAGCAGAGGTCTAATTCCTTTTTTAATGTCAAATAAGCCATGCTGACCTTATGAGTGAATGTGCGCAGATGTTTATTACATCCTGAGTAAGAATTTATTAGCTGGTTTCCAAATAGAACAGCTTTTATTGGTCACTAAATTAAGCACTCTGATGCTCAGTGGYAGGAAGATGTTGATGGGTGGATGCTGTTTTGCAGAAATGATGCAGGCTACATGCATGCAGAAGCATAGAAGCAGATTCCATGTACATGACTCACGTGTAGTGTCTAGCAGGCAGCAGTTCCACGTCTGTTGAGAACAAAGAAAAGTGGGGGGGGAAAAGCAGAAACCAAATGAAAAGAAAAGGTGCAGACAGAAAGTTTCTCCTGCAATTTTGTTTTGACCACCTCGGTTTCCTTGAATGGTTTTCTGTGGAACCAAATTACAGCCTCTGTGTTTGTGAATCAGAGGTGTTGACAGACATTAGTCTGGCCAACAAGGCTGCTCGACAGAGTTCGGGTGAAAGCATGTGGGGGGCTTTTAGAGGCACTGAAAGAAATGCAGGAGGAAAAGGTTTCCCCTCACAAAAGCTGAGGAGCAGTCTCACCCCTGAGGAGAAGACTTGTCCTGAAAGAGGGGGATTTTTGGTGTCCCTCTGGGGTTTACCCTTTTTACCCTCCTAAATCCATTACAATAAACTCTAACTTTCCTGTGGATAACAGGATACTCTGCCATCCCTGTGCCACAGAGGAGGTGCTGTCAAGAAATGCAGGTACATGTGATCCTGTAAAGAAGTGACTCATCATGAMCGTCCGCTGAGGAGGACTCTGAGAAAGGAGAGCCAATTATTCAAGGCTGTGTTTTCCAGCCTTTCACTGAGGTGAAAAGGATCCTTTTAAAGAATAAAATAAATGTTTATGTGGGACTGGAAGAGCTTGTAGGGATGCTTTAGTGTATGTTTTGGCCATTTACAGGAAAAGGTCTGTGCTGTTTGTCTGCATGGATGTGACTAATGGCCATTAGGAACTGTGTGGCTGTCAGGGAGGATTAGAGGTACRCTGAGAATATTTGTTTTAGAAGTGAGCAGTTGATCAAAAGAAGCTGCTGCAGAGTCTGAACAACAAAACTGAGAGGAAAAAAGTTTAAACACTGCTGTTTTCTAAAGATCATTTCAATAAGATCAAAAACATGTACAATAGGTTACCTTCAGGCCCAGGCCTTTGCAAGAGGTCTGAGATCTCAATGGGATTTTCCAGGTTAATTAAATGTTAATTAATGAAAAAAATCACTTTTATTTTACATATTAATGATGCCAGCTCAAATACCACATTTGGCCACTGGCTCTGCCATTGTTCCTGGTTGATAAAATTGCTCCCTTCGCTCGCCATGACCCATCACGCTACACCTTGGAAAAAGCAGGATAAAAAACAAACTACCTCTGTTCTTAAACACATTGTAACCTCTACCGATTTGAATATCTTGCACCAAAAGCATTAAAGTTTACTTGTATTCCCAGTTTAATTCCAGTCTAGAAAAATACTTTTAAAAAAACTACAAACATTCACTGTTCAAAGCCCTCAGTACTGGGAGACATTGGCGTACAGCTTGTTTTAATCCAAAAAGGAAGTTTTTAAATTTTTGATGAATGGCTATCRTTTYTCMTSTCAGTAGGGTTGTTTAAAATTTGAGTGTGTGAATCCAGAACCACAGCAGAAAATCTGAATCAGTTTCTGATTTTTAACATTACAGACTAAAGGGGATTTTTTTATTCACCAAAAAGTAATTAATGCGAATTATGACACTGTCATCTCAGCCATATTTCTTACTCTGCAGTCTGCACAGACAAATTCTTCCACTGCACATCATCACCCACTACAACCAGCAGCTTCATCTCCTATTTTACTCCTAATGAAGTGCATCTGTCAGCCCCCTCTTTGGGTGAATTAGCATCTTAAGCTTCTCTGCTGGCTCCCATCGCCTCACTCCTCCCCTTCGGGGAACCAGCAGTCGAGGAGGAAAGAAGAGGACAGCATGAAGAACTTGACAGGAGGGAAGGAACAGGAAATATTCCCTGCTTGTTAAACCTTACGACTTCTGTCTTATAACAAAAGAAGCATTGCAGAGTAATAGCGGAGGAATCAGCAGTTTTCTCTATCCTCGAGCCATAACTATTTGCATAGGATCAACAACATGCAGCACTTTGTAAGCATGGGATGAGAGCTATGAAATTAAGTTTGTTATTAATTTATYTAAGACCTTAATCCTATTAGGGTCGTGGAGGGACAGAAACTTATCCAAACAAGAATTCAGTCCATCACTAATAAACAAACCTACAAGGTTGTCTTAAGGCCCAGGCTGCCCTTGACAAAAGCGATTTGGGAAGAGGATTTGCCTGGCTCTCTTCTGCTTTCTGAAATCCACTAACAGCTACTTGGTATTGCTGATGTTCAGAGAAAGATTGCTCTCTGTACACCAATTAGTCAGGATGTTAACTTCCTCTCTATAGGCCAATTCATTGTTAGAGATCAAGCCCATGATCATAGTATCATCAGCAAACTTTATGATCATGTTGGAACTGTGTCTGGCAGTGCAGTCATGCGAACAAAGAATACAGTAGCGGGCTGAGCACACAGCCCTGAGGAGCTCCAATATTGAGGGTCAGTGTGATGGATGTATTTGTGCCCATCCTTACTGCTTGTTGTCGACTCGTCAGGAAGTTCAGGATCCAGCTGCACAAGGAACTGTTCAAACCCAGATCCCYGAGCTTGTTGTCAAGTCTTGAAGGAATGATGGTGTTGAAAGCMGAGCTGTAATCCACGAACAGCATTCTCACGTATGTGTCCTTCTTGTCCAGGTGGGAGAGGGCAATATGGAGAGTCATTGCTATTGCATCATCTGTTGATCTATTTTGCCTATAGGCAAACTGCAGTGGGTCTAAAYTGGCGGGCAATGAAGAGCAGATGTCTCTAACCAGCCTTTCAAAGCATTTACCACTGGGTTTAGCAGGGTTTCTGGGGGAAACCCTGATCAATAAAGAGAAACTTGTCCATCCACTTGTAGCCTTGGCATCCTTGAACTTAAACTACAAAATTACTGCAAGAAATAAAAATAGCAGATTTGCAAAATGGTTAGCCAGACGTCCATGACTTTGGTTAATTTGTGAAGTTGTTCAAGAAAACGTAATAGTGAATAGAGAAAACTGAACGGATTGAAAATTAGGACCCAAACAGAAAATAAAAATATCACTAAATTAATCTTTTCTGCACTCCTAGAGACTCCGAGTACACAAAGCATATTTAAGGGGCTAAAAAAATAGAGTTTGGATGATATGTCCTCYAAAGACTATAAGTCTGACTGGAGTCGATGGTAGATTTAATTTTTTACTATGAGGTAACATTTTCGGTGTGAAGGGGTATATGTGCAATATGTTTACAAAACTATAGTTAGGCATTATCTTTATAGTTTCTGAACTCACTTTCTCCTCATTTTGCCTAACTGCACACAACTTATTACCATATAGTTTGTGCCCACACATGGAAGCAGAACATGCTAGTTGTCAAAAATATCCGAGAATCTTTTAGTTTTGTCACCAGAACCTGATAACAACACTTTAATAGAATGAGATTTTTACCTTGGGGCAGCTGTGGCGGAGTGGTTAGGGGAGTCGTCCTGGAACCAGAAGGTCACTGGTTCGATCCCCCGTCCAGCCGTCTCAGTCGTTGTGTCCTTGACACTTCACCCACCTTGCCTACTAATGATGGTCAGAGGGTCCGGTGGCGCCGATACATGGCAGCCCCACCTCTGTCAGTGTGCCCCAGGGCAGCTGTGGCTACAGTGTAGTTTGCCATCATCAGTGTGTGAATGTGTGTGTGAATGGGTGAATGTCTGTTAGTGTAAAGCGCTTTGGGGTCCGGAGGGACTTGAAAAGCGCTCTATAAGTTCAGTACCATTTACCATTTGATGAAATGTCATGTTGCTTTAAATGTGAGCCATACCAGCAGCACAGTTCTTATATTCATTTTTTATGATGYAACAATGAAAGATCTGCTTGTTTTTATTGGACAAACCCAACAGATTTTTAACTGCAGATTGCTTATTAATAAAGTGTTTAAATTACCACATTAGCATTTCTGTCAGAGTCTGAATTCAGACTCCTCGTAGACCTTGATGACCTTGTCTGTGGCCCGCTGGTTTAGCTGCTGAGTCATCACGCACGTTGGTTCCAGGCAGAAAAAAAAATCTCCTGAAGGATTTGAGAACATTTTGCAAACGAGTGTGTTTCTGAGGAAGAGCCACAAAATTAATGGTCTAAACCTTCCCTGGCCTTTTGATTTAAAAACTGCCTTATGGTGAAGAAATTTAACAGTTTGARGTGCGCACCTGGCACTTAGTAACACTGCAGCAGATTATTCATTTCACTTTGGCACTAAATTTAGGGTGCTTGAGTTAATGTTGTGTCATGTAACGCACCAGTGAGAGCGTATATGTGGCCCCTTTTTACACATTTATTTACCTAAATTTACAGCCTTAAAGCAATTAGATGTTTTGAATTGGGGTTTGGTTAAATGGTTGTGAAGAACAAATATCCTACTTCTTGTATAAAGTTCATTGAATGTCCTCCACTTGGAGGAAATTAGTTGAATTTTGAGACGGTGACAAAAGTGGAATCTTTCTACAATCATTTCAAAAGGTCTGAACAGTGAGGTGGTTTTCCTTTGTTGTGATGCTTTGTTTTATTTATTTATTTTTTTATGTATTTCTTCTATAGTCAGACTTTCCCTTCTGTTTCCTCAGGGGTCTTTTACTCATATGTGCAGAGGCAAGCTGGAGATGAGAGCTCTGCAGTGGAGGTGAAGCTGTTCAGTCACCGGTGGAGGAGATGGCTTCCCCCAAAACCTCAAAACATGGACAGCAACCGGGCCAGCCAAGAGCAAGATCAGAACGCAGAACCGGAGGACCCCGAAAGTTTTCCGGGTCTATTGTCTGCGGAAGATACCGACAACAGCTCCCAGATAGAGGTAACTCTGAGTTGAGTGTCGTGTCGTGGAAGAGCCAAGCGTGACGWATCGTAGTTTGAGTTCCTTTAGAAGTCCGTGTACTTCTTGGTCATTGAGTTTTTTTGTTTTGTTTTGATTTTTCACTTTAAAAACAGATATTGAAAATCAAAAACTGTTAATTTTATACTCCAAAAACCAAAAAAACGTCTTTTTTATTTTTATCAAACCAGAAGTTTGACTCTGTCAAGACAGCTCAGCGCCGTCCTGTGGACCATGCTGCGGCTTTAAAATGTAACTAACCCCGCCCTCAGGCAAACTAAAAAAATTCCAACAAAGTGGGCGGTGCCTAGAGACACTGAGGGGCACGGCCAAGTGTGGAGGATGAGCGAAAAGGTGTGGTCAGGACGAGGGAACATGGCAGCTAGCTTAATTTTGCATGGACGTATTTGAGAAATGACATCATTATGCCCTTGTCAAATTCATTTGGAGATGTTGATATACGTACTTTGGCCAGCAATAGATGGAGTCTGTTCCACTGAATCATAGAGTTTATAGTGTTCTTCCTTATTGTAGGTTTTTGTCACTATGAATAATTTAGAAAAAGAAAATGCTTAGAAATGTCCAGATATACAGTATTTATGTCACATTAGTTTGTGTATTCTGGGTGGTCACATCCTTGAAGTAAAACATGAATCCTCTAAGAAAAACTGCTGTTTAGTAATGAATAAGAAGACAAAATGGTTCCTTAAAGCTATATTATTTAATATAAAATCCATTTCAGCTCTCAGGTGTTCATCCACCTTCTCTGTTGGAATGGATCATATTAAATATAACATTGAAGACTCTAAAGCAGGAAATTAACCCAGACTCCTACAACAAGCGCTGATTGGAGGACCTGCAGGAGATTAAAAGCCGTGTCTGACCCGTGCTCGAGTCCGTGGGAACGAACGGCATCAGCTGGTCTCGTCTGCGGCTCCGCACCGAGGAGTTCAGTCATAATGACGGTGGGCGCCTGGGTTTAGACAGCTTGTTAGGTTTCCCCTTGGCTTCTAATCATCTCAGGTTCACAGCTTCACGTCTCGCAGAGATGAAGGTGGAAGCTTTGATCGTCAGCTGCAAACATTCACCCACACGCAAGTGTACACAGGCCACTTTAAGCTGCACACGCTGAAATAGTTCAGTGAGCTGAAGGGAGCGAAATTCAGGGTCAGCTTTTCCGTCTTGAACAAAACATTAAATAAGAAAAGCAATAACAGAACAAAATATGGTCTGCTGTAGGAAACATCTGCACTTTAATGCTTGTGTACAGCTATTTACTGTATATACTGTGTGTATGGACACAAGTTTTTCTGAAGCCAAGTATGAGAACAAGTACTTTAGCTTGGGTATTTGCCGATTCCAAGAAACTCTGATTATTAAATCAAATATACTTAGGATAAATACACTTGTTTGTTTGTTTGGTAGATTATTACTTTGTTGGAACAATGCTTCTTGGCAATAAATCTTATAGTGGGCACCTGACTGGCAGAACCTAGTGTAAGCTTAAAACAAGAGTCAATAACGGCAAATCTAGCTGTTTGGCAGAGAAAATTTGGCAATTTTTTCATGTGTGAAAMCCACATACTCATCTCTACTGCTCATCCCACAGATGCATATTCCTTACAAATGTGGCACCATTTAAAATGGATATCAACAGCTGATGGTGGATAAAGACAAGATATATCAGTCACTTATTAAAGCATCTGCAATATTTATGTCTCATGGTTCCAATAAGCATCTGTGGTAATAATTAAATAAATGTTAWACATGTATACATGCATGTTAAACTTGAAGTGCCACRTGAGAAATATCCTTTCAGAGAGGTTTAAAAACATTGGATTGTACATTTTGTTTGCAGGATCAATGAGTTCAGACACATCAGATCGACAGCTGCCATCAGTAAATCCTAGCCTCGTTGAATTTATGGTAGTTGCGGCCGAGCTGAGTAGACCTGTGTGGAGAAATAAAACCCACAAAGCATAAAATTTGTCTTTGTCACCAGGATGTAATRGTAAACATCCCTGGTATATCACTCAGTAACAATCAGGATATTTACATTAATATGTTGTTGAGATAAAAATGTGTAACACAGTTGCTTTCCAGCCRCTCTGAACAGCTGCTCAGGCTGGAGAAAGACTTTATGGGTCTCGTCTGAACTTAAAGCACATATAAAAATGAAACTTCCAGCCAGATGAATTTTAGTAAGTCGGGATGATAAATTTTCCTTAGTGGACCTTTAGAGTCTGTGCAACGTTACACATTTAGTTCAGCCAGACAAAGCAACAGATTTACAGGCAAACGTTGGAGGATGTTGTCATGAGAAGATCAATTTTACCGACAATAATAAGCCAATCTAATGATAGATTACATACAATGTTTTGTTTTTAATCCCAACTGCAGCCTGACTAATGGAGCAAAATGACTTCCTGTGTTAAAATAAAGATAAGTTAATCACATGCACTGACATGTCCACACTTAGACTGAGCTACAGTCTGTCTCAATGTTTTCAGACTGAAAATAAAAGCACTTGATGCAGCTGTGTTGGATGTTTGGGTCTGTGTATCACGCTGCCACTTCTATTTGACGTGTTTTGAATCATTGCAGTACAGTTGTTTCATTTTTAAAACCTGCAACAATCTGTTTGTTTTGTGTCTCACTTTGTGAAGAGATTCCTACAAGACCAAATGTTTGTCAGTGCATTACCGTATCTCTCCCATGTTAAGACAGTCCCGTGGTCGGAAATGCTCTTCACGTGAACTCATTTCTGCATAAATTTCAGCCTTTTTTTTTTGTTTGTTAGACAAAACAAGACAATACGTGCTTAATGGGAGTACCATGACTCAGTGGTAAGCACTGATGCCTCTGTAGTGGTCACCACTACACTTCACTGCAAGAAGATCCTGGGTTTGACCCTCGGTTCGGACCTGGGGTCTTTTTTCATGCTTGCGTGGGTTTTCTCTGGGTACTCCGGTTTCTCCAATATGTTGCCTTCAGGCCAGTGCCTCCCTTGCAAATGAGATCTGGAATGCTATAAACAATCAGTGCTATAAAATATGTCAAACATGTTTTATATTCCAACTGAAAAAAATATTTTACAACAAATATAATGATGATCAGAACCGAGCTAAATAAAGTAAACATCTCTTAAGTCCCTTAAATACATTACAATATACAGTATTAGAAATTGTATTATAAAATATATATTCAATTTAAAATAATGTTTTAAATCATTATCATAAAATAAATAAAGCTGTTTTCCATTTTTTTTCCAAGTTATTTTTTTCACATCTTCCTTCCAGCTTTCCCCCCAGCACCCTCTGGCTGTGGCTGTGGCCCCCACTTTGAAACATTGATTAGTGCTATTCATATTTGTTTATTTGATTTGATCTGGTTTAGATTGAATCGGTCATTTGTTACATTAAACCAAAATTTAGACCATTTCAAATCCATTTTACTTATTTTTTAATCCTTTGAGTTTTGCTATATTTTCCAAATGAAAAAAAGATCAAATCAAAGTTCAGCCTTTATATTTATGAAGACATTTGTTTCTGTTTCTTTATCTACTGATCAAGGAAGTTTAAATTATTCCTAACYGGTATATGTTTCAGTCCTACCAAGATGCTTTAAGCAGACAGAGCCCAGTTAGAAATAATGGATGGCAGACATTATCAGCTGAAGATGAGCTGCACACATGATCGATGGCGACATCTTAATGCATTTTTCTCAGTTTAATACAATGTCACGAAGCAATGTGCTGGTTTAGGGAGAAAAAGCCTCTTAAGACCAAACTACTGATTCATTTATTCAAAAAACATTTTCGCTGAAGCATGATCGTCGCTTAGGGATTTAAAGTTTTAGCCGGCTTTTCTTGTGTTACACAAAAGAAAACAAGAAAATTCCAGCATCAACTAACTTAAAATAGTTTTAARAAGCTTTATAATAAGGTTTAGTGAGACTCCTGGCAAAATCTCAATGGAGTAAAGCTTTACATCTTTTTTATCAAGGTTCTGTAGAACCTTTCAGAAGTGAAAATACTGTATGTTGCGTAACATACAGAGCTCAGTGTGATGCAATAATGATGCTCTTGGCAGCTCAAGTAAAAAACAGAGAAAAAAAGGACACATTTGTTTTCTCCATTTTCATCAAGTTTTAGCATTTCTGTACAAGTTTTCATTAAATGTTCCAGCACAGTGGAAGAGTTTGAGTCTCTTAACATTACTGTGCAGCATCTTTAAATCTAGTTATCCTCAAGTTGTGTGTAAAATTTAAAAATAKGTCTAATGTTCTTTTACAAGAGGAAGATATAAATGTAGCTCAAAAAGCACATATAATGTGCTGTAAAGGAAATATAGACCCAACTCCACTGATGTTTTAGGAACACTTCAATTTTTAAAAGTTAATCTCTATTTTTTTGTGAATTAGTAGTTTCCTCATTTTCATGTGTTACAGACTTAAAAAAATAGTTTAATTTATAGATATTCAATGACTTTGTTGAGGACACATTGTTATGACACAAATTTTATTGCCTGCCTTCTGTATTTCAGTGCCAGCCATTAAACGAAAACACAGCAAATTATTTATTGTGTGTTAAAAACAATCTGCTCAGCCGCAATTTGTCCTCAAAACTGAGTGAAACATTTAGGTCATCTGAGACGAGCGTCACCATCTGTCTTTATGTGCAAAACACGGTGTCTTCTTATCCTCTGTTTTAGAAAAACAGGGTTTTGATTAATAGATTTAGCTAAATGKCATTCAAGACAGCTGTAATGATGAGGTTTTTCAGTTTTTCTGTTAACTGTAAATACCTCACCTTGTTTGCAATAATTTTTTAGGTAAAGGTATATGGATTTAAAATGGACTTAATGTGTTTTTTTTTTTTCAGTTGAAGCTTGCTCTGCTTGTGTGTCTGCTTTTCCTTCTGTTCTGGAATGGAGGGGCTGAACAAAGTTGCCAGCAGGGGCCTTTTTCTTCGTGCTGACATGAATCATCAGTACTGAGAGCTGTGACGAAAAGCCTCTGGCAGCACAAGTTTACTTCTGCAAATAAATCAGTTGTAACACAACCAGCATGATTCATCTCCCACATTTCTGCTACTTTCCACAAAGATTTCCCCTAATTGGAAACAATAGACCCCTCTGTCTGATATTCAAGTCTGGACTTTGAGGCAAAGTATTAGATTATAAATCTATGAGAACAAGCAAATATTATTCCTCAAAGCAAAGGGAACTGAMAATGCAAGGATCGGCCTTTTGACAACCGAAGTGAAGTGGCTCTGACTGTTGCCACCCATGTAACAAAGTAACCACAGAGCAGTGCGAGTTCCTATTAGTCAGCTCACAGTCAGAAGAAAAGGAAGCCCCTTCTCAACTCTTGGTTCAGCACATTAACTTTAATAGTGTGTTAGATAAAAGACACAGCTGTAATGTATCACTAGACTCAGAGGGAAAGAGATAACACGAGCCTTCTTCCTAATTCTGCACAGGAAACAATAAAATTCAACAGGCTCCTGCTTGGAGGTTTACAAAAGTCCATAAATGTTCCTGTTATAAATGGTTGACCTGACTTTGCAGTCTGGTCCAGGCTTCTGAAGAGTACAGGAAGTTAACAGACTTACTCTAATGTGCTTAGCAGACGTTAAACTAATACATGTGCTGATTGAGAAGATAGAGTTGAACTGAAGAGAAGAGAAGGGAAAATACGAACTCTTTCAAGTAAATGACTGCATTGCCTAATTTAATTAGTAAAGATGATTTGCTTTGGAGCACAATGTGAAAGACTGCATCAACTTTCTGCTGTTCATCCTTTCATATCGTTGCGTTCCATTATTATTTGTCGTTCTTTAGGAGGACACAGACCACAACTACTACACATCAAAAACATACGGCCCCTCAGATCCTATGAGCAAAGACTTGTGGGTAAACATTGAGCAGATGGAGAAGGACAAAGTGAAGATCCATGGGATTCTGTCCAACACACACAGACAGGCAGCGGTAAGTCAACAAACAGCATGAGAAGGAAGAGGTTTGGTTGATGCTAAATGCTGATTTGAAAAATTTGAACTCTTTGTTTGGATTTTATTTGTCTTAAATTCAAGAATATCTACTAAATTATTTTTCATATAACTGAACCTGCATCAATAACAAGCAACTGTTTTCTTAAATGTGTGTAAAAGGCAATGCTTATATCTTTAACTATTTTAAGGGTTTCAAAAGATCTATCTGTTAGAAAAACTCAATTTAAATGAATATTAGAAAGAAATGCTAACATAGTTACTGGGATTGCTAGATAATTGCTAGGTTATGCAAATCTCAATTAACAAAGCATCAAAAGTTTCACTTATTCTTGTCTCAAATTTAAAGTAAATGGTAAAACGTATATTTTTAATCCTGTTAATCAGTTTTATTCAGCACTTGAAGCCTTGAGTTGGCATCTTACAGCTTTTTGACTTTTATGTTCATAAAATTTAATGTGACTTTAATATTCTCAGCATCAATTCCTTTTATAAAATTCATTTAAAATAACTGAAGTTGGCCAAAATGTTTTAATAACAGGTCAGACCACTAGATAATAAATGATTTGTTAAACTCAAATACAAGGAAAGAATGAAAAAACATCAGTGTAACGCTAGTATTGATTGCATCATTGAGAATGATTTTCTCTTCATCAAGGTGGTTGTTTAGTCCATCATAAATTTTACTTTGTACATTATAAATACGTGCTGTGGAAAGCCTTTTTGAAAACATATTTATGTCGCATATTAAGATCCAGGTTCTACAACTAAAACTATAATGGCTGAAAAACTGAAGAGCCTTGCTTTCTCTGTAAGTTATCTGATTAAGAGGTTAAAAATCCATGTATTCTTCGTGCAGATTTAAAATCTTCTCTGCAGCGACGTTTAAAGCTCCCCTCCCTTCATGTCGGTGCAGGCAGGTGACCCATGTGAGCTGCATACTGATAAAGTCACCCACGGCAGCAGCAGCAGACCAGAGAAACAAAGCATCATGGCGAGGGGAAAAAAATGAAATAAAAAAAGTACCCTGAGTGAATACTAGCAGTGAATACTAGCAGTGAATACTAGCAGAAAAGAGTCCAATATTGTTCATTCTGCTCCTCCACCTTCGGGTCGGTAATGATGGATTGAACAATTAAATCTAAGGGGAGCTTTTTCATCTCAGCTTCAGAAAGTCCTCAAAAAAAAAAAAACAGGAACAAATTTTAGACGTTTCTCTGACTTTGGCACGGTTTTGAAAAATCAGTAAGTGAATATCCCATTTTAATGGTCAGCCAAGCAATTGTAGAGTCCAAAAGGACACGTGGGAAGTCTCGGCTGAATAACTGAGAGGAGAAAACCATCTGTGCTAAATGATCTGTGGCACGGTGTCGGAGGACTAATATTTTAAAGAAATAGTTTAATGTGGTGCTCGTTAAAGTCCCGAGAAAAACCTTAAAACTCAAGAGAGCTCGCTCCCTTTCAGCTCTGCTGCCTGCCGTGACTTTGGCCACGATACGGAAAGGAAGGGAAAAAAGGCTGATAAGGACACAAACAAAAGCCAGCCAAAGAGGTCAACTCCATCACAGAGTTGAAGAGAAGTTAAGCACTAGATTGGCTTCATCGACTGTGAGCTTCAGGGTGGTTTACCACAGGATTACTGATGCAGGACCGCATAGATGCAATTTTTACTGCAAATTGTCAATCTCCATATTATCTTCTGGTTGTGACTGTGGCGTGTTCAGTGTATAGATAAGATGATGAAAACGTACATGAAAAGGTTTTAAACTATGCATGTATGACTGCCCAGTTCCTCTAGGGAAAATAAAAAGATAAATGAATTTGATTTATTTGAAGTGATAATTAAGATCTTTTAGTGTGAAGTTTGTGACAGATAATATCTTACCTGTCGCAGATGTCTCTTTGAATCAGTGTGAAGATCCACAAGCTAACAGCTAGTCCAAGAAATGGCTAAACCAACAACACACCATCTATTTACTTCAATCAGCTTTTAACTGATCAATCCTGTAAAAAATTAATCTCCATTTCCCAAAAAGGGAGGTCATTCATAAATCTATTTACAAGTAAGATAAAAACTCTTAATAACTTCCACAGAACGCCCACTTCATGAATTTCATTTTTCATTTTTTTCTACATAACTCATAATTCTTGTCTTATTGTAGGTAGGTAAAATGTCAAAATGTAAATATTCAGTACCTGTCCATCTTAACATCTTGTAAAAATGTCTGTGTTTGAGTTGAACATAATTAAACTTGTTAAACTGTAATTTTTTTCAATTTAAAATTCAAAAAATTTATTAATTTCATTAAAAACAAAATAACTATAGAAACTAAGAAAATACACAAATCAAAAAATCAAAATAAAATGAAAGGTAGCAGAAGAAGAATGAATCTTATGTCTGCACCCTATGATCCCCAATATATGTTCAAAGAAAAGATAATTTACAAAACTACTAAATAAAAATAAAGATAAAAACATCAACTCAAACAACAATTCATATAGCTTCACATTTTGCTCTTTCATATACCTTCAGAATACTAACTAGCTTTTATATGCATCTTAAATATATACATACAGTAGGTCTAGCATTTTTAAGATATGCAGTTTGTAATATTGAAAATAAGTGATGTTTTTGACAAACCTCAGATTTATAAAATGATATTGATCTAACTAAACAATTTTTTTTGTTCTTTAAAACTGGTTATCTTTAAACTGTTTATTAGAAGCCAAACTTTATATTTGATATTTAATATTTGTAGAACTGCTGTCATCTATCAAATGTCCATCAAGACCATACATGACTTAATCAAGATTATTACATGAAATTCTGTTTAACGTTTAGGTCAGTTTCATCTGTTTTGCTCTTTTATGTGAGCTGAAGTGATGCTAGCAGGAAGGGATTAGCAGCTACTTTGTTCAATTGCACAAAAAAAATAACATTTTTGAATTTTATGGCCACAAATTCATTGTAAAACTTAGTTATTAATTCCTAATTACCATTTCTTTTTATTTCTCTTTTTTTCAGAATGAAACTTTGTATTCACCAGAGATCTAAAGAAACAATTATATATTTTTATAGAGTTACCATTGAGTGTCATAAGTTGCTGTTTAACCTCAGTGGTAAACACAATGTTTGCGTATTTCTTGGGAAACATGTTGCAGAGGTCATGATTTGTATTCCATACTTCACCGCGGTGTGCAGCAACATGCCATCCACCTTTGTATTTACCTTTCACATTTTGCTTTTGATCTTRATCTTCTGGAGGTTTTAAAGATAAAAAAAAGTCAGTTTTGGATTTTTCAGTTCCTGCCGTCCTCCTGACTTGTGCCGTCTGTCTGTCTTTCCTCTCACAGAGAGTTAATCTGTCCTTCGATTTCCCGTTTTATGGGCATCTCCTGCGTGAAATCACTGTGGCGACTGGTGGTAAGTTGGAATTTGCTCTTTCARTAGGAGTTATTAGTGTTACTGTTGGACTGAGTGCATGTGCGTGGAATATTAGAGCGCACACTGAGACGTTTTATTGCTGTGGGGTTAGGGGAGACTGTGGTAAGGTGTATAAAATCAAGATCTTAGTTGTGTATGGCAGAGGTTCTGAGCGGGTGTGTGTGTTTGTGTATCTTGTGTTTTTCTACCTGTGAGCCTGGCCACCGTGCTGAGGTTTTATCCTTGAATTTTGAAAAGGATAAAAGCTTTGAGTWATTTTTTCAGAATGTGCCTCCGGGAAACTAAGTCAGGGAAGTTCAGAGCCAAAAATGTCTTGTCTGGCACAAACCCTGCTACAAAACCACCTAACAATATTCTGAAGTCCAAGCATTCTGCCTGATAATAAACCTTTTAAATCTCCCACCTCTGTGGGATAGTTTGCAGCACTGAGGAATAAAAAAATTTAAAACACACACTAACCACACCCAACAATCAGCACCAGGCTCGTCACGCCAGACTTGACTTGGAGGAGAAACCAGACCAGTGGTTTTGGACTGGAAAACAGAATCGCTCAGCCAAGCTGCACCCCGATAGCTTTGGATTAGAAGGTGGGGGTCTCTCCGACAATGTGTGGGCGAGGAACGTGACACAGCCGCTGTGTTCACCGCAGTGTGCAAAGTCATTTTCCACTTGAGTCTTGACAGAGAAACCACAAACACACCAAGCAGCCATTATCACATCAAAGACTAAAACCTATAGCATCTATTCAACTATTCCAGACATGTGCTGCCTTTAGCTGCCTCTGAAATAACGTAGAAATAATCCATTTTGTCTCTTATTATCGTCATCATTGCTGTCATGTTCCTCTACTTGATCCTTAATCACAAGGAGTTGTGTTTTTTCTAAGAATAAGGCCAAAGAGAATGGGTTCAGGCTCCACTAGCCGGGAGGAGATGATAAGAATTTGCAKTCTTTTAGCCAAAGATGGAGAGGTGACACTGAGGAGGAAGCTATCRCCCTCTCACAGGCCTCGGAGGCTTTGTCTCCAAGACACGTTTTTCATATCCCTCCATCAGTCAGCTCATGTTCCTCTCACCACTCCACTATCTCTTCTTCATGCCTTCGTTTTCATCACCAAACCTGTTTCCAGTTGAGCTAAAGAAGTCCCTCTATGCCGCCATAAAACCCAAAGAAAAGACAATTTCTCAACAAAGTCTTTAAAGAAAATGCACCGGAGACACATATGTTCTGTTTTATTTCCACAATTTGCCACTTTTTAAACTGTAAAGCAGCCAATCCTCCAACACAGCGGCAGGCTGAGCCAAAAGATTGGGTTGGCGTGCAGCCTTTTCAAATTTCAAAGTTAATAGTTCACTTTTTTATGGTTACATGCTATAAATCTACATTTATTACAGTACAAGTTCTTATTCTGAAAGTTACATGAGTCACTTGGTTAGGGAAAGTTTTAGTTTGGTAAGGGATGTGCAGAAATGACAAAAGTATGTTTTAAAACAAGAGYGTAAATGAACAATTATTAACTAGATTATAAAAAAAAACATAAGATAAGATTTTATTTATTCCACAGTGGAGAAATTTACATTACAGCAGCAACAAGTGTAGAAAAACAAGGAGTAAATAACTTCTCAAAAATAAGTTATTTCAGTGTTTAAATGAAATGAAGATACTTTTTGGTTGGGTCACCTAGAATGCTGTACAATCAGCCACTTTCTAATTGCTGCAGTTWGTTTCATTATTTTAAACTAAATGCTCTGTAATGTTGGGGCATAACTAAGTGGCTACATGCTGACTAGGTATGATTTTGTCACAGTCAGTAATTAAAAAAAGGCAAAACAAAGACATTTAATTTAGATAAAAAAAAACCTTGCAGCTTTGTCATTAAAAGCCAGAAGACAAAAAAAGGAAAAAAATGGTTAAAGTTTCTTCTCAGCTCAAAATGTTTTGTATATTAAACACGGCTCAGTTCACAAGAGCAGAACGCTTGTCTAAACACGCTGTCCAATAAAGTAAAGCTTTAGTCTGGTGGTTTTGATAATTCCCACTAGTGTTTTTTTTTTTTACATAAGCATGCCATCCCTTTTTAAAGGCTGAACGCATAAACATAGTTATTCAGAGAATAAAGTAGTTCCACTCTGTCCCACCCTCAGATTCCTCTTTATTATTGATGTCTCTTCTCTCCTCTCTATCTGTTTTCCCAGTGGTACCTCTCCTCCTCTGTCTGCTCTCCTTTTTAAAGTGACTACTATAATGAATGAATAGACTTTCTATTTGGCGCCCTGCAGCTYTCACCTTTTTAGTGTATTGAAAGGGTGTCTGATTTGCTTTAGACTGTCTATTAAGTTGTGTTCAGGAGGTTTCTGGTGGAAAGAAGAAAGACAGCGCCACAAATGAAAGCCTTTCACTCTGGGTTTTTATGTTTCCAAACAGTATTTTTTGTTTGTTTTTTGTTTATATAGCTTTTTTTTTTTTTTTTTTTTTTTTTTTTTTTTTTTTTTTACGTTTGCAGATGTTAAAAGTGAAGCCAAGACAAAAACAAAGACATGACAACATTTTTAAGTTGGATGTTGGGTAAAAATGACATTAAATGTGTCTCGACCTACTCAAATATCGGGAGCAAAGTATAAAATAAAATGTTAAAAAATGTCTAACTTTTTCATTGTTTAGCTCGCTTTTTGAATCTCGAATCCAAGTTAAAAAATTTCTAACATTTTATTATTTTTTAGCTTACTTCTTACAGTTTACTAATATTTACTAAATGTTAAATGTATGTAAATGGAATGCAGGCTATGCCACTGATTTGTGTCGTTTGTTGTGACATCATCCTGCTACAAAAGCAACTGCCAATGCTGCTAACCACTGCTGAAGGTGGCATTTAAAGGGGCAATGTCATGTAAAATCAACTTTTTTGAGTTTTATATCATGTTATAATCTTATCCTCTCATCATAAATATGCCCAAAGTCTTRCTTTGACTCATTCATGCATGTTTGAGAAATCCTGCAGTGTCCTGAGGCAGCCAGGCAGGGGAGCAAAAACGACCGGTTGGGCCTAGAACCGCCTTTTGGGACCAGCTCCTCCTCTGGGCTGTGTCTCCAAGCTGAGTTTCCTTATCACAGAGCRCACACACCCACCCAGCCCCATGCTGAAATGGGCGGGGCAGAAGCAGAAGGAGGTTCTTAAAGAGACAGAGGCCAATTTCAAGGCGTTTAGAAACAGATATGATAAGTCAAGTTTATTTTCTATTTAAACATATAAACATTTTAATAACAACTGAAGGTGGCACTGGCTGTGTCCAAAACGGCAGGACGGGTCCTCCGAAGGTCGAATTCATCAGCCGCATTCGTCACAGCGCCGCGACGAAGGACRTCCAAAACCGAAGACTCCTCCGATGCGGCCGACAAATACGTCCTTCCTTTGGCCCGAATCGAAGGACAGGTCCGATGGATCCTTCCCGGCCCRGCATATCCCATAATGCATTGCGGCCCGACCGGAGATTTTTTTATGCTAGTAATGGCGGACGAAGCAAGAGAAAAGAATACATTTTAAATATAAATATGGTGATATAAAAATTGAAAAAAATTAGCGGTTGTAATTCTAATACTTTTATCATTTGTATGGACATGTTTTTACATATTATTTTTGTCATAAAAAACGCGAAATAAACATGAACCTACAGCGGGTCAATTAGTTCTTCAAATGATACTTTTAAGTTAATTTTATAGTTTTGTGATATTAATAATGCTAATGTATTGATATTTTTCTAGTTTTGATTTAAGTTTGCTTGTTCAACGTCGTCACAGTTGCTAGGTGACAAGATGTACGCCAGGGTAAGGAGGGGAGGCTAGACCGTCCAAATTCACAGCCTCTTTTTTTCCGGTCTTCCCGGTCTACCAAGGACCCGGCCCGCCGAGACCGGGGAGTCTGGGTCCTCCGGAGGACCAGGCCTGTCGTTTTGGACACAGCCATAGTTACTTTATTATGGTATAGAATTTAAATATATGCCTGAGAAACACATAATATTGCCCCTTTAAATTCAAAGTGTGTTTAATGACAACAATATAGATGAGATTTATAAAGTGCAGCTCGGACACCAGCCACAACTGCAAATTTAATGTCTTGTTAGGAAGCATTAGCAGCATTAGTAGCGTTGATGATGTCATAAAAAGAGCCACGTGCCAACAGCAAATTAGATTGCTATGTAAGGGTTTTTTTAACACTCTTTAAATCATTTACATGAACACAACATATCCTGAATGTTTGTCTGCTGTGTTGTCGTGACTCAGCAGCTTTTACATTTCCATATTAGAAACATTCTTTTTTATCAGCATTACTTTGGTCACTTTCTGTTCATCCACTTGGCATGCATCTCATTCACTGTAGACATCCTGTGTATTGTATATCAAAGAAGATAAGCCAGTCAAATTGGTTTATTTTTTATGAATGAAATCATTTAAAAAGGCCTGCATCAGTTGTCGTTATACATGATGTTTTTAATGTATCAGTGTCTATGWTCTGGTGGGTCAATATGTTAAGACTATTTTTGCTAAACACTTACATTTTCATCAAGGATAAAAAAATACATGCAACCATAGCAACTTCTTTTAAACCTTGTAGGGCTCCATGGTTTACCTCCCTAACTCCTCTTCAGGTGGCCCTCTCATGCTAYGAAATCAAATCAGATTTATTTATTTATTTTCCTGTGCTCTTGAGCTGAGTTCTGACTGTCGTACACAGAGGTAATTCTGAGCAGGGAGGTCTTTGAGCAAAGATTGATCCTCCTCTCAGTAAGCTCAGCCTGTTTCCAGAACGATTGATATGTTTTTTTAAAAACCCACCTACTTTATGAAGACACATATTGTAACATGGAACTGCACTTCAGGAGAATGTTTCACAAAAAAATCTGTTTTTATTCAGCACACCTCTAGGAATTTCTTTCCTCCCCTCCTGTAGACAGATTCTGGCATAAATCATTTGGCTGGGAAAAAAAAATTAATGCCGCTGCTGTTGTAGGTGTGTGTTTCATTTTTCACAGTTATTCTCGTCAATTCCTTTTTGATTTATAAAGCTGCTTCAAGCTCAAGTTCCAGATTAATCACTTTAAAGCCACATGTTGGTTTTGAATCATTTTGCATTTAATCAGAGTCAAAACAAAAGCTTTGGTCTTAAATAGTTTAAACAGCAGCTGACTTTGCTCCGTTTTGCAGTCYGCTGTGAAATTAGGTTGTTAGAAATGCATCCCCTCGTGTTGAATAATAGTGTATTGATTTATTTTATGAAGTCAATTATTAACCACGTTCGTAGACTGTTAAATATCAGTTTGAGTTTGTCTGTTTATTGGGAAAATGCAACAAAGCTYCTTTTTAATGTCATGGTGTCGTCATTAACATAAAGTAGATGTGGTACACAACTGCTCATTTAGCATTTATAAATCCCCTCTAGTTTGCGTTTCTCTTCTTTAATAAAAAATGAAAGTAATTAAACGCTCCTGCTTGCTGAGGCTGCCTCCASCTCGAAGGAAGCAGCAAAAGGGACAGTTGCTGGTTAATGAGCAGCCTTTTAAATTTGGAGAGCAGAAACGTTATGCTGAAAAATGATGTATGAAATAGACAAGTAGAGGATGAACAGATTTTTGCTAAATCAGCCTAAAAGCCACACTGTTCTAAACAAAGTAATGTTGTTTTTTGCTCCTCTGTGCTCGCTCCCTCAGGTTTCATCTACACTGGTGATGTCGTCCACCGGATGCTAACAGCGACGCAATACATCGCTCCTCTGATGGCCAACTTTGACCCGAGCGTCTCCAGAAACTCTACTGTCATTTATTTTGACAATGGTAAGGATCGTGTGTCTTCAAGAGTGAGTGGTGGTTTTGATCACTTGCTTGCTCAGAAGGGAGAGATGACTCGAAAGTTATGCTGCACGTCAAGCTGATTAAAAAGAAAGCTGGTGTAACAAAAATGAAAGCCTATTATTCAAAGATGATCCTTCATGAGTAACAATCAGGGTTATTTTCGTATCATCGTTTCTTTGTTATTAATATGAACAAAGAAAATCCCACTAATTTCCACTCATTCCCTTCAATTTAGGACAAAGTCTCAGTAATTCTCCTTTTCCATCATTAAGTTTTATTAACCTTGCTCATCGTTACTGTTTCACTCTGCATCAGAGTGACAAACCAACAACTTGACCTTCCGCAGAGACGCTCATCAGACTTTAACTAAACAAGCAGTCGATCGATCCCGAGGCTGCCTGCTCCTCGTCTCACTGTCCATCAGTCAGCSTGCTGCCGATAAGACGACACGGGAACTGTACGGTCCGCTGTGTCGTGGAGGAGGCTTCATTAAAAATGAAAAACACGTTCGATGAAGCGTTGTCAGCAGAGATATGGTGTTTGTTCACGACACTGTGTGTTTGTGTGAAACTTCACACAGTCAGTGTGAAGCCTTGCTATCAGATGTTCTGTCTTGTCATGTTTTTTTTTTTGTTAATCACAGTCTCTAAATATAGAAGAAATGAAACAGGTGAAGACTTGACTTCCTGCAGCATAAATGAATCATTTCAAATGAAGTTTTAGAACACTAAGCACAATCAGATGCTTGTTAAAATGGCTTTTTTAAGTAAAATTATAGAAGTGCACAAAAGGACACGCCTGCACATTATCATCCAAAGCCACAGGGAGAACACCTACTATGAGAAAAACGTGGCTTTATAGTCATATATTCTGTCAAGATGAATCGAAAAAAACTTATTTGTGTCCTTCATGGATCAAACACATATCAGCTTCTAAAACTGTGAGTTAATGCAAAAAAATTTATTTGCTAAAATTAAATAAATAGTTTTCTGGCCAGATCTTTTAAAAGATGTAATTATATATATAACACATCTGGCTGAAAATTAATCTTTTTTTGTGTGAATTACACTTTCAATAGCATAATAGAAGGTGATGCGTGTGGTGACTATTATGGTCCATAATTCTGTATAATGCACAAATTATGCACCTTTTTTATTGAGCATAAATTCTCATTTTGACATATAGTACATGTGTATTTGTATATAAGTCAAACAGAAGTCAATTTAYCCGGATTAGAATCTCACTAATCTCTGCAGATTCATAAAATCTGCCTCACTTTTCTTGTGCAGAAAATATGTAGCTTTGGCAGAGTGTCGGGTACAGAAAGTAACAAACAAGCTTTTTAGATTACTAACTGAAGAACAATATRTTTTGATTAAATGAAAACTTTATTCAGATAATCAGCTGGTAGGTAACTAAAGGTTTCCTACATACGTACAAGTCATTTTCACCAAACTGACCTCACCAGGCAGACAGACCTACTTATTTCTCCTACAATGAAAAAAACTTTATCTAAAAACTTCATTGTAGCAATAATATAAGCTTTGAAAATGTTGTAAAAGTGCTTTAAGCAGAATCTTWACTTAGAAAATATAAAATTAGCTTCATTATGATGCTAATTGGACACCAGACAACAAAACATCAGCTACTTGGTTTTTTGTTTTGTTTCTATGTAAAAGTTTGTAAGTGGGAATAGAAACAAGGTCAGTGCTGATTCTCTCCACGCCTTCTCACCCCAGTTTGTATTTTTAGCCAGGAAGCCCCAGATATCATGGCAGCCTTCCCTCCTGAACTCAGCAGACTTGTTTTATTGGGTCAAGCTTCAGTTTGTGCTGACTGAGAGGGCCAGATGTAACAGAAGTTAGGAGCCACTGATGTTCATTGTTTTTATGTTTATCTCTTTTTCCTGTGTCTTACACACTGGAGTCATAAATCTGTTATTACTCTTTCACACGTGAAACCCCCCCCCCCCCCCAAGACTAAAAGCCCTTCGTATACAACATGTAATTTATTACTGAAGTTTCTGTTCGACTAGTCACCCTTGATCTCCGAGCTGCCAAGAGAGAAGCTCTTTACTTTGGATGGAAGTGCTCTGGCTGTGCGACGGGGGRAAAATTGATCGGCTGTGTAAACAAAACTTCATTGGCCTGGCGACGGGCCAAATGGCTTTCATGTCAATGGGCTCGCCAAAGTCCACAGTCAATCAAAACGGTGTTGAAAGAAAAGCAGGACCTGTTCTATGGTGGGCCAAGGATGAAGGCTATGTTCAGAAATTAATATTTAATTTATTGATTTCTATACTTTGAAAAGATTTCTTATAACCAGGACCAGTTGTGTCACAAAACATGTTAGATTATAAACATCACCTGCCATTTCATGATCAGACCTAATCTGTGTAATGTCACAAATACATTCACAAGTACTAAAAATGAAGTAGCTGAATGAGAATGCTGGCATTTCACCATTGTTTACTGGTTTTTAAAAACTGACTTTTTTCTGTGTGAATAATTTGGTTTTTAGCTTGGATCTGGTTTTAGGCTCATGAATGTGCTGCAGCCTTAATCAAATAAAATGATTTAATTTGTCCTCAGAGTGCGATCAGTTTGTTGAATATGAATAAATAAAATGTATGATTGACTGACAGGTGGACAGACCTAGATGATTTTGTATAAGCTGACCATTTTTGAGGGTGAAGACGGTTCTCTTGGTTCAGTCTAGTCCAGACGAACACTTCCAGTTCCTTCAGCTCAATCCTGCACAGTGTGAAAAACCTCAGTGTTTAAAGCTGTCCAAACTATATAATCCATCTCAATAAAGGGCACTCTTTGAACAGTTCAGGTTTTATTTACTTTTTCCTTTTCTAGTTGAGTATTTTTCTATCAGAGCTGATTCAGAGTCAGTCCCCTCGCTGCAACATCAGAAAGATGGACKTCCTGCCTTGAAGAAACTTTGCTTTATTTTTACAGCAAACATGACAAACTCTAAACTGAATCAGAGAATTTGAATTTCCCGTGAAAATGCAGTGTGAATGCTTATTGTTGATTTTTGCTGAAAGTTGCTGTAATCAAGTCAAGAAAAAGTATCTAAAATTAGCAAAAAGACGCTATAAGTTTCAGAAATAATGAGAAAAGGAGAAAAAAAAATTAAATTTGTTGTAAAGTAGCTAAAACAGCTGAAATTAACTGGAAAAAGCTTTAAAAAAAAGTAAAAAGTAGAACAAAGAAACAGAGCAGGTTTGCTGAATTGAGCCGTAAGTAGCTAAAAATTGAAACAAATGTGACTTTCAATTAAATAAAGCTAAAAATAGCTGAAAATGGCTAAAAAGGCAGAAGACGGTTGGAATTACCAGAAAGCATGAAAGAAGCACAGAAGAATAAATGAGCTGAAGATGACAGCTGAAAAAGCAGATAAAAGTCAGAGTTAGCAAAAGGAAGCTAAAGCAGGCGAATATTAGCCTTTGCTTCAGCAAAGGTGAAAAGTGTAATAAAAACATATAAACATTTGGAAGAGTTTTAAGGAAGTTGAAGACGTCTCCATTCTTTTTAACAATAAAAAAGTGGCAGAAAAAGATGAATATCTCAAAAAGCATAAATTGCTGAAATAAAAGTAGCCGAAATATCCTGAAGTAGTTGAACACTTTGATATGTTTTTTGTTAAAATAACACAAAAACTGAAGAAAAAAAAACATTTAGAAGAAAAATGGATCATGTTAACAATTAATCTGACTAAGCCAGCAATAAATGTGTTTTCCTCCTCCATCAGGTACAGCACTGGTGGTGCAGTGGGACCACGTCCACCTACAGGACAACTACAACTTGGGAAGCTTCACCTTCCAGGCCACGCTGCACAATACAGGCAGAATCGTCTTCGCATACAAAGAGGTTCTTTTTTCCCACTCCTGTCTGAGCTTTTATTCTTGCCTTGTCTGTGTCCTTTTCTTTCCCTGCCGGTGTTTATTCCAACACTGTCACAAGTCGTGCTGTTGGTTTATAAATTCCTAAATGTTTTAGCTCATTGTTTCCAGACTAAACAGAGAGGCGCTGAAGTCCATTTTTATGCACMGCATGTCTCAAAGTAACCTCCACTCATACATTACATGGCAGCTTATTGTGTTTATGCACTAATTATCACTCGCTTGCACAATTTTATGGCTTCTGTGTGTTGTTTTAATTTCTAAGTCTCTTAAATAAATATATTTAATGAGATTTTAGTTATTGTATTTATTGCTCAATAGAAAATGTGCTTTAGCTCAAATTTTCACYGTGAAAAAATGTGATCATGCAGAGATCTTGATGAACAATGTAGTAAATTAGACACAGTATTTCCAGAAGCCTTTGTACAGTATGTAAAAGTGCAATTTTCACTGCACATATGGTACAACAAGAAAAAAAACATAACTCATTTCACACTCTTCCTCACTCACACAGCTCCCATGGTTTGCTTCCTTGATGTTTCTAATGCCAAACGCTTTAAGAGTTTTTTATTATTGTTTCTAACACTCCTTCATATCACTTCCTTTTTACTTGTTGAAAAAAAATCTTAGTTGCATATAGATTATACAAAACAAGAAAATATTTTGTTTTTTGTGTGTGTATCCTGCTGTCATATCTGGAGTTTCAGTTTTTGGATAACTGTCCATTACCTTTTATATCTGAAACCTGGAAAAATACCTTCACTGTGCAGAAAGAAATAAAATAAGTTTATGAAAGAAAAAGAACAAACGGAAGTCCAACAGAGACTGCTGCTGGAGTGGTGTGAAACTGCAATAACTAAGTCATGAAGCATGCTGATTGCAGCAGTGATAACAGCAGGTCACACTTCTTTTTCACATGTAACTGAAGCTGGTTTTAAGCTTGTGTTGTTCAGYTACATTATTGGTCTAAAACATGCAACAAATCCATTACGTACAATTTTTTTTTGGTAATTCTAAGTTAGTTCCATAGAGATGAGCTGCATGTTTATCCACAAGATATCTTCTCTGTAACATAACTAACCTAAACACCAGTTCTGAATAGAGTTTCGCATTATATTTGTGTTAAAAGTGTTATTTTTAATATCATKGAGATTCTTTGTTTGTTGTGTTGCAAATACATTGAAAACTGAGAGTATCAACACTGTCAGACTTCTTACTGTTGTTATCTATCAGTATTTAGATTAATATTCTGCTTTGTTCTGTTTCAGATCCCCACTGGAATATCACAAATCAGTTCTATCAACCACCCGGTGAAGGTGGGCCTTTCTGACGCTTTTGTGGTGGTCCACAAGATCCAGCAGATACCCAGTGAGTCTCAGACCAACATTTTTGGTTTATACTTGCAAACCAACACAGCAGTGCAAAGATTATGAGGCTTGTGGAGTTGTTAGGGTGGTGACTTTTTTTGGAATGCTTTTGTATTATAAATGTCTTAGCCAAATTGTAAAAAATATATAGTTAAAGTGATTAGTTTGTCCAAATTAAAGCAGAAAATCATAAGCAAGTAACATCATATAATCATAGTCATTTCAGCCAAAAAAAAAAAAGGCAAACCAAACATTTATTGCCTGTGTGAGTTTTATCAAAAATGAAAGAAATAAAAAAAAAGATGTAGGTGTAGAAGATTCTGGTTTGTTTTTGTCTTATCTGACAGGTTTTTTTATGTCCAAAAACTTCTCACTGCTGCATATAAATTTAAATATGAAATATTCTTGTTCTTAATAAACTCAGCTATCTTTGATGCCTCTGACACAACGTGATGAAACCGGTGAGGCTGCTTGGTTGCAGAGTGATGAAATCATGAACAGAGATGAACTGAAATGAAGGTGTTGCACTCGGTCTGCATGACACCCAAACTATTGATCGGTCTGACTCTGTCTCCCAAAAATAAACAGTGCTACATGTACCTGAAATTAGTTTAAAGGGAGCGTCTTTTGCAAAATCAACTTTTTGAACTTTATATTGTTATAGTCATTACCTCATCAAAAACATACCCAGAGTGTTTCTTTGTCTCATTGATGCATGTTTAAATCTTTGAATCTCCTGAGGTAGCCATGTGGAGCTGCCTAAATGCATGCAGGTACAAAGCCCCACCCATTTACACAAAGCTCCTCCCTGRTGCTCAGTCTGAAGATGAGCTCTCACCCCACAGAGCATCCCTCCCCCAAAGAATTATTGTGAAGACGTGCTGAAGTGGGAATGTCGGAAATGATAGGAACAAATTTCAAAGCGTTTAGAGAAGCAAAGTCAATTTTATTTTTGATATATAGAGCATTTTTAAAACAACTGAAGGTAACATTAGCTGTGTTTCCATTGACCATAAAATGCGCGAATTAGAATTTTGAAAATAAATTTGCTCAATGGAAACATGTCAATTTCGAAAAAAACTTTACATTTTTTCGACAAAATGTTTTTGCGCTAGGATGAGGTGTTTTGTCAGCCGAATCGAAATTGGTATTTTTCTCAAAACTGCAATGGAAACACTTTTTTCGTCACATGATCACAACCAGCTGTTTCTACTGGCGAAAAAGACGACGACGAAGAAGAAAACAGGAAGTAGAGGTAGTAGTAATATCACAGAAGTAGTAAAAGAATGTAGTAAACTCACCGACTACAATTTCCCAAAAATACAGCATACGTAACTGCTCCCAAGTAGGGACTTGTTGCTGGAAAGCCTCGATAAAAGACGCCGACGTCTCTTCTGATGATGAGCGCCAGTGTCGCGGTAGCAACATGCTATTTTTTTACATCCATTGCCGCCATGTTTATAATGACTTATCGCGAGAACAAACGTATTCACGCGTGACTTTAATAGCATTTCTTACTTAATGGAAACACCGCAGCTGCGAAACTGTGTTTTTCGACATTAACAGAATATCAACAAAGTTTTGCGCACATTTGCAATGGAAATGCAGCTACTGTTACATGATTGTGGCATAGAATTGAACTATATGCCTAGAAAATACATAATATTCCCCATATATAAGCCAAAACAGAAATTTTTACCTGCAAACATCTAAAGCAAGACCTAGATCGGGTTACCCACCTGATGAAAATGAAGCAGCTCAATGCATGTTCATACACAGTATAACACTTGCATTAGCTGAACAAAAACTGTCAAACTTGTGAATTATAAAAAAAAGTGTACACTCTTTTGTTTGTGGAAGAAGAGAAGTCATTTGCAATGTCTTGTAAAGTGTCATAAAGTTTTACAGTAATGGTCTGAAAATAACAGCAACAAAGGACTCCCTGTGCAATCAGAGCTACATTTTAATGGCAGAGAGAATGATAGAGAAGGGTCCTTAATCGGGCTGCAGGCTATTAGGAAAACATGATTGCTATATTATAGCTATATATCAGCTACAATAAACCCACCTGATCTGTCATTACAATACACTATATCTGCTGGCCTTGAGCTTTAGAGGATTGGGACTTCCAACTGACTGCTAAATAAATATTTTTTGGGACTTTGATTATTTTTGAATCTTTTGTGATATTGATAGTTTTGATACATAGTGCAGTTTTGTCCTTAAAAGCAAATTGTTCATATGGGTAAGAATGTTGTTTTTAGAAAAAACAAAGCTAACACTTGGGTTTTTTTAATTGAAAAGCTGATCATCACTCGGCATGGCTAAGATCCCTGTGCCACCTCAAGTCCTCCCTTCTTGTTGCAGTCATTGGACTATAAAGGATGCTGCTGAGAGGATGCTGATAAGCCTTATCATATCTAACTCAACCAATATTAGATAAACAGCTCTGACTGATTCTGACAGAGCCAATGAATCATATGAGCTCCTGAGATCTGCCTTTCAGTTTTTGCAAATCTGAATTTGAAAAAAAAAATAGAAAGTAAAAGTAAGACTGTCTCACTGTAGTCTGGGTCTTATTTTAATCTTTTCATCCCGATGAAGGAAATATTTTTGACAGATTTTTGACATCCTTGTCATTCCAGATTATCATTTCTATTGGGTCCTTTTAAGTATATTAAGTCCTAATCCTGACAGGGAAAGAAGAGGCTGGGAAAGCGTGACTGGTACAGAACTCCAATAAGGGTCTCGGCTGCCGTTTAATGTGTAACCATGAAAACCCAATGACTTTTTTTAACTTGCTCTAGTTTTTTTTTCTATTAAACGAACTCAAATAAATTATTTTAACACCACCTCCAGTCAGATCAAGTCAGGAAATTCAGAGATGTAAGAGAAGATTTGTAGGAGTTCTGTGGTCAGCTTTTWTAATTAGCAGGTCAGCTACAAGCGTGTGATGAGATCCAGATTTAATATACTTCCCTGAGGCTTAATTACACTTTGTCACTCACAGTGTATTCATTTTTTATGAAGCCAAAGTCTGCTCCGCCCTCTTCCTGTTTCCTTGCCTGTTTGGATTAGTTTCAAAGCAAGATGCCAAGACTGCAATTATTAATTAATGCTCAGTGCTTTTATTTATTAATCTAACCAGAGAAGCAAAAACGAGAAAARGAAATGTTACAAAAGTTCAAGCGTACACAAAAAAATGTGCGCTTTGGGTCAGTGTAAAAACTGACTGTGGTGGTGGACACAGCACTCAGTGTATAGAGGTGTAATTTTGGAACAAAATAGATGCAAACCTTTAGAGAAATATAGCGGAGTGAAAAGTTTGATTTTATAGTTAATAAGTGGAATAAAAGTAAAATGTTTTCTCAAAAACTACAAGTAAATTTACTTATTTACTGTACATACTTATGTTACTGCCCACCTGGTTAATTAAATTTGCATTAAAAAGCAGTAGTAGTAGCTTGTTTTTACACAATAAATCTGAGCATCTTTATACCGTTTACAGAACGTTTGGACTGGTGGATCAAGCGTGACGTAATGAACTTCTCTAGGAAAAACATTAAACTGTTTAAATTGAGAAGTTCGATTATGGTTAGGGGAGAAAAAAATGTATTTTTGAATTTGATGACAGCAACACTCAAAACAGTGAGGAAAAGGTTCGTGTCTAAGTCTGAAGTATCCCCATTTCTTTTAAACATTAGAAACTGAAAGAAATCATTTTGCTGGAGTTTTTAGAGGATAATGTCCCATTATGATGCAAACTCAGACCTGTTCTGCACTCTTCTAGCCTGCAAAGCACGGCTTCTTATCTGCACAATAGAGCTTTAATCAACATTTTTTTTGGATTTTTTTTTTTCAGAAATAGGGTTGTAATCTATTGTATGGTGTCACATTTTAACATGTATGTAATTGATGCCATGTGTTCAGCGAGTAGCCTCACATTAGGTATTTATTTTATTACTAGGACCAGTATATAATTGATCTATTCTGTAGCGTCACGTGTGTTTGTACAGTCTGCCCACTCATCAACATCCTCAAGATGGGAATGTAACCTTCCTCTGGCCTCTCCGTGTCGTTAGGCACCTGATAATCCCTTTGCTGGAAGCGAAAGGAAGTCAAACACCAGGGGAGCATGAGGAGAGAAAAGGAAGGGTGGTCTTATTTTCAGTCTGTTTGGGGCCGGCTCACACATTGCTGCTTTGATCAGTTGTCCTGTGTATAATCAAACCAAGCATGTCTGCAGGGAAGCAACGTCCCATCACATGAGAACAGCTCTCCAGCCAGCGCGCTGAACAATTCCCAGGGTAAAAATAAATAAATAAATAAATCAACCGAGCAAGCAAAAAGAACTTCCTAATGACAATTTGTTCAAATTGTTCAAGTGGAAAGGTATGAGAGAGCTTTGACATCCACTAAGACATTTAAGTGACTTAACCCATGGGGACTGAGGATTTGAGGATTTTCATTGTTTGTGTGGATAACAAGTGGTTTTTGCTGATAACACAGTGATTCAGGTTTAAGGTTTAAAATTAGGATTCAGATAGCGTAGAACGTGTTTTTAAGTTCTTCCTCTGTTTTGTGTGATAGKGCTGAAGATATATGATCAGGAAAAGAAAGCAGTCCATTCAGCAGCAGTCAGGGGAGTCAGTGATGTGTCCAATCATGAGCTCCATCTCACCCCAGCTGATGACTTTCTATTCCAGATGACAGGGTCAGATTGATATCAGGTTCCAGGGAGGTCTGCTCCCCTACATTACCGAGCCGTGGCCGGACACATTGGGCACAGAGGGAGCAGAGAAATGCTGCAGTGGCATCTCTTCTGACCCCATTTTCCCTCTTTTCTGTTTAGAGACCACTTGCCCACGTTTGGTTTGGGGGTTTTCTCTCTGGGTACCACGTTTGGATCTTGCTTCCGCTTCGTGACTCTGACTCTTTCTTCTGAATTGCAGATGTGAGGCGAAGGACAATCTACGAGTACCACCGTGTGGAGCTGACGACGGCGAGGATCAGCAGYTCCACAGCAGTGGAAATAACACCTTTACCCAGTATGAAGCCTTTTTTTTATTCAGTGGCAGCTTCTGAATCGATTCATTATACTCTCCAAGTTCAACCTAGAGCTTTTCTGTGACTAATTGRTTTTATAAATGAGTTGACCTGTTTTTACCCTTCTTGTCTGCAGCCTGTCTGCAGTTCAGCAGCTGTGCTTCCTGCATCTCCGCACAGATTAACTTCAACTGCAGCTGGTGCCACCGACTCAACAGGTTCATCTTTTTAGTTTCACCTTCTCTAACTTATTCATTCTCAACATGCTCTCACATTTAGTTATGCATATAAACTCCACTTTATTATACCGTCTGGTCTTTTAGACGAACAAATACTAAATACCAAACGAGTTTCCGCCAAAGTATGAACCCATAAAGTAGGATGAAAATTGTTATTGTGACCTTTGACTGCATTAAAAAAATGTAAAATATGATTTAAACAAATTACTGCGTTGGCTCAGGAACACATCCTGMATGTTATAATCAGATCCAGTTCTTGACATGATCTATAAAAGGACAGCTCAAAAACAGAGTTTAATCAGACGAAGGAGCTAGGCTGAAGAAGATGTTTTATTTTACACAGAACAGATGAGTAAACAAAAGATACAGGACAGGTGCGAATCAACAAATGAGAATCAGATGTGAGGGTGTAAGAAAATACGTGTTCAATARACTGAAGTCAATATGAAAACCACCATTGTTAAATAAAATGATTTGTAGAAGGAATAAAACCATACAAAACCAGAATTCTGGAACCGAGTGAGGTTTATTGCCACCGGAGCTGACAGGAAACCACACTGGCGACAAACCAGGAAGTTAATCAATTTATACA
>NW_013952502.1:405727-408079 GCF_001266775.1 Austrofundulus limnaeus | reverse complement strand
TAAAAATATAGTGTTGTGCTTTTAACATCAGTACTAACCTCTAATAACTATAAATTTCTTCAAGGGGACGCATGAAGTAAACATGAACAAAACTGGTGAAAAGACTAAAGAAAGTCAGTCAACATGGCTTCATTGTTGTCTTTTATTGTACTCATTCATGCTCTCAACTCAAGATAAAGATCCGTAGTTGAAGTTGTCTTGCAGGTTTGTCATGAATTTCATGTAAAAGTTCAGGAAATGTCATAAAAAAGAGAAAACTGGTTGAAAAAAATGACAAAACAGAATATAAAGATATCTTTGCAGCACCAGGAGAGACTAAATTCTAATTTTCTGCGCACCTAGAAACTCCAAGTGCAACAAAATTTATTTAACAACTAAAAAAGTGGATTTTACAGGATATGGTGCCTTTAGCTGATGCACTTTGGGTGTTTTTCAGGGAATTCTTTGCTTATTCTTTTAAAAAACTGTTTTGTAATAAAATCTCCCAATCAGCCTATCCCATAATTTGCAGAATTTGTAACTTTTATTATGATCTCWGTAAAAGTCACCTCCAGAAAAGTAGCTGTGTTCAGACGAGACAGCAGCTCAGACCGACATCCCCTCAACTCACACCCTTTCTGCCAACCTCTGTTCCACTTTCTCTCTTATCCCTCTTGTCTTCTCACACTTCAAACAAAAGTAAATATTTAAGCTGCTGAAGAAGTGCCGGTGTTCCTCCCCTGAACTTCCTGACAGCTGAAATGTGAGCTGTGGTGGATTTAGTTTTGTTTAGTCAGATAAAAAAAATCTAAGATAAAAAAAAAAACAAAGTGAGAGGAATAAGTTGCGGAGAAATGGCACAGCTAATCCTGCATTTTAATAGATGTTTTCGATTCCACCATTACTTCTTCTTTTCTTTTTATTTTATTTTTCAGTGCATTTTGAATTCCACACGCATCAAATATTAATCTGCCACTCTCTCATTTCGGAGCCATTTATTTTGAGGAACATGTTGGAGAAAACACACAGCACTTGTGATCTGTCCACTTTGATTTGTTACTAAGTTGTTTAAGAAATAAAAATCTGTTCTGCATTTTCTGGCTGCCGAGGAGGGATACTAGCAACGGTTTCATTAGGCTTCCTTTTAATTAGCTTTCTGAATGTGTTCATTTCTCACAGTTTAGCCTCTCTCCTGCCCTCTGCATCCTTCACATCCTTTTTTTTAAAAAAAGGGGGCAAACAGTACTTTTGGCATTCACTAATTAAAAACCGTTGCAGTGTTTCTGGCTACAATGTTAATGAAAGCCGCTGACGTTCTGACAAAACAAGAAAAAACAGCCTTAATGAACTTCAGTCAGTGGGAGGCACTGAGGAGACAACTTCTTTCATGCAAAGCTACAAGCTGATTCAGCTTGTTGTTTTTGACTGAAGCAAAGTAAATTAGCATGATACGTTTGTGTTTCATTRAAAACAGTTGATACAAAAGGCAGGAGAGGAGACAAATTTTACTGTAATTTGTCCTGTTGGCACAACAAAACAAACCATAGTCACACAGTCTTTATTCAAACACTAAAGGTGTTTGTTTAATTGTCAGGTTAAGGCTGAGTTATGGAAAACTGATGATGCATTACTTGGAAAAAAAAGTAAATAAAAAAAAWACTTATTAAAGTAACAATGCAGACTTTTTTTCTGCTTTTTGCTTGAACATAATTGAACATGTTAGCATAAGACCAGCTCTTAAGATGCCCTAATTATCCCAGCTTTCTGAGTACATTTTTAAAAACACCCTGAAGGTTTTTCGTTTATCAGTTCATGGTGCTCTAAATAACATTTAAGTGTGCGGCGGGTTTTGAGTCAGGAGATGTTACAGTAATTATCACCCTTCGCCAAAAGTCACAAGGAGGGCGATATTTTTTGTGTGGTTGTTTTATGTAAGTCTTGAAGGATGATTTGAACACTGCAGCTTTTGTAAAAAAAATAGTAATAATTAGTCTTCCTATTAGTGAYACTAATTCTCTGTTGTTTTAAAGTAGGCTAACAATAGAAATAAGATGATCAATCATTTTTAAAGATTACATTATATTGTTGTTTTTTTCAGTGAGTTAATTGTTCTAATTAGCTGCCTCTTTAAAGTTGTGCTTATAAGATMAACATGCAGAGATGCTAGACATTCTGATATTTGGATTTCATGTTGACTTCATTCACTTTTGTGTTTCAAATAAAGGCACATCATTTTAAAACTCTATGATAAAACTATGTGCTGCAGCTCATGATCCAGGTTGGAACAACACACTTCCTAACAAAAATGAGCAAAAACAGCCTGCATGTCGTGATGCAGAGAGCATTCAGCTCATCATCTACATGTAGAACAAT
>NW_013952502.1:401420-405381 GCF_001266775.1 Austrofundulus limnaeus | reverse complement strand
AAACAAAAATGAGCAAAAACAGCCTGCATGTCGTGATGCAGAGAGCATTCAGCTCATCATCTACATGTAGAACAATAAACACTGATTAGTGAATCATAAAGTTACAGTTTACTTCAGGTTTTGCCAGTTTTTGCTTTAAGCTACTGTTTTGTTGGTTTTTAGTTTTAACATACTTTTTTGCTTGTTTTAGCCTTTAGCTACTTTTTTGTATTCCTTAGCTTTTGGCAAAAACCAACCTAAAATATATTTTAGCTTTCGGTTAGTGTTTGTTAATTTCTGCTTCTATTTACTGTTTTACTAATGTTAACTTTTAGCTACTGTTTTTCTAGTTTAGTGTCTGAATTCGTTTATTTCCAATTCAGTAATTCTGCATTTTCTCAGAACGGCTTTTTTTTTTTTTTTGTTAAGAGTCAAAAAAATCCAATAGTTGAACTAGTTACCCAGGATTGATTTTCTTTGATCATGAATTTAAAACTACATCATGGAAGACCTGAGTGAATGTCTTGTGGAGCAGGAGAGACTAAAATGACACAATCTGTTTGTTGCGTTGGGACTGTGAACAGAAACATTCACGGGCTCATTTATATTCAAACGAAGCTCCTCAGCCCGGTCCTAATTAAATGCACCGTGGCTCATTGCGTTAGATGGCAACTAGCTGAGATGAATGCCACTGAGAAGGAACAAAACACGGGCTCCCCTCGGGGACGGGCTGGACCGAACCTGCTCGATAAAACGGCGCCTCACTCTGCCTCCCTCGCTGCATCCTCAGGGAGAACACGGTGGCAGAAAAGTGAGGGATTAAACAAAGGGACCCTCCTCGCCTGATTGAGCAGATGGACTCGGGCACATAGTTTCATCATCATAACAATGTGCTCTTTAGAGAAAATGGGGCTTTTTTTAGAGAACTATTGTTCTTGCAGCTCACATATGATGATTTAAACTGTGTTGTTCCGATATTATCAATCTACATTGGTTGTTTTTACTTGTGTGGATTTTACTAAACTTCTAAATATTTTTATCTGTGCTCGGTTTTGAGGTCCCCTGGGCAAAAGGTTTGCATGAGAGGTAAAAGTCAGGGCTCTCACTGAGGCAGATTTTAAATAAAAATTTTGTTACATAAGTTTTTGTTTTGTTTTTTCAGACCAAAATTTCAGAATAACTTGAAAACTACGGTTATTGTGGCCAGTAACGATTTTGAGGATTTTAGCTCATTTAAATGTATTTCTGTTCCTTTTTTTCTTTTTTGGTTTGTTTGTTTTACAAATGTAAAGATTTGCTTCTTTTGTTCTTTATCAATAAGAGCAAATCATGCATAATTAGGCCTTACRCCAAAAGACACATGCATATTAGACTTAATAGATATTGTTTTATTTCTACCACCTACTGCTGAATGTGCTGACAGGAAATGTTGTAGTCATTATTATTTTGAGAAGGAATGTATCTGATCTTGGTGGCTCTCCAGCTTCTTATTATTTAACCAAATAACTGTAATAATGACTTTCTTTTTGTGTTTGTTTTTTGTTTTTAACTGACATTTGTTTCCTTTGCTCTCAGATGTTCCAGTGGTTTTGACCGCCATCGCCAGGACTGGGTGGACAACAGCTGCCCTGATGAGGTGAACATCCAGTWAAATGACGTGTTCATCCAAAAGATTCAACTAATTGCTTTTGTTGCCTTCCACGTGATGAACTTCACATTTATTAGGATTTAACAAAAAAAAAATTAAACTAAATTTCTCTTTGTTGTTCAGACCAAAGACAAACTGTGTGACGTAACGGACACAACACAACTGTACCCGTTCACCGCTGTTATAAACCAAACAACACTGAGGGGTAAAGAAGACTCTGGAGACAAAGATTCACTTTTCACCTCTCAGCCTCCAACCAGTGCTCCCACTGAAGGTAAGATGGCTCGATGAACCTGCGCAAATAAGAGCCAAGAATTTTCCTCCAATGGTCTGCTCAAACATGAAGCTGGAGTTGGGTGAATGCTAAAAACAAAATCTGCTAAATTTAGCTGAAAAATAGCTGAAACTGAGTTGTTAAGGTGAAAAGAATCAAAACGTTAGCAACAGCTAAGATAAACAAAATCAGTAGTGGAACACCATATAAAAGCTTAAAGTGGGGAAAAAAGCAGAAAATAAGGTCAGCTAAAAGCTAAAGTTAAATAAGTGGCTACCTAAAAGGAGCAAAAGATTAGCTAAAAGTTTAAAGTWGCCAAAACTTAGCTGAAATACCAAAAGTGTGATTTGAAGGTAAAAGAAGCAAAAGGTTAGCTAAATGTCAAAAGTAGCAAACCGTTAGCTAAAAGCTAGAGAAAAGTGTTAAAGCAGCTAATAATGTTTTAGAAAAATGAAAGAGTTCACCCCGCCTATTTGTACAAAGCTCCTCCCTGGAGTTCAGTCTGCAGTGGAGCTCCTGCCCCACAGAGCGCCCCTCCCCTGAAGCATTGTTGTTCATGTGCTGAAGTGGGAGTGTCTGAAACAGTAGGAAGGTTTTAAAGAGACAGAGGCCAATTCCAAAGCATTTACATGTCTAGGCTATGATGCAAAGTCAAGTAAACTTGACCATTTTCATAACAGCTGAAGGTAACATAGTGACTTGATTGTGGTACAGAATCAAACTATACACCTGGAAAATACATAATGCCACCGCTTTATTGATAATTGACAGGTTTCCACTTTTTCCGCATTGCTTTTGGAAGATGCATAAATATCTGCTCTGACCAACTTTTCCTAAAATAATTCCAGACGTCATGAGCATTGCAGACTGAATTAGGACAAATCACTCCAGTCCAAATCAGATGCACCCTCAGAAAACTGAGAGCATGTTGTTCAGCTCTGCTGCCTCTGAAAAACACTGCATACTGATGAGGGAGCTTTTGACGTTTTAGGGACATGATCATAACTTGAAGACTGTGCATCTAGTTGAAATAAAATACTGTTCTGAGAGGTTTTAGTGGCAACGCTTCAACACACTCTTAGATTGTTTGCTTTATAAATTTGTCTAATACATAACAAATTTATAGTTGTTTAGAGTTAAGACCTCTAAAGACTATCATTTCATTTTTGGTAAATTAGCTCAAATCCAAACATCAAGAAGTGTGTTTCTTTGTACGGTGATGCATTCAGCACCAGAGGCTTTAAAGCCCTGCAGGAGATCAGAACCACAGTCAGAGTGATTTCATGTAAATTTGAAGTGAAAACAGCTGATTCGGTTCTTTTGCTGCTGATGGGAAAACAGTCAAGGTGTCCTCTGAAGTTTGTTTACTTCGTTTTCTGCCCCTTAAGTGTCTTCAGTGTCACGGTTTGATGGAAGTTATTGTCCCCATTTTCTGGCCATTTTTCCTTGTTTTACGGCCTTTTGATCGATTTGTTTCAGAAAACGGGCAGTTTTTTTCTCCCTCAGCTCCAGACGTGGTCGTCTCGAATCAAGGGCCACTCATATCGTCACGTCTCCATGGAAACGCTGTGTTTTAATCAAAGCTAAAAGCATTCGTAACCTTTTATTTCATTACATCCTTTTCTGCACTTTTCCTTTCTAATGTTGGTGATGTTTGGGATTCACGGTGAGCTAATGGACCACATTTTCAAACATCATCTTTTATCTGGTAAACTAATTTACTGCATTCTTTCAGGGACACGAGACAGCAGATTACACTGTGACTGAAGGAAAAAGCATTAAGTTATTTTTATTTTAATCTGACACAAATAAAAATCATTGACATTCTAAACAAAATTAATGCAGTAAATTTCAAATATATCATTTGATTTTAAACATTTAGTTGCATTCAGTCTTCAGGTTACACATTCTTTTTGATTTTTCATTTCTGATTCCTAATGTCGGATTCTGAAACAAAACATCATTTTCTATTTTTGCACAATTCTTTATTATATTTTATTAGTAGTAGTTGTATCATGGCTAGTCAATGTTAATTTTGTTTTGTGTGTACTATGTATAGT
>NW_013952502.1:393318-401268 GCF_001266775.1 Austrofundulus limnaeus | reverse complement strand
TTATCACATTTTACAGGTCATTAAAATATATATTTTTTATTTTGAAAATGTTGGAGATGTGGAAAGTAGGTCATTTATGCTAGCTTGATTTTGAAAACCTTATGTCGGGTAAACCAACGAAAAGACAAATTCGCTGTTYCAACAAATTATTATATTTTTTATTAATATTGTTATTATATTAGGATAATATTGTGAGAGGTAAATAAAATGGACAACAGTAAAATTACATTTACTACTACTAGGCTGAACTGTGTAGATATTACTGGTACTGATGTTCTGTCCAGTCAGCATATGGTATATCCTGTAGTTTGTGATTATGTATCAGAGTAAAAAAACTCCGTAACTTTTTTCCTCCACCGTACATTTCATAAGCTAAGTGGTGGAGGGGCCGACCGCTTTTATTTTGACCAGCTGGAGGAATTTGTCTTTAGTCACTTCAGAGTGAGTGAAGAACCAGGAAACAAATGCAAAATTAGAATTAGATATATATACGCCACACATGGCTCTTAGTTTTATGTGACAGAAAGGGCCTTCTACTGTAAATACGTTAGCAAAAACTTATAATGAAAAGTTCCCAGACTGCTTACAGATTCATCTCTTGAGCAAATAAATATTTTTTTACATTTCTCAACATCGGCAATTTTCTCAGCTTTAATTTAAGCCATGTTTTATAGAAATCGGATAAGAAATGAGGGTGCTATGAATATTTTTGTGACAGATTGACGCGCATCCCGCATTGAAATGCTACCATTTTGACATGAYTCAATGCAAAKCAATGGCTCCTGTGACGGCGCGTCGCTAGCTATAGYGGCTATAGGGGATGWCCAATCCAGTAATATAGATCAATGGTGTGAACCTCTGTACTGATGCAGCTGTGACACCTGAATTTCCCCTCTGCGGGACAATAAAGGCTATTTCTATTCTATTCTATTTCTATGCTATTCTATTTCTATGCTATTCTATTTCTATGCTATTCTTTACAAAAGATGTTTGTTTTCATTTCATGCTAAAGCCAACCTCTGCTCCGTTGTAGCCTCATTAATCATCATGTTTGAGGAAGTTTTAACGGACAGCTTGTCACAGTTGGGGTGGTCGATGGGCTGCTGTGTGAAAGCCGTCCAGCTGGGAAGGAAAACACAACGAGGAGTCCTGCGGTCCAAACTCAAACAGGGCGTGGAGTAAGCAGGACTGTCTGAGGAGGACGTGTGTGTGCTCCGTGACTCTGTCTCTGTGTGTGTTACGATGTGGCAGGTTAGGAGGTTAACCTGTGGTATGTTGGACCGTTAAGTCTCTGACAGCAGAGTCTCTTCAGCTGCAGGGGTCAAAGGTCAGGTTAGGGTGCAGGCTGGGTGGATCCTGCTGGCAACCTGCGAATGGGTGAATGTTTATTAGGGAAACGAAAAAGAAAGGCGTGTGTGGGAGGAGGTGTGTTTCTAGGTTAGAGATTGCRTCTGTTCACCTTCAAATGCTCTCAGGAGTGAAATGAAACATTAATGTCAGTTTCTTGATATTATATATTTTGTTTTTGGTAAGTACAGTAAATGAGATCTTGGATCTCAGTGAGACAACCTGTGTGAATAAAGGTCATATAAGATGCAGGTGGCTGTTCGTCAGCTGATGGATCAGGTCTCCAACTAATGACGAGCTTTATAATCCAGTCCGTGGTTCATCCAGATGTCCACGTCTTTTAACAAGACAGTGAACCCAGTGTTGCTACCAATGGGCATTTGTATACATTTGTGTGTGAAAAACAGTTAAAGCACTGTAGACCAAAGTAAGATAATTAAATATCATACCAACTTTATTTATAAAGCATTTAAACAACCATGGGAACAAAGTGCTGTACAGTCACAGTCAATAAAACACACAGAATTCACATTCATAATAAAAGCCTTATCAGAAAATTATAACTATATAACTAAAACAAAACACATAAAAGAAATTAAAACATCTTAAATCAAACTACAGTAACTATTTGTACATGCAGGTAAAATGACCTCAAAACTAAGAAATAAATTCAAGTCTGGAAAAAAAAACAGTTTTAAAATCCATCTTTGTTTTACTAAAAATCTAAGACAAAAATGTTATTTTAGGCATCATAATAAAAGAATTGGATCAAAGATAAACTCTTAAACAATTTGTTTTTACGAAGATGTTAAAATATATTGCCATGTGTTTTCTATGTTCAGATATAGAACCTTTTTTTTACTGTAAAATTGGATTTTTGATTCATTAAAAGTCCTTTTCAACAAAATGAGTGAGAGCTTTGACCACTATCAAGCTGATATGAACCTAGCATGCAAAACCACAGATTATTAGGCGAGAAATAAAAATAAAATTGTGCCTCTCCGACAGAAACAAGTCGACACGTTGAGCCGACTCTGGGACAAACAACAATCCACTTGTGGCTTTCATTCCTCCAGCTAAGAAAATAATCTAAATTCATTATTTTCCCTCAGAATAAATTAACTGTTGCCACTCACAATTCAATTTCTCTAATGACTCATTATAAAGACTTAAGCATAGCTTCATACTCTCATTTTAAAAATAAAAAGTCTTTTTTTATTTAACTATTTAGGGAAATATATCTGGTGGTAAATGCATCAGATTAGCATAATGTGAGTGGTATGGTGTGTAAACGTCTGCGCTCCTTAAAAGAGAAGTGGGTCACGCTACATTTCCATATTTCACATATATGTTTAACCCCAGACTGATTCTGTGTGCTGAATTATTGATGCCTTGCCATTATATTCAAGGCATTCATTTTTAATAGKTGCAGTGGGGGAAGATGGTTCGTTAATGAAGGTGGCTTAATCTCGTTGGGGACCTTCATGGGGAGGTCATACTGCAAACATTTTAAAAACAACCTCACTACAAAGAGATATGCTGATGATTGGCCTTCTGACTTTTATGGTTTCTTGTGTCTCTTTGTCTCCTAACAGATGATACAAAGATCGCACTGCATCTCAGAGACAACCAGGGTAGGTCTTTATTTTCCTGTTTGCTTTGTGGTTCGAGGTTTTCATTCCTTTTGATTATTAATCTGTTGGATTAACAGACATGCAGCATATTTAGGGGGTAACGTTCACCTAGAAAGTGACATTATTTATAAAAATCAGGGTTTGTGTCTCGAGTAAAAGTGAGGAAAACCAGAAATCCTCAAAACACACCTGCATTTAATGTGGTATTTGTCAGACATATTTTAAAAGACAAAAGGCCAATAAAATTTGCAAATTAATCAAACTTGAGGAGTTTGAAATCTGTGACTTTTAGCACACTTTCCATTAAACGCTTGCACCATGCCTCCCATCAGTCGAGCACTCCTGCTCTGGCACCTGACACTGTGATGATATCTCTGCTTTTTTTTCCATGGATTTAGGTTTTTTTTTATCACCACATACTTGACTGTTATGCTATTCAAGGTAAAAAAGGATCATTGAGAAAGACTCAAGGACAAATGGCTCGAGCAGAGCAGGAAACTTTTAGGTGATTGCAGCTGCAGGAACAGCAGGACTAAAAATCACCTTCTTCAGAAACCGCTGATCACTAAGAGACTGAATTACAGGTCGTGCCCCGTTTTGGATTGAAGAAAAAAAGAAAAAAATTGTATAGGTCTTCTGGACGGGTTCTTCTCTAATGAAACGTTTCGTCTCTCCTCCAAGAGACTTCTTCAGTCTGAGAGTTTCAGGCAAAATTCAGGCTTTTAAGCCCTGCCTCCATGTGACTGATACTCACGTCACATGTCTATCGTTGACACCTAATTAACACTTATTGTTAACGGGGTGGAGTGATACTGGCAATGGCCGCGCTGTAGGAGAGGGACAACTGAAAACGGAGGCCTCCACCTCTGTTTAATGATGGACAGTCTTTCTTCACAAAAATGGCTTCTTTTACTCCTCTCTCAAACCAACGTTCCTCTCTATCAAGAATGAGAACATCCTCATCTCTGAAAGAGTGACCGCTGGCCTGTAAATGAGTGAAAACCTGTCGTGTGTGTCACACAACAGGCCCTGGAGCAGTGKGGTTATCCTGACTGGGCTTTCCTGAAAGCAGACAGGAAACACAAACAGGACTCCATGCAACCTTCAGGTGAAAATGAAGACCCCAAACCCAGACCCAAACCAGTGCTTATTCCGTATGTTGCGGGTGTTTCGGAGAAACTGAGACGTTTATTTTCTAAACATGATGTCCCAGTAGCTTTCAAACCCCAAAACACATTACGGCAAAGGCTGGTTCACCCCAAAGATCCGGTGCCCCGGCACAAACAGAGCAATGATGTATATGCTGTGAAGTGCCAGGAGACTGCGACCAGTTATACATCGGGGAAACAAAGCAGCCACTGTTCAAAAGAATGTCCCAACACAGACGAGCTACATCTAATGGCCAGAACTCTGCAGTTTTCACTCATTTACAGGCCAGCGGTCACTCTTTCAGAGATGAGGATGTTCTCATTCTTGATAGAGAGGAACGTTGGTTTGAGAGAGGAGTAAAAGAAGCCATTTTTGTGAAGAAAGACCGTCCATCATTAAACAGAGGTGGAGGCCTCCGTTTTCAGTTGTCCCCCTCCTACAGYRCGGCCATTGCCAGTATCACTCCACCCCTTGTTAACAATAAGTGTTAATTAGGTGTCAACGATAGCCATGTGATGTGAGTATCAGTCACATGGAGGCAGKGCTTAAAAGCCTGAATTTTGCCTGAAACTCTCAGACTGAAGAAGTCTCTTGGAGRAGAGACGAAACATTTCATTAGAGAAGAACCCGTACAGAATACCTATACAATTTTTTTCTTTTTGATTTTTTACCTGGATTAATGAGATGCATCAGGACATTTTGGATTGAAGATTTTTTTTTAAAATGTGTTACTGAGGAGTGAGCAGTCGTAGTCCTCTGTTAAAACTGTGGCAGAAGAGTCAGACCACTGGGATCGTTTGTCCTCTAATTTTTTTTTATTGCAGCTCTGCTGTCCGTTTCCTCCCTCTGTGTCTCCTCAGTCACGACTAAAATAATGAGAACTGACTTCAGTCCTCAATRATGTTCGCTTTTTATTATTCCTGTTGGAGTCTGGCTGTTTTGTTGCTACAATGACAAACATTTCCATCGTTTTAGTGGATGAACGTTATTGAGCTCCAGACTTCTGGTTGGACAGAACAAGCAAATAGAAGTTTTTACCTTTTTTTTCCCTTGTTTTCAATCTGACAAATAAATACATCTTTTTGTTTGAAAATTTAATTAAAAAGCAGCATAAATAACAGTTAACAGAGCTGCTGCAAATATGAAACTATTTTAAGGCTATTTTACAAATGTACTATATTATAAATATACTAATATGTTGCTACACCAGATGATATTAAAAATCATGTCTAAGTTCAGACATGTTCTAAAAATTAGGTGGACGTCAGGTCATTTTAGTTTATTACAGCTCAGAGGTATGTAAATTGATTAATTAGKAATCAAGCAAAGCTTGTAATTTTGATAATATTTCAGTTTACATGTGTTTTTGTTATTTCTCTCAATTTCATGAAGATTCTCTTAAACTRACAAATTTGTTTTGGTCCAGCTGATGAAAATATGATTTTTTTCTAGTGGTGCATAATGCAAAGCTGAAATTTTATTTCAGCAAAAGCAGTTTGTACTTTTTATTCCTGTGCCGATGATTATCTCACAGCAACTCCAGCCTCTCAGAGCTGCCAGCGTCGCTCTTCTTGTTATCGGTCAGCGGATTTTATTTACATTTTTCCGTTTAGTTGCGTGTGCAGACGTATAAAAAGACAGCTTCCCAACAGGTTTGAAATAAAATTCGTTTTGTAAAAGCTGCCTTTTCTAACTTCCTACGTGACAGGGTGTAGGTGTTGGCTTTCGGCTCTGCTGTCTGTTTGGTAGATTAAACTGTCGGTGTCGGGACTCTGGACTTCTCCTGGGGTTCACACTGAACTGTCTTKACTTGCATCCCTGCTGCTTTTTCAGATTTCCAGCTGCAGTTTGCACGTCTCAGTCTCACACCCCGTTCTAACCTTTCAACACCGCAGAACAATTACCTGTCTTGTCGCCTGGGCTTTGTGCTGAAGCAGAACTCTTGGACGGATAAACTCAGAAAATAAAAAATAGAAATCCTCTCTTTGGGTTGCTGAAACAAACAGTCGTTATGTCCACTGAAGGCAACCAGTTGTTTTAGTTCCAGCCAAACTAATTATCCATAGAATATTCTCATTATTTCTCTGTCACTGTGTGCACATAATGGTTACACAGAGGTGTAGATTCCCGCTGACTGCTCTCACACATTGAACAGGTTTGATTACCATTCAGTTGTTCTGTCTGGTAGAAATCAATGAGGCAGGAAGCCAGGGGAGAGGCTGGTTGGCTGACAAGCTCAGTGCTGCCTACGGCTGCTAATTAACAGCCGAGAGAAGCCCGAGGAGAGGTTGTCAGGGGGCACAGGAGGGGGAGTCCACACAGCAATATGAATAGATATGACCTGAACCTGCTGTAACAACCTGTAGGTTGACATTAAATTTTTACTTTTCACCTGGATACAATCAGGGATGCAGAACGTTGTCTGAAATTCTCKTTTTTCCTGAAATGATTCCCCCCAAAGCTGAAAACAGAGGTTTTACAGGACGCCGCTATCGTCTCYGTGAGCTCTTTATCACAACACCTGCTGGGTGAAGAGTGGGCTTCAAATGAATCTGAAGTTCCCTCCGAACTTATCAGGATTTCCAGGCTTGCAGGAGGACATATTTATCAAGTTGCTGCATACAGCCTCCTCAGTTTTCAGTCCAGCATTTGAAGGCCACGGTGTGATTTTTATCAGCATCTATAGATCTGCTCTCCTCCTCTTATCTGGATCTTGCACAACTAAACCTGGTGTGGCTTTGATGATATGCACACACACGTCAGAGAGGAAAAGTGTTGTTGATTACTGAAACGAATCTCAGAATTGAACAAGACAAATGTGACAATGAACATATTCTGACACAAAAAGCGATTGAAGCTATTGAAAGGTACCATTTACCTTTAATCTGTGGCTGAATGAGATGATTTTCTGTGATGCCATTGTTTTAAAATGAAAATTTCTAATAAATTTTGTATTGAAATTAGAAAATTTAAGGCGCTCAGAACAAATTGTGTGTATCAATAAATGAAGAGTGCACCCTGGTGGTGACTAAGACAACTGCAGTGAACAAAATGATTTTTTTTTTTAATTCAGTTTGTTCAACTAAACAAAGYTGTTGCTATTTTGTTGTTTTCAGTAATACCAGCTGACAGTGCTGTCAACAAGATGCCGGGCTCTCATCCTCTGCACACCGGTCTGATCCTGGGCATCCTGCTGGTGATGCTCGTCATGATTGCCGGCGTGCTGATCACCGTCTACGTGTACCACCACCCAACCTCTGCAGCCAGCCTCTTCCTCATCGAGGTGAGCAGGAGCACAAACGTCTGGCATGATGCAAGACTCGTTCTTAAAGGGGACGTRTCCTGCAAAATCCTCTTTGTTAGCTGTTAAATGCATTTSTTTTGAACTTGGAGTCWTTAGGAGAACAGAAAAGTTTAACTTGGTCTCTCCTGGTTCTRCAWAGATATCTTTCTAATTTATTTGGGTCATATTTTTTAATCAGGTTAGGAGGGGTGGGGGATGAAGCCCCTCTTTTGGATTTAAAGAGGCAGCCTCAAAACGAGTTGATCTGAGACACCTCAGATAAATAGTGAGAGGTGCTTGTGGAGTTACAGTAAGGAGGAATTCAAACCAAAGYATTGCAGTTCCACTTTATATAGACCCCAACTGAATGATTTAAATGAGAAAAAGGATTTAAAAGCATGTCTCYTTTAAATTACTTTTTGTTTCTATTTATGTCCCATTTTTCTGTGTTTAGAAACCAAATTCTCATTACTTTCCATTTGTTTAAGAAAATATTAATATTTCTCTGAGAACCGAACAGTTAAATGTTTCAAAGAG
>NW_013952502.1:389293-392367 GCF_001266775.1 Austrofundulus limnaeus | reverse complement strand
CTCTTGGGCTGTTTCTGAAAGCAGCACAAACCCAAATTGAAGCATAAAAACATGTAAAAAAGTGCATTTTGCATAATAGGACCTCTTTAAAAATGTCCATTGAGATATTAGTTTCTGTTGCAGACTCACAAAAAGATGAAAATCACAGCCCACATATTTGTCCAAAAAGCTGTATTGGATTAAATCAGGGTGTTCGCGGGTCCTTAAAAGGTTTTAAAAAGTCTTAAATTCACATATCTAGAATTAAGACCTTAAAAAGTCTTAAATTTGTTTAAAAATATGCAAGTTGGTCTTAAATTTGTTACTCAACGGTTTTAAATTTTGTCGGGCAGAAGCGATTAAAGTTCTCAGTCTCCTCAGAACCATCGCTTCTATTTTCGGTCTTAAATTTCATTCAAGGTGATACTAAAAAGGTCTTAAAAAGTCTTAAATTTGACTTGCTAATACCTGCAGATACCCTGTAAATAAAATCATTCGTAGTTTTAAGGTCATTATTTGGTAAATAGCTGGAACTTATAGAGTGCTTTGTCAAGTCCCTACAGACTCTAAAGTCCACTAATGGTGCTAAGCTACATTGTATTTTCACGGCGCTAATATATCACGTTCAGTAAGAGGAAAAAAGGGAAATTGTTTGCCTTCTAATACGCAGGGGATGATTTAGGGGGCTGTACCCTGTTGCCCCCAATGCTCTGTTTTCCCTGGTAAACCCTCATCTGTGTGCTCCTCTCCCCGCCTCCGCAGAGACGCCCGAGCAGATGGCCAGCCATGAAATTTCGCCGGGGCTCGGGCCACCCCGCGTACGCAGAGGTGGAGCCGGTGGGCCAGGAGAAGGAGGGCTTCATCGAGTCCGAGCAGTGCTGAGCGAGGAGGGGCTGCTCCCATTCCTGCTGGCTTCCATGCTGTGTGTGCCCTCCTGCTCGGCGGGGACTTCGGCTGCCTGAAGCTCAGTGTACACATTCCCTGGTTTAAAACTTTGGATTCGGCTTGTTTAGTGCTAGATGTGACTGGTCGCAGCAGCCAGTGACTGAAGGAAGCAAGGAAACCCTGAAAACTGATCCCAGACGAACCCACTAAGCAGCCCCTGTCGGTGAGAAACTGACCCACCAGGGTGAAGGGGAACAGCACTGATGTCATCGATTCAGCTGGACTTGATACACGTTGCCACAGAGGGACTGGTACTGAATGCCTTGGCTGATTGGTGCAGGGTGATTTAAACAGTATATATTTTCAAAAACCAATACAGAGTGAACAGGTTTCCACTTTCCTGTTTGTGGGGTCGTTAGCATAAGCCTTTAGTATATCCATCAGGTTTTTACTTGTTTTCTTTTGTTTTTCAAAATGGCTTTTCTGTTTGATTTTWGTATGWTGGGGTTGGCAGTTTATCTGTACAGATGGTTGGTATTGCTTTTCWATACCACTGCAGACATAATTGACTTTTCCACAGCTCGCTCTGCGTATACAAGCTGAAGCCAGGCGATATGACGTGAGCTTGAACTACTGTCACCACAATCAATCATAGCAAAGAGAAAAAACTCTGAACATTCAGCATTGCAGTTGGATCAGTTCATGATGTTCGGCTGGTTTTAAGTTCCTAAAAAGGATTTAACGTTGATCTTTTATTTTTTTAATGGGTGAAAGAACTTTCCTTTAATGTTTTTAATTTCATGAATGCAGTACCATTTTATCCCTGATCATTGTTTGCACAGTTCTTATTTTCCGAGCACATTTTTTTTTTCTTTTTTACATTTGCAATGTGGTACTGTTGCAACTTTACAAGACAGGCGCTTGTGTGTGTGAATTTATTTTCTGAAGTGTATGTGATTCATGTGTGTTAATATAGAAGAGCAATACTAAGGAGGTGTCTCCCTACTTTATTGGCGTGAGTTGGCTCTGCACCGGTCACTCATAACAAAGTATCTGGTTAGCACGGAGTCTACAAAGGGTCAAGTGTGGAGGGAAAACCAGAGGTTGGGGGAAAAGAATCCATTTCCTCAGATGTGCAACCTGTTCTGTCAGACACATGCAACACTATATATCATCTTTTTTCTTATTTTAAAAAATGTCCAGACAAAAAAGAGAATTTTCAACAAAAACACTGAAGTACTTGTCCATGCCAGTAGGTGGSGGTAGAGTTATCAAGAACAATGCAATAAAATACAAACAAACATTCTGGCTAATTATTCTCTAAAAACAATGAGCATTTTTTAAACATTTGTACATTTTCTACCTTTTCAACTTAGTCATTGATTCTTCTGCAACCAATCGAAGTTTAATCACGACAAAGTCAGGACAAAAATACAGACTACCATTTGGTGACATTGCAAAAAAAAATGCATGGCCACAACTTGTGGCCACGAGATTCTTGTGGTCATTTCCATGTAGAGACTGTTGAGTGTTAACATGGACAAGTTTGAATTAATTTCATATTGTTTTAATCTAGGGATGAATGATATAATTCAGTCACTTGCAGTCCATTATACTTCATCATTTTGCAGCTATAAGACACAGGTGATGACTGGAATTGTATTTGTCCACAAACTGTTGTTTGTTTAAGCTCAACAGACAAAATGGGCTCCCCTAACTGTTTTAATTGAACCATGGAGTTAAACTTTTTGGATTAAAAATACACCAAAAAATAAATAATTGTGAAGTACCTTTTGAATGATTAAACACAGAAATGTATTCAGATAAAATCTGAATCCAACAACATCTGTATCTATCACACACTGCTTAAAATCATCTTGTGGCCACGAGTTATTAATGTGTGGCCACATATTCATTATTTGAATCCAGTGTCGCTGGACAGGCTCCTTAAAAATCAAGACGGGAACAAAATAAAAATAAACTATTTTATTTTGTGGTTTCTAAAGCACAAAGCAATGCTGAGGTCTTAATTTCTTGATCTCACTAAAAACACAGCTCTGCACATTGACTCACACTGTTACAAATAATTGCAATCATTTTACAGAACTGCAGGAAGGGATTTCCCCAACCTCTGATTTAATTAGAACACCCGGCTCTTTCCACATTCCATAGAAGCTGTGTGACAGAAAACACACTGGTCTGATTATTAT
>NW_013952502.1:387122-389283 GCF_001266775.1 Austrofundulus limnaeus | reverse complement strand
TTCCAGTTATGTAGCAAGTTTCTTTTTTTCAACTTATACCTTTTTATCCACATCAACTTGATAATAGAAGTACCAAGCCAAAACATTTGCAGATTCAGGTAACTGCAAACATTTCAACATTTATATGATGGCAGTGATGCTGCTGGCATTTTTCTATGAGTGGCCTTTTATTCTCTACTTTCTTGTTTTTATTTTTATTTTTTGTTGTTTACTTAAATGTGAATGCTGTTCCATTGATTGCTGTTCCAAATCAATACACAATCCAAACACTTGTTTCAGCTGGTAAATATTTCACGATAGAAATCCAATTTTTTTCCTCCAACGACACTTAATATCAATGTCCCGGTCAGAATTCTACTGAGCAATGTTACATCTGTTAGGTACACTGAAAAAACGTGATTTTTGTTTATACAGTTTTTACATTTTGCTGCCATCACATTGAAACCAAAGACTCATCAGGATACAGTGTGAATTGGAAAGATTTTTACATACTGTGTGTAAACTGAGTAACTAGACTCCACGTTTCACTGCACCTGCTGCTGTTAGAGGTATGCTGTTCGTTTCATGATGACATTTGTTGGCTCAGGAGGGATGGCAGCAAACCTCATCATGAAACGAAATCACTACATCTACCTCTAAGGTTTGATGTTATTTTATTTAAAGCTGTGTAGCTCTTATGCAATTAAAACTGGACTGTTTGCTGAATCCCTCCCTTTCAAAGTAATCTAATTTCTGATAGAGGCACCACTAACCAGAGGTAATATTTTACTAGAGACTATGATGAGTTGGTGACTCGAAGTTGACTCCATAATGCGAGAAAACAGGCAAATTTGGGGTTTGTGACCAAGTGAGCTGTGATCCGTGAGGCCGCAATTTGGAAGGTCAGTTTTTAAAAGTCATGGTTTATTTTTTATGTGCACTGCTCGCAAAACTGCACTCTGTGCACATTATTTCATTGCCCACCATGGCAGCCACCCCCCAACATCTATGATTCATTCTGGAGTACACTTTTGACATCAAAATGAGCAGATTTCGACCAGTTTTTATTAATTATTTATCGTTGGCGTGGTTCATGGGTCTTTCATGTTTGAGGAGAGCTGCCATGCAGGTGTTGGAGGCAGAATCTAGAAGGGTTCAAGACGTTTGCAACAAATCTGTGACTATTTTTAGAGGGAGACTGCAAACCTCTGGGACTCAAACAAGGGAAGTGAGAAACCCCTTAACTGTTGCTATTTGCCTCCCCGGCAGCTGCAGCTCAGTGAGATCTTTATGTTTAAATGGCATCAACTGCAGTTTTAAATCTGAGCAGAGTAAATTAAAACTTAGAATCCGTGGCTAACCAGCTTTTCAGCTTCAAAAGCAGACTCGTGTTTCCAAGGTGGTGCAGTCAGATATGATAAAGATTTTAAACCTTTCCAAGCAAAGGTCTTGCTTTCAATTAACGCGTATGTTTATTTTTTTTAGTAAAGAAGTGTACTGTGCCCACTCTTGCATCCTGTAGAAAGGACGTCAACATCTTCAAAACTTCCCATCAATGCTGATTGTAACAAAAACTGAAATACCTGCAACTCTCAGTAAGCAGATTGGTAAACCAATTAAAGAACTCACCCAGTGCACCACCAGACATCAAAATTTTAGACCAGTGTGAAAGGAAGTACTGCATACAAGCACTAACAGTTTTCAGAAGTTGAATAAAAATATATTGGGACAAGGTTTTAAAGGAAAAAAAAGTACTGTAAAAGTGGAATACTAATGTATTGTATTTATATACTGTGGACCATTCAAGGTTCTCCACATTTGTCCTCAGAGCTTTGACTCCTGCTTGTTGTTCTTTATTGGAACAACCAGAAATTTAACAACATAACACCCATTCAAACACACACACAGTGGATTTTTATTTTCATTTTACACCTTTATGGCACTTCATCAAACCCAACCATGGCTCTAAATCACTCAGTATTATTGCTGTCTGTTGTTTCTGTAACTACTGTTGATTTGATTACATTTGAAATAAACAATGTTGATTAAAAAAAACATCATGTGAATTTACAATCATAGTGCTTTTGCACATCATAATACCAGAATATATTTGGGTGAATGCCTTTAGGCATTCAACCTATTGCTTTTGTTTTTCTCTACATTGTACGTTTTTCGGCATCTA
>NW_013952502.1:383555-386608 GCF_001266775.1 Austrofundulus limnaeus | reverse complement strand
TTTAGCTTATGTTTTGCGCAACAGGCATTCACCCTTGCATTTTCGTAGGAAATGCAAATTCTCTAGTTACTTCTACTTTATTGTTAAATATTAGAAATCAAACGAATGAATCGATGCTTAGAAAGAGAACAGCTGGTGTAATTTATTTTATTTTCTTCCAACCTTTATTGATAAATGAACATTTAGAAAAACTTTTTTTTCAAAACATGAACAAAAAATATTAGCCAGGGGATTACATATATATACATGAGAAAGCAATATGAAAAAAAAAAATAAAGAATTTGACTGATATGGTCGGTGTATTTCTCTTTGCCAAGCAGGTGTAATATTAATACCGCTGCTGAACATGATCTTTATGACTTTAGCTTTTACTGCCATCTAGTGGCCAAGCGACAAACTACCTGCACGCTCAATGCACCTGTCTCAAACGCTTAGAAACACTACATTCAAATGGCTCAGTTAATAATAGAAATCTTTTAAAGAAATTATACTGTCACATATCATAACAACAAGCTGAAAACTTATAGCAAATAATTTATTTGGTGCAAACAGAAAGCTCTGGTGAAAACAATCATGAGTCGGTCTGAGCAGTCCCATTCCAGGAAAGCAAAGCGTGCAGGAAAGACTGACGTACTTGTTTGGAAATGTTTTAGCAGTTACTTGATTTACAAACTGGACTGAAAGTATGTACAAAAAAAATAAATAAAAAAAACGCTCATCAGTAAACATCAATAGATGTTTATTACAAAATCTTCAGATTTTTTTGTCCTTATTCTACAGRTTTAGACAGGTAATTATGGACTTTTTATATTTGTGATTAGTATTTGAAGGAGATTTTGTGGCCTACATTTGCTGCAGTGTGTCAACGTGGTAATTCAGTTTCCAGCTTCTAAAATGTCAGTAAGGACTCCTTATCTGAGCCATATCTGTTTCCTGTCTCAGGTTTCAGCATTAAACGTTTTGCATTATGTCACACTGGGTTAAAGAGTCACAGCGTTCACAGCACTGAGCTCAGTTCTCTTGTTGGAATAAACCGTCTGCTGAAAACATCTTTACAGTAAACAGTTTTTCTACTGTCAGAGCCTTGTTGGTTTTCCATCCAGCGACTGTCATCACAGTGACACTGAATGGAAAACTGGATCCAGATTTCATGCAGTGACTGAACAGCAGCAGCCTGAACTCCTGAGGGGAAAAAAGTTATTGACAGACAGGAGAGGAAAACAACACATTTGCAAAACCACAAATATGACTCACCTTTGACTTGTCTACGCATGACACTCAGTAGACATTTTAAACAAGGCAGGCTTTGTTGTAACATTTAAAAGTTATTAGTGTAAAGTATGAGAGAACACCTGATCTCAGATTTGTAATGGTAGAGTGACCAGACAGACAACTAACCTTTGTAACAGAGGAAGGCACAGTGGACAGAAAATACTAATTCAGAAAGTGAAAAAGAGCACACAGAGGAGAGCTCTGTCAATCACCTAAAGCTGGCTCAGGTGAGCGTTTACAACAGTACAACACAAAAATCACAGCACCAAAAGAAAACATGGAAATGGCTCGAGCAGGAAGTTTCCAAATAAAAGAAAAAGGCACCAAGATTATTCAGTCTTTCCTAAAATGATGTCCAAGTTGTTTTCAGTCTTATTTAGAATTGTTTTTTACTACAATATCTTAAATCATTTCAGTTTATTTACAGTATGCTTATAAATGTTAATCTTTGTTGGATACAAGAAAAATAAAATATCAAAATCTCATCAGCGATAATTTTAAATCATTTATTTTTGCCCAAAACTAAATAAATTTTCAAAACACAGCAACAGAGAAAACAAGAACAAAATAACTGTTATGGATATTAAGATTTGTGAATATTTTAGAGTTTAACATCGTGGTTACTGATCTGTATGAACACTAGGGTTGGGCACTATTAGCATCAATATTTATCAAGATTAATTGTGGTGTTTAGCCAATAACGATAAATACGGTGATTAATAGATGACAACTGCACTTGTACAGTATGTAGTGATGGAGAGAATATTCAGGTTCCTCCTCTACTCCGGTTTATCTCAGTTTGTAGGGTTAGTGTTAGCATTAGCTGCTCCACGATGCCTTCCACCACYGGGCTCACATGCAYGCCTGATAGTGGGAGTGCATCACACCCAGCTGTCGTCATCACAGGGCACTAACTGCACTAACTGCAAAGTGGTAAATATAGACAGTTTTTTATAACTATTTGCACACAGTATGAWTTTGCCCAACCCTAATAAAAACAGCCGTTCTCTAAAATGTACAGCATTCCGTTTTTGTCACCTAACATAACCAAAGTAAAACCATGTTTACAGCTAAAACAACTGCTATTTTAATGCACACACTAGAAACAATGATATAACTCTTTAACTACTTTAGTGCTTTACAAGTGTACAAACCTAGGTGGAAGAAACATCGTGATGAAATATTCACAGTTTGGTCACATCAAAAAGAAATCATTTAAAACCAATTTGCTCAACACAGGCAGTGACAGTCCCGTAGTTTAGTTCTGTTCTGTTTCTGCCAAAACCACGRCGTGCTGAGATTAACAACAATAAACGTCTGACAGCTTGTGCTCGTTTGTTTTACAGTTTCAAACAAAAATCCCCTCATGACTACTCTTTACTACAAACACCTGAATTCATCCTAACAGTTACAGGATAAGAATAAATCTCTAGACTTGTCATAAAGCCTTCTCCTCAAGAATCCACACAGTAACTTCTGATTTTTTTTAAACTATAAATATGCTAAAAAGAATCATAAAATCAAACAGCGGCTTTTTACAGTCAGTAACGTTTTTTTAGCTCTGCCAGCTGAGATGACCTCAATCTGGAGTCGAACACACTCAATTACAAGGTTAGAACAAAAATCCAGTTGAAATTTAGAAAATGCTTATTAACATATTTTGAAAAGCTGTTGTGAGATGATAGTGTGGTGTAGTTTAATTTCTCAGTCCTGTCCTTGGGTTGACCTGAAGACACAAAGAGCACATTTCAATGTGACAAAAAAAAAAAAAAAAAAAAAAA
>NW_013952502.1:381824-383536 GCF_001266775.1 Austrofundulus limnaeus | reverse complement strand
AAAAAAAAAAAAAAAAAAAAAAAAAAATTCAGAGAATGAGTAACACTAAAAGGTTTCTGTGTGAAGTCTCATGATCTCACTTCCCTAAAAAGGGGGAAGGGATATGTGAAGAAATAAAAAAACTTTTTGTGTTTGAGCATATAAAGAATTTCATTGATGTCAACATTAACTAAAGTTTGGAGCTTTTCGGTTCAAAACTTTTTCCATTTAGAGGAATTCAAGTTTTCTCATTCCCATTTCTCCCTTTTATCTCCACAAAACATCCTGAATTTATCGTTGTTGTGCTATTAACAGCAAATTTTACTAAGCAGTTAAATTATTATATAAAAGGGAAAATTAATAAAGTGCTACCCTACTGTTACTTTATTATTTCTTTTACACCCTGAATAGTGACAAAGTTGAAACTAATTTGCCACTTTCTGTCAAAATCTGCTGGATATCCTGAAGTTGTATGAAAGATCATTAAGAAGAGGCATAAAAAACTGCTGTCCTACTTTGTGGTATTATGACAAAAGTGTGTTATAAAATATATTAACTTAAGAAAACCTCAGAAAATGTGTCTCAACCTTGTAAGGAAAGGACAACATTTCCCTGAAAACAGAAATGATTAATCAAAGTCTGTGACGTAACATTTGTGTGTGTCGTGTAACTTGAAGACAAGAAAACTTTTAAATTAATCTGGACTTTTTTTTATAATTTGTTTATATTACAAAATTTTTTTAAAAAAAGAAAAAAAAAACAGCTTCAAACTGAAAGAAGTGTAGAGCCAGCTGATAATTCTCTGGATGTTCGTGTGTTTTACATATAAACGACGAGGAGTGTCATCGATAAGATAGAAATATTCATCATTAAAAACTGATTTGATGTTTAAAACGTATTTCTCATTTAYAGAAACGCAGTCAGGACTTTACTTTAAAAGAACCAGCAGGAAGTCATCTCTCACTGTGGGCCTTTCATAAACCCAGTCCAGAGTTCTGTTTAGGTCGGGCCCCCAGATCCTGCACATCTCTAGCTGCGTTCTGGTTCACATCCAGAGGTTTCTTCACCTCTTCTGGACTATATAGACCCTCCAGTGCCACCAGCTTCTCCACCTTTTCCATTAAGCGTCCCACCTGGGGATTCTCCCCAAATGCACAGTTGTTAATAACAAAGTAGCGTTTCTTGCATTTCTCCAGCACCCACTGCAGTTCTTTGCCCTCCCTGCGGATGTACCTCTCGATGGAAATGGTCCTCAAGACCTCCGCCCAGGTGAACACCACGATGGTGTGCCTCCAAACCYGCTCGCCAAAGAGACTGACGTGCTCCTCGATGCGTCCACGGTCCACCTCGGTGAACATGCCCACGGGGATGATCAGCAAGAAGGCGTGAGGACCCGGGGGGCAAAGAGAGGGTCCTCGGAGTAGTTCCTCTTTGTACGAGGGGGGCGTATCCTGAGCAGAGAACCAGCCCGGGGTGTCCACCACKATCACCTGCCGCCCATCCACCTCCGTCTCCCTCTTCACACAAAACTCGGCCGCCCGCTCCAGGCGAAACTCCTCCTTGCCGATGATGGTGTTGGCTGTCAAGCTCTTCCCCGGCCACCTCCATCCCAGCACAACCAGGCGAATCTCAGGCAGGCGGGCGGCAGCCTGGGGAGCAGCTGGTGTCTTTTTGACATCCGTCTCTGGTGCAGCAGCTTCTGCAGCTACAGTCAGTCAGTGCAGAAATGACAG
>NW_013952502.1:380322-381716 GCF_001266775.1 Austrofundulus limnaeus | reverse complement strand
AAGTGCCTACCACGTGGACCAAGTTATTTGTTTAGGAAAATTTTATGATGTAACAAAAAAAAAAAAACTTTAAAGGTAAACTTAACTTTTTCTTTAACTTATGTAAGAAGCAGTGAATATTAGACGCTGTGATGAATGATTTATGGTTTTTATTTGAAATAAAGTTGTTTGAAATGTTGCCAAAATGTTTACAAATACACGTATCCATTCCAGATAATACCGAGAYGGCATTCATACACCAATAATGTCCTTAAACTGAGTTTATATAACTTGTTTCATAAACATTTTGTCATTTATTCCTAGGCCTATTTGTTATCTTTATTTTCATTTACTTTTATCTAATATAATTTGATAGATTTTAAGGTCAATGGCCTTCCTCTTAAAACTCAAACCCATCTTATTCAAACTGTATTTTATTGCTAAAGTTATCATTAAAGGTATAAAACAAAATCAAAACTTTATTGAGACTTTATTTTCACAACCAGGAAACTCCCATTATTGGATGTTTGGATTTCTTATCTCATTTCCTGTATCTCAAGGCTAAAAACAAAACGAAAAACGTCACATTTACAGGTAATCTCTAGTCAAATTGTATTAACAGAAGCCACATCTTTATTTTTAATTTATGATCACTTGCTTCAGCTATATTATGTTAACCTAAACAAAAAAAACTTTTTAACCAGAATAGATAGGGTCATTATAAACAATACTTAAATAACAGTTTATACTGAATTTCATATTCATAATACTTTTACATAGTTTCAGGATTATAAATGGAGTTCAGTTTGAATGTATAAACCACGTTTATCAATGCAGATCATTAGTTAGGCCAAATGTAAATAATTTAAAGCAGATGTGTTAATTATTCAGAACAGAACGGGACAGTATATGGTCTCCAGAAATGAACCGAACTCAAACAAAAATCAGTTGTCTTCGGTGTTTTGTTAAAATAACTACTACGTGTGAAACGTGTCAAAATCCGGTTTGGTTGTTTAGTCTGAAACTAAACTGTCTTCTAACTTAGCTAGTAATAGGGACGAAAAAAACATTAGTTTGAAAGTTTAAAAAGTAGCCAGATAAACGTCTCACCTGCTGTTTGACATGTTTTATCCTCTTCCATGCTTAGTTTTTATTCCAGAAGATAATCTTTGGGTAGTATTTCACTTCGGCCGCCTCGTTCTTCGAAGAACTTCCTGTGATGACTAAAAGTTTCCGGAAAAGGGAGTAAGGCAGAGGCTGCTTCCGTTCACGACTTTCAGAGTAAGAGCGTGCAATTAAAAACCGGAAGTACAAAAAAACAATAAAATGTTGCTTTTTAACCCAGATGTTATAAACAGTAATTACAACATGTACCACTAAATAAATAAATAGATAGATAGATAGATAGATAGATA
>NW_013952502.1:378636-380312 GCF_001266775.1 Austrofundulus limnaeus | reverse complement strand
ATAGATAGATAGATAGATAGATAGATAAATTAAGGGGGATATAAAGAAATAACTTCTGATAAATTAAACAAGTAATCAACCAAACAGAATCACTACCAGTTCAACACCTCCAAAACAAATGAAAAAGTGCTGATACCATCAATCAAGTAAAAGCATGAAGATCAGAGAGTTTTACATTTCATGGAGAAAATAAGAAATTTAGGCTGCACAAATAATAAAGTTTAATTTTTTTTATTTAATTTTTAAACAATCAAAACAACAATGTAATRGACATACATTGTTTTACCACACCGACTTTGAAGCATACTCTTTTGTCTTGCACTGTCCTCGCTATCTCCCAGTTTGTGTGATGTTACACGCAGGGGGTTGTTACAACTATTCAATAATTTCTGCATTAACACTAAAGTATGGAACAAAGAAATTTTGAATAATGCATACCACAGATAGTAAGTAAATTTTGTCTGCAAAAAATGTCAGCAGAAGTGAGATGCATTAAAATAAACTTTGTAGCTGTGTGTGCTAAACGAAATATTCCTCTAAAAATAAATAAACCAAGTTACCTAAATTTGGAAAAGATTTGTTAGACCGTGAATGAAGCTAGCATAAAGAATGTTAACTCCATTATGAAACAGTTCAAAGATGGTTAGGAAAAAAAACTCGTCTACAAAAAACCAACATCTTTAAGTTGTGTGGGCTACCACCAAACAAGAGAAGAGGAAATAGTCATTGCTTTAAAAAACAGTCAGAGATTCTTGTAGTGTTGCTCAGCAGTGGAAAAATCATAATCACTTTTACATTGATCAATGTTGAAATCACAGTTATTTAACATAATTAGTGACCAACTTTACATTGTCTTTTATTTGAGGGAGAACAGTGAATTGCTCTGAAGTTCTTCCCTATTTGTTAAAAGTGACAGTCATGTCCTCGTTAGACATTCCTGATAATTACAGTTTATCAAACTTAATACACTTTGGACTGTTTAGTAAAGATTGCTGTATAAACAAAAAAATAGACACAAGGAACAGCTTATCTAAATTTTACTTTCTCAATTCCTTCACTTTTAATTAAAAAGATTTCAACAAAAATATATATAAAGCTCTTCATGTTCCCTAAAAACCTTTGTTAAGACTGTAAAAGGTAAAAAAAAAAAAAGTCAATGTAGTCTTCAACGACACAGTGCACAGCAATTGTTTAATGTTCTTATGTAGCCCAGGATGCCAGCATGTGCATGTCATCATCTTCACCCTTTCTTCTGGTTGCTGTAAGACCAAAAACAAAGGTATTGATCAGTGTTAGGCTTGTTTGCTGGTTTCTTCAATCACTGAGAGAACAAATTTTTTGTCACTATTAATTAGCTACCTCAAAGTTCAGGAAACTAAGAACAGCTGTGCCTGAAATTATTTATTTTGATGTGATTTTCTTCAGATCATTGCAAATGCCACCCCTGGCTCCTGACTGGTCATCACAGGTGCCACCCCCAAGCGATTGACAAGTRGGGGTGGGGATCACATTTGGCAATAAAAGCTGAAATGTAGCCATTTGAATTTAACTTTGGTGGACATCTTGGATTATTTTGCTCTAGCTACAACTGCACTAAATTTCAGCTTAATATCTCTTTTAAAAAATCAGTGTTGTATAAAGTATCACAAAGTGATACTTGAGTAAAAGTACAAGTA
>NW_013952502.1:374332-376779 GCF_001266775.1 Austrofundulus limnaeus | reverse complement strand
CTAGTAATTATTTACTGAGAAAAATGTTGACGTGTTCAATATTTATTTTACCCGCTGTATATAGTATTGGCCAAGAATAATTTTTAACAAAATCTAAATGTAAATTCACCATCCAAGATGGCCACCAAAGATAATTTCAAATAGTTGGATTTTAGACATTTTTTTTAATACTGAGCTGAAATTAGGTAAAGTGGTAGCCAAGAGTAATCCCCATGTCATTTTGAAATCTCAGTTTTTTTTACAGGGTTGTAAAGTAACTAAGTACAAATACTTCTTTACTGTACTTAAGTAGAATTGTTGGGTATCTGTACTTTACTTGTGTATTTATTTTTCAGCCTTCTTTTTACTTCTACTTCTTACATTTTCACACAACTATCTGTACTTTATACTCCGGCTTACATTTTTAAAAAAGGCAAGAAGAAGAAAGTTGTTACTTCTATTTCATTTTTGCTCATTTTCCTCCCAGCTGCTTATTGTAAAAAAAAATGCTATCCATATAAATTGTGCCTCCTAGAGTGAATTTATATGAGCTGTGGGAGGGCAGATGGAGGATCTAAAATTTATAGCCCACCGCGTCTTCAGCTCATTTATACTCGCTCAGAAAAAAGACGTCCAAAATTACGCAATCTCCATCCCGCTGTCTCACATCTTACTGAAGTATAATCCAAGCTTAACAATCATTCTTAGCTACAGCACAACAAGTTTCAGCTCAATTAGTCTTAAAATGGCTGAATTATAGCCATTGTAGCATTAAAATTTAGCTGTGGTGGCCATCTTGAATTTTCAAATCCAAGGTAGTTTTCTTCACTTATATGTGCCCCCCTAGATAACACCTTGGCCACCCCCATACCACCCCTAGCAAAAAAGTCTAGCTCCGCCCCTGCTACTGGCTTATTTGGAACTCCTTTGATTATAACTAGAAATGGTGCYTATTCTTTATTAGCTTGAAAATGGMTCTGCTCCATTTGTGCATTGTTTCCTGCAGTTGCCATTGTAATTCAAGGGACTTATGCTCTATTGATAACAGCTTTTTTTATTAGACTCGTGCAGGCTGTTGATTCAAGGTTAAGATAGTCAAAGTTAGTTGAACCCATTGTAATCAGCTAGTTGTTCTACATAAAATATAGACAAAATAAAGACAGTTTTTTACACAATTATCATCGTGTCAGTTCATTTTAAACAGCAGATAATTTGAACTGGAGTAAAGTTTCATGAAGGTTTTTTGTTTTGGACTCACTTGTGCTCTGACTGGGTCGGGCTGAAGGCAGTTTGGTGCTGGGAACGCTGGGCAGTCCGCCCATACTCTCCATGTTGTCCTCCAGCTCCTGCTGCTCCAGCTCCTCCAGCTCGGCAAGCAGCTCATCCTTAAAAACAACAACAACAACAACAACAACAACAACAGATTAGCAGAAGATACAAAATAAGGGAATGGAATATTTAAAATACTATGGGCTAAAAAATTAAATGCTCAGAAACCTCATCAAATTGTTCGCCGAAAGGCCCGGAGATGGCTTCGCTGATCTCCCGAGCCACGTCTTGTTGCTCTGTGATATCCTGCATCAGATCATCTATTTTGTCAACATCCCTAAGATTCAGAAACAAAAATGGGAGCAAATTAAACATGAAATTAAAAAAAACAAGTTGTAATAAATGACAATTTTATAATTAAAGGTTTATAAAATAATGATGCATGCCTTCTGAACAAAACACATTGTCTTTGTTAGGTAATTAGTGCTTCATACTTTTCTTTAATTAATCAGAACATTAGGTCATCATCATCCCAGAACCTGGTAGATGTTTTTTTGTTCTTACAACACCAGGCTCTTACATGTTCTTGTGGACGTTCTTCATGGCCTTGGCTGCAAAGCCCATGTTCTTCAAGACCTCCGTGTTGGTGTGCGAGTTCTCCAGAGCTTCCCTCTGGAACTCGATGGTGGAGAGCGTGCCGTCGATCTGAACCAGCTGCTGCTCCAAGCGCTTCTTCTTCTTCAGGGCCTGCAGGGCGGCTGCAAGTGGGGAGGATGGAGAAATCATTTCACCTCCTAAAAGGTCCTTTCCAATCATCTGTTTGCGGAAAGTGCAAGGTGTGTGTGCAGAGAACAGATTCCTCCCTTTACACGGTGAGGTTTATTTTTAGTCCGAGGTGATTCAGTGAGTAATGTGTTTAAGAAAACACCTCACGMTGGGTAGAGCTGCAGGGAGGGAGAGACTCTGGATTTGTGAAATGTTTCTGCTTTTGTGTTACATCAATTTGTTCATGCAGCTTTTACACGGTTAAACATGGTGAAGGAAACAGGAAGCTGTACAGGTCAGAGTCTAAGGTTTCCTTCCATTTATGCCCACAACAAGCAATAAAAACATGGCTGCCTTTAAGTTTAATGCTGGTCTATTAGTTCAACTAAAAAAGTATATATTACTGAACATTTTAGGAATAACATTTAGTGTTA
>NW_013952502.1:372892-374267 GCF_001266775.1 Austrofundulus limnaeus | reverse complement strand
GAGTTATATTTTAAATATATTTCAGATTTCAAGTTGTTTATTAAATAATAATTGTAATATTTTTTAAATTGTAAATGTGAAACAAGCTGTTAAACGATCTAAAGTCTAAAATATACAGCTAAGGTTTAATTTTGAATGATTTAAACTTGAAGCTTTAAATATCTGAAGATGTCTACTTTATTTGGGTGCATTCCTTTTGGGTCAGAAGGGTGATGACTTGGGTAAAAGTGTTGCTAGGAAGGGAGGGGAGGAGCCTCTTCCTAATGGGAAGTGTTGTCATTGCGGGAGGAGTTGTCATCTTTAATCAGTGTTGTTGGCATTCATTGTGTCATTTAACAGCCAACAACTTCMATCTGCAAATTAACAGATTAACAGAAATTTCTCACTGTTTATCAAAGAGTCTGTATTTGTTTTTTATTCAGCTGATGCACTAACTTTGTTCATCATCTTTAGATATTGGCAACTTTGTTTTGTTTACATCACCRGTCACATGGTTTAACTGATGATCGAATAAATGCATAATACTGTATATTTGACACACAGTAACACAGTAACACGTCAAGTAAAGCAGAAACAACTCAAAACAATTAAACACCTGAGAGAGAGAGAGAGAGAGAGAGAGAGAGAGAGAGAGAGAGAGAGAGAGAGAGAGAGAGAGAGAGAGAGAGAGAGAGAGAGAGATTACCTCTCTTGTTTTTTGTTCCATGCTTCTTAGCTGTAGCTATTTCTTGTTGTATCCTGTTCTCCAGATATTCCTGCTTCTTGGTCAACATTTCCTCTGTCTCCCGGAGCCTGTTGATGGCCTCCTGGGGAGACGGATCTCCCTTCGACCGATGATGATGATGACGAAGATGATGTTTGGACTTTGAAGAGCTGGGTGAGCTCGAGCTGCTGGATGAGCTGCCTTTGAAAAGCTTCGAGATTTTACTCATTTTAGCAGCTTTCACAGCAAACCGCGAGTAATGAAAAAATAAAAAATAAAACACAGGAACTCGAGAAAGTCAGAGAAGAGCCCGCGCGCCCTACTTCACTGGCGGCCGAGTTGCAGAATTTCCAGCTCGACGGCTTTTCAGTTCAAACCAGACAGTGCAGTGAACGCACCTGTAGGCACACCTTGTGACGTCAGAGCGTCAAGTTCCAGGCCTCGCTGTTCTCCTYTCGGCCAGCCCCACTGAACAGCCTGTGGACATCAATTATGAGTCCGCATGAACCTGCAACAACAAATATTTAGTTACCAACAATGTCATGGAAATTTATGTTAAAATATTAAATAAAGTTTATAAATGTAAGTAAGTAAGTAAGTAAGTAAGTAAGTAAGTAAGTAAGTAAGTAAGTAAGTAAGTAAGTAAGTAAGTAAGTAAGTAAGTAAGTAAGT
>NW_013952502.1:367374-372761 GCF_001266775.1 Austrofundulus limnaeus | reverse complement strand
AACTAAAACATGTAACAAAACAACAAAACACCAGAAAAAAAATTTAAATAATGTGCACTGTAACAACGTTGTCATATTACCATTAGAGCTGCTTTTACAATACTGTGTAAACCCTTTGACCTGAACAAAAACCTTACAGGGAAAAAAATAAACACCAGATTTGGGTTGCACCATTGTTGGGATTCCACATGCTCTGGAGATCTGGAGTAATGCAACATGATATGTAGTGTAGAATGTGAGAAAAGATCATTCTTTAGTAAAAGTCACTGCTTGTTCCAATAGCAAGTCTCTAAATATTCGTAGCTGGTCAGCAGGAGAAGCAACGACGACGTTGGACATCCATGTGCTTGTCCTGTGCCGGTGCAATGTTCCATAAAAAGGGGAAATGAAAGGAACTATAAGCCAGGAAGGACATGATGCTGTGATGAAGGTAGTCAGACTGTTGATGGCAGAACCAGAGGCTATCTGAGTCCAGCTCTGGAGGTCATCCACTCCAGGCCTTGGCATAAACTGGGAAATAAACAGATAGGCATCAGAGTAGTAGTGTGACTCAGTTCCCCTTTAAAAAACAATCTATATACCTTATGCCTGTGAGTGCTACTGTAGTAATGATTATAGGTACGACTTCCTGCTAGAAACAGGAAGCAGCAGTAGGCTTTGATTAACCAAGATAGCAGAGCAAGGGCCATGATTACCAGAACAAGCTCCGTTTTTGTTTTGTTTACATTCAACAACAGTTTACAAAYGGCCCTGCCAAGTTCAGGAACTGGTTTTGCTGTTCTCATCCTTGTGATTGAACATAGACCCAAAACACCAAAAMACGTGTTCCCTGTGAAAAGCAGTATAGTTTCCATTGCCCACCAACAGATGAGAAATCAAGAAGGTCTTCCCCCATCTCTCCACYGCAGCAGTATAGTTATATTGTCCTATTTGAGCTCTGTCAGTAAGTGTTCCCACATTTTTTACATCTACARTGCTCATAAAAAACGATGTTAGCTCGTACTGTTAGCAAAAAAAACAAAAACCGGTTCTGGTTTGCCCCGAACATTGCTCTCATAATTCACGCAWGGCATCRTGGGGTCTAGGAATAAGGTGGATACACAAAATTTTAAGACTTCTATGTTTATAGTAATATAACAAACAATGCATGTTGGCACAATGAACAACTATTAAAAAAACCCTACATTTCTTCTTTACAACTCAGCATTTTCTGACAACAGAGCGAGCAGTTCGAAACATCTCTCTATATACAGTATATACATTTACTTTGACTCAGTGTTGACAGTATGACAGCATATTTGAATGAAACCTCATCTAATGTTTAAATAAATTAAATGCTCTCAGTCCTMTGACTTGGTCCGTTTTTGCAAAYGTAGCAGATTTCCCTTACCCCTCTCCTGTAAGAGCACAGCAGGATTGTATGTGCCAGGGGTGGTCTTTAATGGMGCTCAGGGTGAGGTATTTGGAAATCTCTGCTGCAGACATGCAGTCCTTCATGTCCTGTTTATTGGCAAATATCAACACCGCTGCTTTGCGCAGGTCCTGAGGTAGAATATGGAGAACAATGAACACAATAARATAACTCTTACACATCTAATGAAAYACACGTTAGAAACAATGTGGCTGCATAGCTACATCAACGGCTATTCTTGGCCAGCGTGCGGCTCGCTTCCTCACTSAAGTGTTCAAATGAGTTTCACCTCATGAGCTAGCATTCGGTAGAGCTCCTCTTTGGAGATRGCCAGTCTCTCTCTGTCTGTGCTGTCAACCACCAGAATGATGAACTGTAGAGCAGAAGACAAATTGGATGAAATACGACATGATTGTTAAAGTTGCTTCGACGAACAACAGATATGTATCTGATTTAATACCAGGTTCTAAGTAAGAGAAATGTGTTTTTGTAAGCATCCTCTAAATTCAGTAAGTACTCTGTATCGGTGAGTACCCAAACTCATWCTCGGTTTGAGAAAAACTGGTATCAGGAMACCCCTAAATAAAACCAACTTATAATAAATCAGGAGAAAACAGATGAAAGCTTGGTAGCATATAAGTCTCCGTCTTGAATAATGAGTTATCTGAATATTCCACATCACGCGCAGGGTTGCGGTTACATTTCTGTGGTTCCGTGGTGAACAACGTTGAYGTTCTCACAGTTTTCTGTTCTGCTTTTACCCTCATATTTTCAAAAGCCAGCTGAACTCAACTTTGCGCCTCTGACGAGCGTCTTTGTGAAGGCTTTGACCTCTCTGACCTGGGCGGGCCCAGCTGCCGTGAGTGCAAACGCGCCAGCTGCCGCTCTCAGGAGGAAAAGAAAAGGCGCTCGCGAGAAGCGTAAAACAATAGCATGAATCTCACCTCCGTGTTGGAGTAGTAGGTATTCCAGGAGGACCTGAGGGACTCCTGTCCCCCTATGTCCCACATCAGGAAGTGGGTGTTCTTCACCACGATCTCTTCCACGTTGCTGCCGATGGTGGGTGACGTGTGCACCACCTCGTTCATCAGACTAAAACGATTACAGTAAACCGGGTAAATGTGTTCAGRAGCAGGGAAATAAAAATGTTTAAGAGACTGTATTTTCAAACAAAAACTRCACTCACAACTGGTAGAGTATAGTGGTTTTTCCTGCGTTGTCCAGTCCTACAATGATCACCTTGTGCTCTGCAATACAAAGGGTTTGTTACGTTGGACTTTTTATGATAAGCAGAAAAACACTGAATGTACTGTTGAYTGTAAAAACACTGAACAGCGAGTACAAAATCAAACTGTTTACAGTCTATACAAAACCTTTTTGTCACATATGCAGCAGGTTTTAAATATAATCATAGAAGAACTTCCTGACCATCAGAAAACCACATGGGACAGAAGGGAGGATTTTAAAAGCAGCTGTGAAGCAGACAATGTGGCAGACTGAATGAAGTGTGTGACTTGACACATACAAGTTAAAACCTTTGGAACAAAGGTTCAGAAGTTCYCTGGCCTTGTGAGGTCTGAGCGGGGGGAAGGAAGTCTGGTCAGGGGGCTCTGTTGGGGTGAACTATGCTGACTTTTTTTGAGGATGTGCTTTGTGTATTGCTTCCTGAAAAAGGGGGCTATCGTGTGTCGATCACAAGCAGTCCATCCAGATACAAATGTGGAAATGACACTAAAATAAGATCACGAGCAGATTGCTACATTCACATTTAAGGCCATTTTTTTATGTTTGGCTAAAAGAGATGCACTTGTGCTAAAAAAAAAAAAAAAAGTCACGCATGTATGGCTATAAAATTACCAGTACACCTTAGCTAGATTTCTGCTAATCTAATTAAAGTGTTTAGTTTCTACTCAGACCACTATGTAATCCCTTTATACGAGTAAAACTTGACACTGGGTTAGGGTCACATTCAGAATGAGAGCAGATACTTTTTTTTCTTTTTATTGTAAAGCTGTAAAAGCACCGTAATTCATACAGAATATGACAGCACAACACCGACACAAAATATGATCTAGGTGAGCTAATAATAGAGCAAACAAACTTTGAGAAATTTTACWCGTAGTTAGACAATGAGCTGTGTCCTGATTAACAAAATGGATAAACTTTCGTATKAAGTAGTTGATCTGGTTTATACACTAAACCAGATTAGCTACTACAGTGKCTAGATGCAATTAATAAATTAAGAGTTGCGATTGTTGTTTTGCGAYGAAGAGTTGAACAAAGACTCCGAAGAGCAGAGTAGATTCAAAGAGATGTAGTAGTGACATAATTCACCCTCACCATCTGTTGTTGTGGCTCGGCTGCTCACTTTGTGCTAACAGTTCACATTATCCCCGCTTCAGCAGCGGGAGGTTCGTCAGCTGTAATAATTAATTAAATAAATAAATAAATAAATTTTTGTCACGACACCCACCTTGGTTACAAAAGAAGCTCCACAGTTTGGCGAATATTAGGCCCATTGTTCGGGTTGAAACGAGCCTATGTCCCCGTCAGTAGAGCGGCCAGCAGCTCTGAGCTTCTCCGCTCCTTCGTCCACACGCCGTCCGTGGAAGGCTTCGGCGAGCTAACATTAGCTGGACGTTTTCTTGCCAGAAGAAGAGCACCAACCCAAAGATTTAAACGAAGACTCCATACGGCCCGGTACCGGATAATACGAACCTGACGCCAAGGACAACAATAGTTGGGGGGTGACTAATTACCGACTACTGACTGAGACAAGCCGTCCGTTCAGCCCAGCGACGAGTCCACACAGCTGACAACAACTCGTGCCCGTTAGCTGCTATCACTGGAAAAAGTAATCCCATCCTGAGTATCCTCCGGTTACGTGATGACGTCAGACATTTGCGTCAATTTTATTTTAMCACTTTTTACTAAAGTTTGGAATTGTATTTCCTTTTTAAAGGTGCRTGCTATTTATACATTTTTGTTTTGTTGATTATGTTCTTTAAAAATTCTTTTAGATTTTTTTTTGTTTGGCATAAAAAAGAAACACGATGTTTGTTTACAAACAAACAAACAAACAAACAAACAAATAAATAAATAAATAAATAAATAAAACTGCCACCAGACCATTGCACTCTGCGTTTTTTCTTTTTTGGCTAAACACATTTTTGTACGAAGAATTATATTAGGCATGAACTGAAAAAAATTAACCGAATGAAAAAAAAAACTTAGTTAAGTATTTTGTAAAGTGTACATTTCTATATATAAAAAACCCATTAAAACCTTTATAAAAGGTATATAAAGGGGGTTAAAAATCCTCGAGCCTTCGTTCATGTGTCATGTGACCTACGCAGTGACGTATGCGGAAATAGTAGCGCTAATAGCAGCAACCAAAGCTGTAACGTGCTGTAAGTACTTCCAGACGAAAAACRTCATTCTTTTATAAAAACAAAACATTTTAAACGTACAGTTAAACGTGTAAGAAAACGTGTTAAGTCAAAACGAAAACGTTTTATTAATTTGATTGATTTAATGTAAACAAATGTTATTCAAGGAAGTTGTGCTTTTTAAAGTAAACAGCAGGATAAGATGTATTCACTGAATACAACGAAGATGTTATTATTAGCTATTTAAATATTTTTCATATTAAAACTATGCCTGTAAAGATCTAGTCTAAATTCAGTGKAAGTCTTATCAAAAGACTAGTATGTATCTAAAATCCAATATTCTGTCAACCCTGCTTTTTTGTTTACTTTCAGTTATTCTTTGAACACGCTCAGGTTTTGCTGAACTCAGGAGAAATGCCGGTCTTTCCAAGAATTTCCCTGAAGCCTGAGGTGACTGAATATCTTCGAAAAGTCTACCTAAACAACGAGGTGAGAATATTTTTTTGGTGGGAAAAAAAATACAATACTAGAAGAAACCAGCTGCATGTTTTATGATAAGTTGGAGACAATACAGGAAAAATATATTT
>NW_013952502.1:359043-362846 GCF_001266775.1 Austrofundulus limnaeus | reverse complement strand
GAGACGAAACGTTTCATTAAAGAAGAACCCGTCCAGAGGACCTATACAATTTTTTTTCCTTTAACTTTTGTTATTGACCAAATACTTACAGTATTTTCCACCATTATTTGCAAAAAAATTCTTTAAAAGTCAGACAAAATGATTTTCTCAAATTTTTTTTCACATTTTGTCTCTCATAGTTGAGGTCTACCTATGATGTCAATTACAGGCCTCTCTCATCTTTTTAAGTGGGAGAACTTGCACAATTGGTGACTGACTAAATACTTATTTTCCCCACTGTAGCTTTTCCATAACTGGTCCCAGGATCCTTAATTTAGCAGCAGTGGCAGCCAGCACGCCCTCCTCCAGTGTTAACAGAAGTAATCAGGATCAACCTGTTTCACGTGTGGTTTGGTTTTAGAGGTGTTGGTGTTCGGATGGTGGAGCCACTTTACCGGAGCCCCTCCTTCGATGGCGTCCTGCCGAGCCTGGTGTTCTTACAGGTGTTTCCTATCGCACTCTGTGAATCGTTCATCTGGAAATCTTGGATCAGTGCCTTGTTGCTTTTCTTAAAATAAAATGAGTAACTTTGTCATCGCCTGGAATTAATTTGTATATATTGGCGTCTAAGCTGTTATGAACCCATGCTGTACAGAACCTGCCCTCTGTGGTGGTGGGACATGTGCTCGGGCCTCAGCCAGGAGAACGGATCCTGGATATGTGCGCCGCACCGGGAGGAAAGACTTGCCACATAGCTGCTCTCATGAAGGATCAGGTGCAAGTTTCACTGTGTTTTAGGACTCATCACTTTTTTACAGGACTCAGTTTGGTTGCTTGTTTACCTCAGAAAAACATGAGATTTATTCATTTTATGTCTAAAATTATCTAATATTCTCCTAGAAATATATTTAAATTTACTTACATAATGATACCTGTAAAGAATAAAAAGAAACTTGCTTTTTTCTGATCTTTTCAGAGTATTTTTATCATGAATATTAATACTTTAATCAGTTATTTGAATATTTTTCAACTCCTACTTTTACTCGGTACATGTTTTACCTGATTTGTCCTGTTCCACGCAGGGAGAAGTCGTGGCCTTGGACCAAATCTCAAACAAGATCGAGCGGATTCGTCAGAACGCAGAGTTGCTGCGTTTGAAAAGTATCAAAGCGTTTTGTTTCAACAGCGTTAAGGTTGTGAGCGATGACCCATCACAGGAAACAGAAGGTACCAGACAGCATCTTTAAGCCGTCTTTTAGTGACTGGAGGAAGGTGCTAACCATCAGCTGTGTTTCTCTAAATGCTCCAGGACCTCCGTTCCCTCCTGAGAGTTTCGACCGGGTTCTGCTGGAYGCCCCCTGCAGCGGTCTCGGACAGAGGCCCAACATGTCCAACACCTGGAGCCTCAATCAGATCCGTTCCTACCCGCCACTGCAGCGCAAGCTGTTTCGTGCTGTAGGTTTTTATTTGGCACGGACAAAACACTTCCTCTCATCTTTCGTTTTACAACCATTGCTTTGACTGGCAGTGTGTCGTTTCGGCCTTTAGGTGGCAGTATTGGACAGGCAGCATGAAGCAAACAGTCACTCAACACACTTCAAATTCTTCAGTTAGTCACTCAGTTTTCTTTCTTAGGTGAACTATATACTTGCTGAGATTAATTTTTTTTTTTTTTAGGAAAACAACAAAAAAATCTATAGTTTTGGTCTTTCACTTACAGATAGGAAGTCAACGTTTGGCCGATAGATCTGGAGTACACTTCTGCAGACAAAATAAGACCGTTTTCATGCTCATTTGTTCCACATTTGATTATACTGAGCAGTAAATCAGGTTATGTTTTATCATTGCTGCATCATCGTTATTTGTTACATTGAATTATACGGGGTAAATAGCGCCACCTGCAGGGGTGAAAACAAACGTTTTTAAATTTGTAAAGGTGTTTTTCCTTCACTATCCACTAGAGGCACGCATGAGCTGCTTCCTTCAGCTCTCAATTCAGTTTTACATCAGAAAAAACGCAGACGATTAGAGGCTTCATCATCCCAAACCATCACTTTAATGTTGCATCAATACAAAGGTAATCAAAAGCTGCTTTTTGTTTTGAAAACGGTTTGCGTGTTTGTGTTACTGCAGGCGGTTCAGCTGTTAAAGAAAGGCGGGGTTTTGGTGTACAGCACCTGCACAGTGACTCTGGCGGAGAACGAGGAGCAGGTAGCCTGGGCCCTCGAGACCTTCCCTTCCCTCACGCTGCAGCCGCAGGTATGAGAGAGAGAGGGAGGGGGGTAATGCTAACAAACTGCACCCCCAGAATTAAAAATATATTGAATATTGTTTCTGTCTTCCTCAGGAGCCTCACGTGGGTGCAGAGGGCATGCTGGGAGCCGGCCTGTCAGCTGAGCAGCTGCGCCTCCTCCAGAGGTTCAGACCTGAGCTGAGCTGGGAGCAGACAGACCCCGCGGCTCCCCTCGCCTGCAGAGCCGACGGGGACACTATTGGCTTTTTTATCGCCAAGTTCCTGAAAAACTGACCCGAAGGGCGCGTTTTCCTCGACRCCGTCCCCACTTCCACATGAGACGGGACATGTAGCGTTTATGTCACAACCGGCGTCTCCCTCCTGTTTACAGCTCCTGCCTCTTAACAGCTGCTCTGTGAGACTGCAGGCCATATAGGGATAAGCTTTATGAAGACCACTGGGGGGGGTGGAGACAGAGTGAGTGCTGGTGAATGCAGCGGTGCTTCAGGTCGTCATAACAACAGTGACGACACAGCTGCCATGGTGACGGCGGATTCGCAGGATTTGGGAGAGGAGAGATCAGGAAGTTGCGTTGCAGAAAGAGGTCACAAGAGGTATTAACAATTTAGAGTGTTTAGCAGAGCTGGAAACAACCGGGGACGTCTTGATGATCACATCTGATTCTGGTGTTAAAAATCACAGTGATCAGCAGAGGGAGGCCRCACTGTTTTCATTTAAAATCTTTTTTTTTTTGTCACCTCTGTGTGTAAACACCATTCTGAATAAAAATGACCTGAAATCTCTTTATTTTATAAAATGAATGAGATTTAATTACAGCTTTCTAAAATACTCTTGTTTGTCATCAAATAAAACTTCTCCCATATAAAAAGTTTATTTCTACTTTGAGTTTATGGACAATAAATACAAAATAAAACCAACTTTTTAGGAAATTAGATGATTAAAAAGTACTTTAGCAATCTTAATTTAAAACAAAGTGAATATGGAGTGAAAATGTAGAATTTTAATGTGTGTTTTGTGTTTAATAGTATATCAAACCGTTATTTTTAGAGAGGAACAAAGTGCAACCAACACTTTGAAACCTCATTCATGTGATTCTTACAAAAGCTCAATAAATGGATTTAAGCTGGACTATAAATTTATGTAATGTGCAGCACTTTTCAATTTCACGTGAACTCAGTTCTGGTTTTCTCTGACCCTCATCAAATTGTTATGAGCCGTCAGACACGTATTGCCAGTGGTAGGCACTAATTAAACTAATTTCCTGATTAGTGCTTTAGGGCTTTTGCTAATTTTAAAATTTATTAGTGGATTAGCAATTGCTAAATTTAAAAGCATTAACAGAGGTCTATAAATGTTCTTGATCAACATTAATATTAACAGCTGAGAGTTAAAGCTGTCACATTTTGTTCATATATGTGTCACTTATCCACCAGGTGACATATTGACAATACAGGTCCTTCTCAAAAAATTAGCATATTGTGATAAAAGTTCATTATTTTCTGTAATGTACTGATAAACATTAAACTTTCATATATTTTAGATTCATTGCACTCCAACTGAAGTAGTTCAA
>NW_013952502.1:354361-358343 GCF_001266775.1 Austrofundulus limnaeus | reverse complement strand
CCTGAGAGACACCGTAGCAACTCCTTTGCGGTTGGAAGCAGCGGGTGGGGGTGGGGGGAGGACCAGGGAGGATGATTCAACCACTCAACCACTAGATGTCGCTGAAAACAACAAATCCTACACACTGTGCCTTTAAGAGAATACGAATCTTCTCAAATGTATCCCAAATACAGTATAAAACATAAGGTTGACTAAACCCTCCAATTAAAACACAGAGTATCATTCATTAAAGTTTGTTTTGACCAGGTCACAGTGACAGAGGTGTTTTCTGAGCACTGGCTGATACAGTCATACAAAAATAAGCGCGGTGTTGATTCGCTTTCTGCGTCTGTTTGTATTTGCACACCTTCCAAAAGAGAATGCAAATGCAGTAGTTGTGCACCAAATCATCAGGGTTTCACTGAGGTTTTGACTCAAACACACACCTGTTTTTAAAGCTACAAATTGCAATAATTTAAAATCTTTTGAGCCGTTCTGTCTAGAAAGGTAGTAATGATAGGAAAATATCTCAAAAGGGTCATGAATTTGATGGTAATGCTCTCCAAAACKGATTTTTTTGTGACGTTGTTGCAGCTTTATCAATTTAAAAAGTGGGTTTAAAGCTAAAAAAAAGCTAATTTCCCAAACTGCCAAACTCATCTCCAATAACAGCATCAAACTATGTTAGCAGGTAAACCCGCACAGTAGTCTGAAGTAACAAATGATTCAAGTGATGGCAAGCAATAAAACTTATTACGAATAAAAAAATAATAAAAATTAATAATGCTAATCACAGAAAGCACAGCTCAGTACAGAAAAAAAATTCTGCTTTGTGTCATGCTTTATCAAACAAAGGTTTAAAATACACATCTTTGAGAATATTCATGCGTATCCACACATAATGTCTATGCATAGATACACACATATATGCATTTATACATTTATTTTTTTAAATCTATTTAATCAAAATCTTGTAAACGATTGTTGGAGCATTTACAAAGAGGTGGTCATAAACAGGATGCCTTCGGKTCTAGCAGCATGATGGGAGAACGGAACGCTCTGTGAAAGGAGTCCACCGAGGCATCAGCGGGACCTTCACTGATGGATGTACGAGTCTCGAGCCCACTCACCTGCCTCACCCCTCTTTTTGGGAGCCACCTCCCCCTCTCGGTCCCTTTCTCTGTCCCGTTCGTGGTGGTGGTGGTGGTCCCGCGGGGGTCGGTGGTGGTGGTGGGAGCGCTGCTTGTTGCGTTCGTTGTGGTCCTGCTCGCGCTCCTTGCAGCGGTGGTGTCCCGTGCCGTGGCCCGCCTCGTCCCTGCCGCGGTGATGGTGGTGGTGGTGGTGATGGTGGTTGTGGTCCCGGTCGGGCAGTGGCTCGTAACGCTGTTGCTGCTGGGGGTGCCGCTCCCCTAGATCCTCTTCCTCCTCCTCCTCCTCCTCCTCCTCTTCGTCGTCTTCTTCGTCCTGGTGACGGAGTGTGGCGCGCTGCTCGTTCTGAGCGGAGTCCTTGCTCTCTCGGCTCTCGGGCGTCTCGGAGTCCAAAGTCTCCTGCCGAGACAGGCCCCTGGCTCTGTTGCTGTGGTGGTGGTGGTGATGGTGGTTGTGGTGTTCAGTCCTAGTGGAAGATGACCTGTGGTGCGTGTGCTGGCCTCTTTTAGACGATTCTGTTCTCAGGGGCCTCTCGTCCTCRTTGTCGTCTCCCTCAGCTTCTCCTGGAGACTGGTCCAGGCTCTTCTGGCGGTGGTGATGGTGGTGGTGGTGATGCTGGCTATCTTCTTTGGAGCCCTTCCTCTCCACTAACGCTTTCTCTCCTCTCTGCTCCGTGCCGTTACCCTGAAAATCGGGGACACAGATAAGTCAGGAGGTTGACACAAACCGTGACGTCACGAATCCTCACCGCAAAGCTCACACAGAAATACTCACCTGACCCTGCAGCACAGATTTACTCACACTCACACACAACTTGACAGCATGAATTCCCACAGCAGARCACTCGTATTTGTTTGTCAGATCCAGTCTAGAAGGAACGTCCACCTATTCCACACAGCAGCCCCAAACTTACCACACCAGCAAATGCAACTTTAGTCCTGCTCCTCATCAGTACCAGCTTTGTCCTCATTTTCAGGCTTACGTTTCCCAATATGATGGCAGTGGGTGGAGAGAGAGTACAGGTGAAGACTTTACAAACTACTCTGGTTAACAAAGACTGAGCTGGCTGTTTTAAATATCTTGACTCTCAAGTTATTCCTTATTYATTTTGCTTACAAAGTGCCACACTCGTAATTTTTTTATTTGTCTTGAGCAACAGTTTATCCGACTTTCAGAAGGTTTTTCTAAAGAAATCATTGAACATTGTCTACTTTTTCCTCTTATATTCAGTTCAGCACTTAACACWTTTTAAATTTTTGTTAAGTCGTTCATCAGTTCATGCATCCTTCAAGTCCTTTGCCAGGTCTTCGTAGGATTTCTCCTGCATTCTTACATGTGTGACTTTCAGTTATTTTTTACCCACTGAAAATTATGTAATTTTTTTAAATCTCTGAAACTTTTTCTTTTGTCTTCAACCTGTCCATTTTTTATATCTGAAAACACACACTGCATTTGACCATGACAACACTGCATTTTGATGTCACAGTCAAGTAGAAGGATRGGCCTGACAATAAGCAGACAGAAAGACCTTCAGAAAGCTTCAGAACTTCTGATCAAGASCATTAAAAAGTGAAACTGTGTGAAAGTAAGCAATAATTCAAAACGTTTGCACATACAGTATGAGAAAAATAGTGCTGGCTAGTTAATTTTTTTCAGCAAAAACTAAAAGCTGCTTAATCGTTTAAAAAAATAGACAAAGCAAACTTTCAGTTTTCTTTTATCTGCCTTTTTTTCCCCACTAACCTCACAAGTTTTCTGTTATCTGTTGCACATTTACATTTTAAACACCAATTGTGTTGTTCCCTTCTGATGTTATTATTGTATTGTTCCCTGCTGATGTTATTATCTCTTTGGCCTCCTTTTTATTCCAAGTGTGGTAATTTTTTATCCTTTATGTCTTATTACTTTGTGTCCTTTAAGTGCTTATTCTTTTTCGTGTGGTTGTCTCCAGGCATTCAGAGTGGTCGGCAAAGTAAGAATTTCATTGCTCAGGAAAACATGTTTCCATCTATGTATATGACAATAAACACTTTGAATCTTGAAAAATCAAAAAGAAAAAAATAAGTAGGGCCTCTGGATGGTTCTTCTTTAGTGAAATGTTTCGTCTCTCCTCCAAGAGACTTCTTCAGTCTGATGAGTTTCAGGTGAACTCAGCTTTATAAGCACTGCCTCCACATGGTGGACAAACAGGTTAGTCACATGCAAAAGAGGGCCATCGCTTAACAATAGGCTTGATTAGCTCTATTGTTCATAGAGGGTCATGTGCCCCATCACCTGACTTATAGGTTTGGATGCTGTGGTTCTTAGGTGTATTGTCATATATATGTAGTGAGCACAGGCGGGGCTCAACGCCCCCTTGTTTTTGTTTTTTCCCTCTTTGTGTTGGTTATCGTTGGGGCCCTGATTCACACCTTTTGCTCACAGGGGGCTGAGTCCTACTTAACAGCATTGTAGGAGGCGGACAACTGAACACGCGGGCCTCCACCTCTGTTTAATGGTGGATGTGTTTTTCTTCACAAAGATGGGTTCCTTTACTCCTCTCTCAAATCAACGTTCCTCTCTATCAAGGATGATAACTTCTTCATCCCTGAAAGAGTGACCGCTGGCCTGTCGATGAGTGTAAACTGCAGAGTCCTGACCTGACGAAGTAGCTCATCATAGCTGTCCAAAAGAATGAGCCAGCACAGACGAGCTACATACACATGACACAACACCTAAGAACCACAGCATCCAAACCAATAAGTCAGGTGATGGGGCACATGACCCTCTATGAACAATAGAGCTAATCAAGCCTATTGTTAAGCGATGGCCCTCTTTTGCATGTGACTAACCTGCTTTTCCACCATGTGGAGGC
>NW_013952502.1:348716-353305 GCF_001266775.1 Austrofundulus limnaeus | reverse complement strand
CTGTAATTCTGAGTGTTTTATGTGCTGCAGAACAGGAACCTGCTGTAAAACAGCAATTATGCTGAGTCAGGCTTGATTTTTAATAATATTTTCCTGTTAAATAAATAAATCAAATCAAATCAAACAGTGGCTGTTTTGTTGTTTTACAAAACAGCCACTGTTCAAAAGAATGAGCCAGCGCAGACGAGCTACATACACATGACACGACACCTAAGAACCAGAGCATCCAAACCAATAAGTCAGGTGATGGGGTACATGACCCTCTATGAAAAATAGAGCTAATCAAGCCTATTGTTAAGCGATGGCCCTTTTTTTTTGCATGTGACTAACCTGTTTGTCCACCATGTGGAGGCTGTGCTTATAAGGCTGAGTTCACCTGAAACTCATCAGACTGAAGAAGTCTCTTGGAGGAGAGATGAAACATTTCACTAAAGAAGAACCCATCCAGAGGACCTACTTATTTTTTCTTTTTGATTTTTTCTTCCTGGATTACTGAGATGCATCAGGACACTTTGAATCTTGGATTTATTAACTGATTTCTCTAATCGGCTTTCTCCATAAATAGCCGAATTTTCAGTAAACTGTTGTCAATGTTCTGCAGCTCGGTATTTGTACCTGCACACCGGAGGCTGGCGTTGGGGCAGAGGGCAGGGAGGCTGTGGTTAAATTCGTTAGCTCTGGGTCAGAGGTGCTGCAGCTTGGGGTGTGTGTGCTCCTCCAGTAGGCCTCCAGGTAATCAGCCATGTGCTCGCATGCATCCTCCAGCTGGTTCTCATCTAGGATGATATCAAACATCTCCTGGGAGAAGTGAGACAGTCCCAGTTTAAGGAAATGAAGCAGACACATGACGAGGTCAAGAAAAAACAGGCAGTGATGTTAGGAAATTTCAAAATAGGAGAGTTTTTCTTGATCTTATTTGGGAAATCTCTAAAAGCACYTTTAACTGTAAAGAACTCATTCTGATCTTCATGAAGACAAAATGTCAGAACAATGTTAAACAAACATCCCACTGAATTAAATACCACGACCATAATGATTAATTCTCAGGAAATCTAAAAACTAATTTCCCTGAAGATATCCACTGCTATTTGAATTAAATTAAGCCTGCACTGTCACAAGCTGGGGGTGCGTGCTTCATGTTCTAAAATAATAACTAAGCAGATTACTGAGGATTGGAAATAGAACTGGCAACAATTATGATGCTTTCAGTGAAAAAAAAAAAACAGATAGGCGAGCAAACAGCCAAAAASAGCAAAACTAAAAGCTGAAATAAAAGACAGGTCCAATCAACAGTAATTTGGTTCACTGCGGACTCACAGAGGGACACTGAGCCAACTTGTCTGCAGCCACCATCTGGACATTGAGGTGTTTGGCCTGAGATTTGCCTCTGGACTTGATGAGCCTTTGGAGCACCTAAAAGCAAATGAAGACAAAGGACAACAGGACTGTTTCTGGTTGAATTAAATCCAAACAAAACGCAGTGTGGACAATGTCAGAGTCTGGTCATGTTAATCCTAAAATGAATAAAATGATCAAATATATTTAGTCATGTATGACGCAAATACTGGTCTTTAAMCATGTTAAAGCTGTCGACTATCAATGACCGCCACTAAGTTCAGACAGAAACAACATAAGACAGGAAACAAAAGGAAAATCTGCTACTTTTATAGTTTGATGCATGATGGGAAAAATGTCTACAATTATCTCGTTATAAAAATGTAAATAGTGACAATGGAGAAAACCAGCTTTAGGAAAATTAAAAGAGGAATTTAGTGGCAGAAAAATTATACTTTTGATATTTCTGGTACATTTAACAGATAAAACTTTTCCACATTTTTACTTTAAACCTCTGTTTTTTTTTCTTCCCCCACTGCTCGCACAATGTCAATAAAATCTACCAAAATACTGTGATTATCCCTTTGGGTTTATAGAAAGTGGCAGCAGGGTGCAGTTGAGAGGACAGATGATAAAAAGTAATTTATTAGATCCTGCTGTGACAGTAATTCACTTTGCTGCCTTTTGGATTTAAAGCCTGCATTTTATGTCTCTTTAGCGATTCCTTCTTTTATTTTTGCGTGTTACTCAAACAACCGTTCCTATTGAGCCTTTTTACACTCGCTGAAGGTCAGATTGATGATTCAGTCCTTTCATATTACTTTCACACAAATCAGCAATCCTGTCTTACATGCTAAATTTAAGATTATTACTGGGGAACGGCTAAATTACAGGAAAACAAATAAAAATGTGAGTTTATAACAGTGAGACAGACACATATAAACCACAAGTGACTCACGCTGAGCAAAGCCCTCACTTTTTCACCTTGTCCTTATTTCACAGTACACACGTTAGCGTTGTTTGGCTCTCTTTCACATTTTCTCTCACCTTGGGAGAGGTGATCTTGACGTAGACGATGATGGGGGCGAGGGACGTCTTTCCCAGCTGAGACGGGTGGTTGATGGTGTCGGCATCCAGAACCACCAGCTGTAACGTCCGGGCCAGTTCGAAAATACGCTCAATTTCACTCTGGACCTCAGCTGAAGGAAGAAAATTTAAATTCTTATTGCTTTCCAACTATGTAGCAATTGATTATTAATTGCACAAACAAATCAAGAACAACAGAGTTCATTTCAATATCACATCAGTTATTATTCTCATGTTTTAATTTTTGTATTTGCTGAACTTTGCACCACAAAAACAAATAAATAAAAAATACTGACATTGAGATTTTAGAGTCAGGACTTGCAGTGGAAACTAATAGCTCTGGGAGAAGCTGCAAGTCTAATTAAATTAGCTCTAACAAATACAAACTGTTACAACACACATCCCACTCTCTGACAGATGACTGCAGAATGGCTGCAAATACCACAGAGAAGAATCACAGAAAGACTTCAAAACTTCCAGTCACAACAAAGTCTGAAATAAGATAAGGACTGGAAATTGTTCCAACCAAACAGCTTGTGTCAGGTGTCATTTACACGATAATAAAAACAAGAGAAGTTAAAACAAATCACTAGCTTTCCTTGAATCATCATTACTTTTGATTTACAGCAACTGAGCTTCAAGCCAATGTCACATATTTTTAAGAACTGGACAGTTTATTTTAGACAAAACACAGGAATTTTTCTGGTACAACTGAGAGAAAATGACTTGGCATATGATGGCTATTTTTGTTAGTTAAATGTGGAACTTGAACATGTTGGTTTTTGCTCTGTGTCTCACTCTCGATGCATAATTAAACGAGAAGAAGTAAAAATAAACACACACACGAAAAAGGCTAAATCTGCATGACATAAAGTGGTAACTTTAATGATAGGATTAAAAAAAGTTTAGCTTCCGCTCCAAATTCTGCTGTGGCTGCTGACTGATGCTTTTGGTGATAAACGGCAGAGATTAGCTTCGTTACCTCCGTTTGACTCAGGAATCTGTTTCATTCTAATCACATCTAAACTCCAATCAACCCCAGTCAAATCAGAGCAGTTCTTAAACTTCTTTTCGTGTGTTTATGCTTAAATCTTTCACTCCGAACAAAAGAGACCAGCCAACGAGCCTTCAGGAGTTATTGTTACTGTTGTCAAGGGTTTCCCAAATTGTTTCCTTCCGTCTCTGGGCAAAATGGGTCTTTACGAAAACATTATTAATCAAAAAGAACAGATGTTTCCAGAAGAAACGTACCCAAGTTTGAGCGGGTGTTGGAGCGCTCGATGATGGCGTGCTTGCTGGGGTTGTTCAGGACCGAGCGTTTGGCGAGGGAGATGTCCGCCGTGACACGAGTGATGGATATTCTGAGAAAAGAGAAAATAGATTTGTTTGATCAAATGATACTGAATTTAAATAAAGTTATATAACATAATTAAAGATGGCATTTTTTTCTTGTTGCACAAACATGTTTTTTGTAACATTGTTGCAAGTAACAATAGAAAAATTATAGACAATAGAGAAATTATCTGTGCTTCCTTTAACCAGCACCACTCATATAAAATATTTAGACTGATTTAGATTGTTCTTGGTGTGGGTTTTTGATCTGTGGAGATACCTGATTGTACTTTGTAAAAAAAAAGAAATATTTCCTATTTGAAATTCCTTGATTTTCTTAGATAACTTGGTCATATCTGGACAGAAACATAAGTTGTTTGTTTAAATACGCACTCATAGGTGTAGGTTATGACCACTCAAAGCTCCAGTGAGTCATAAACCCTGTTTATTTTGTTACAACACAATCTACCAGGATAATGTGCATCATAATCCTACGACAAACAGAATAGATAAAAAGAGCAAAAAAAAAACTTTTTAAACGACTGTACAGTAGGTTTAAATGTTGTATGCATCTTTTTATACATGGTGGAAAAACCCACTGTGAGCTCATGTAAAATAAAATCAGTTTTCATGTTTCTTATCAGTACACCATTAGAGAAGGTCATTAAGTTTTCACTAAGTTGGACAAGCTTCTAAAAGCTGTTCTGTTGAAACTTTTTTTTGCATRACTGTTCTTGGTTTGGCCTCTAAAATAAACTGGTCAAAGCAACTCAACAGTTTTATCTGAATGAAATTAGTCAGCTATATATACATACTGTATAAATATACTGTATATA
>NW_013952502.1:339854-348218 GCF_001266775.1 Austrofundulus limnaeus | reverse complement strand
GTTTTACACATTGTGACTCTCAAGTGAAAAATTATGAAAATATAATCAAACTTCAAATCAAAAGTCAAATGACAAATAAACTTATTTTAATAAATTACAAACAAATAAACAAAGTTCATCGCTGACATCCTGAGTGGATCTTTGTGTTGTGTAACTTCATGTTCTCAACAATGAATAAGAAGAATCCCGCTCTGCTGCACGACTCACTATAGCCTATTAAGGACATGTAGAGGGCCTATTAAAAGCAGCAGCACACATCTCTAGGCCAAACAAACTTGTTGCACACTACCTCAGCTAACCTCGGGGGACAGATAAATACCAGCCTATAGATGTGAAGAAAGGAAGAATGGGGAAGGAAGTGGGATAAGAGCTTGGATTTTAGCATCACAGGGAACTTACCTTCCCTCAAATCTGTGTTTCAAAAAGTCAAACAGMGCCTTTTGCATCATGTCTGTCACCTGTTGACATGAGATTTAAAAAAAGGAGGTGATTAGGGACCCGATTTTCATTTCAGCAAGGGAGAAAATAAAGGTTGTGTTTGAAATGTCGAAGCACCTCGTAGCCCTTCAGCGACGGTCCGACTAGAACTACCGGCCGCATAGAAGGCACAACGTCGTACGGAGGAATGTGTTCTGTCTTTTAAAGGGAGAAAAARAAGTAACTCAGTTACACATTTAAGGAGACAGAATGAAAACCGTAATAAAATACTTTAAAAGCTGTTAAAACACATAAGTCAACTATTCAAAAAATACTGGCAAACTTCAGAACCATGAAACAGGATGCCTCAGTAAGGATACCAAAACATAAGCAGGTTTGTTTTATGTATAAAAAATATCAGTTTTCTTCACTAGTTTTTAAAAATGCTACTATGATCAATTATGTGGTGAAACTCATCTCATGGTCCTGATGTCACAGAGCACAGAACATCCAAAAAATAAAAAAATACGAAAATTATAACAGAAAAGGTTATTCAGAGAAGAGAAGAGGACAAAAGGTCAACAGAGACTACAACTGAAAAACTTCAGGACAGAAAATCATGCTTGCTGCTGTCAAAGTGGGAGCTCAGTTCAAGGAGTAGCCTCACTATTAAACCAGTTTATAATCCAGCTGCCTGAGTTATATCAATGACTTTACTGAATATATTTTTTAAACTGGCTCATTTCATTATTTGTTCATTGTGTGAATTCTTATGCAGCATTCATGTTATTGTTTTCCTGTATTTTTTCCTGTTTTTTTAATCTAACTACTTGTGCATCCCTTATTTCAGTTATTCATATATCAAACTATTTACATCATTCATAAGATGACTCCTATACATTTTCATTTCTGTAACTTTTATACTTTTGAAAATATTTGACTTTATTTACAAATTTTGCTTAAGTCATGTTATGCTTATGCTCCTTTCAACTTTAGCTGCTTACCTAATTTTTACTTTTAGTGATTCTGTGCTATGGTTTTACTACTTATATTTTTTAGGCACATTTTTGCTAATTTTAGCTTATAATTACTGTTCAGATAGTTGTAGCTTTTAACTTTGTTATTGACAAATTTTAACTTTAAGACAGTTTGGCTTATTTTTGCTTTTACCTACTGGTTTGTTTAATTKAAGCTTTTATTTATACTTTTACTAATTTTAGCTCGTCTTAGGCTTGTTTTTACTTTAGATCATGATGTAAAGYCCATGTTTTGTGTGCTTACTGTTCTTGTTTAAAAGCATGATAAACATCTTTCCTTTCGTTTCTAAAGCTACAGTAATTTATGGTTCAACTTTATGCACAATTAGAAGTCAATCATTTTTTGATTTTAGGTTAACTCATACTTGCACCATGTTGGAATTTTGCAGCTTTGGTTCACCGCTGTGGGTATAAAAATAAGCTGTCTGCCATAATACAGACGTACATTTTCAGCAGCAGATATTGTTTAATAAGCATTTTATGCTCGTGAAAAATAAAGCAGTAACACTGTTTTATTTGAAAATATCAGATAAATGATGTATAAAAACAACTGTATACGTACTACAACATCATTTGTGAATTGAGATGGAATATAGTTCATTCTAATCTCTATACTAACTTTATTATTTTAACTTTTAATTTCTGTGCTTTCAGTTTGAATTTGACAGGCARTCAACGTGACGCTGCTCTGTCTAAATGAGCTGTTTGTTTTGAAGGACGTGCAGATACGTCAGCACACTAAAAAAACATTTAAGTTCTTTATTTACGAAAGTAAAAACATTTGATGATCTCTAAGCTGAAACTTGGAGGCCAGGCAGCTGGGAAGCACTGAACATATTTTCTGTCACTCTTYACTGGCTCTGCTTGTTTTGTCTTTGAGAGAAGTGTTTCAGGGGGTTTATTATGACTTCTTTCTTGCAGTCCATCAGCCCGCTTTTACTGATCAACCCGCTTCTAAACATTTTCTACCATTTGCTGTGGTCACTGAGCTTCCCCGGGGACGTTGTGGGAACTGATGCACGCTGCTGCAGGCTTTGAACCGAGCTATTATTGAACAATGTGATTCAGCTCAAATACTTTCAGTTGATCCAGCCCATCTTATTAACACAGTGCGATCATGTGAAACACGGCTTAATGTCACACTGTGCACGCCTGAATTTCCAATTAAAATATTTGAACATTTTCCATCTGATTGTAAAATGTATATTGATGTTGTTACTAAGAAACATTTACTGTTAGCCATGAGTTGCTGTTTATAAACTAGCACTTTCCCTTCTTTTTTTGTTTTTCTTGCGATAACTCATTTGAAATGACATATAAGAGCAATATTCCTATCAATAACCAAATCCAAACAGATAAAGATTATTGATGAATTAAAGCTCACACTGAGATCCCACTAAGTTAGCATTCCAAGATCACAGTCACAGTTACACAGAGGTTTGCAGGCATAGTGAGGGGCGTGAGGGGTCAGAACAGAGGGGAAGTCTCTTGTTGGGAAAATGTAGAGTTTGCACAGTTCAGTCCAGACTCTGCTGTGCTGCTGCTCTGCACTCCTAAACTTACCGACTTCTGCCTCTGCTTAGCTGTGGTGGGACGGAGAAGGAAAGAGAAAGAGGTTAAGAACAGGCATGCATGCTAATAGCAGAGTGTGCTTCGCGGGACAAGGACGATGGTGTTGACAAACAGGACAGAAACCGAGTGTCCGGCAGCCGCAGGCATTGTAGGTGAGAGCCGTGCCGGCGGACAGGGGAGAAGTGAGAGGGACAGTGGTGTTGATTTTACCTTCTTAAAAAAGGGCATTCGTTTCTCTTTTGCTAGGGGTGATATAACCGTATTTGGACTGGCTTTAGGGGAGCGCATGTTGACGTAGGGCTCATTCTCCTCAGGGTCTAAACCTGTGGCGTCTATGTCAACAGCTACCCACACAGACACACAAGACCAACATCAAAAATAAACAGGAGATCRCTGGTGATGAGAAACGTTACACACCAATTACAGCACAGAATGTAGATACTACRAAACAGTCATTAGCTATGTTTACATGCACATAATTAATCTGAATAAACAGCCAATCAGGACACAAATGTGTCATTAATGCACCAGTTGGAATATTCTGATCTGTCATGTCAGYATTTCTATTCTGAATAAAAGCATGGTGCATGTAAACGCTCGTCATGATCAGGTTAATTAATTTTGTGCTCATWTAAATGATACATTCAGATTATTTAATCTGAATCCATTTCAGTCCAATCAAATTAGTTTTTGCATGTGTTATTCCAATATTTATTTAACAAAGACAGAAATACGTGGTCCAAGAATGAAGGTACTCCGTGAGATGATCAGCTGAGTTTTATTGCAACAACAGGAAACACAGACAACAACCTGGCCTGTCTCTGTGCCTCTGCTTCTCTCTGTCACTGTCTCTCCACACTACTCACTGTGTCTCGAGAGGCCTCATATATATATTAACAAACACCATTATGTCATCTTAGCAAGATTTGATACAAGGTCAATGGAAAACACAAAGATAAACACAAGTGATATCTAAGAATGACTGTTGTTAGCAAATCTTGTTCTGACTTTAATCATTCTATCTGCAGATGAACAGCATGTCATGAAAACCTGGGTCATTAAAGGATGTCATGAATAACTAGCTTAAACAAAAGTATTAGTTCCACCACAGCATGTAAACATAGTTAATGAAACACTGAAAATACATATATGCCACAAATCAAAATCAATCAAAAATATTTTATTGATCCCAAAGGGAAATTACGCAACATAACATCTATTTAACTGATGACTGCATTTTATCTTTACATTAATTTAAGTAGTTAAAGATTGTTATACAAAACCAAAACATATATTAAGGACAAAATTGTTTTTTTTTTCTTTCTAAAACTGCTACTCACCAGATGATGGAGGAGTAGATTTTCTCGAGTTAGGAACCACTTCACCCAAACTAGATGATGAGTTTGCTCCCAATTTACTGAAACGGCAGATTTTTGTGATGTCAGAAAACCAAGACTTCACAAGAGAAATCTAAATTACCATCAAATGAACGGAAAATCAAAGAAAATATCTTAATTAGGGATGCACCAAGCGAATGGCCTGAAACCAGTTTTCAACTTGATTGGCTAAAACTGGTGACCAGATAAAAAAAATCTTTGCAAAGATTAAACAGTAATAACATAAAATAAAATATTTTACTGTAATATGTTGTGGGCTCTAAGAAGTAAAGCATTAAAACATACAACAGAACAACTGCTTGAGTGTCTCTGGACACAGACAGTTCCAATTTTAGACAAAGAAGGGCAGTTTAATGTAGAACATTTTAACAGTGATTTATTTGCGAACCATGAATAGAAGATCACATAAACCCTGATGTAGTAAAGATGAACTATTTTAGATTATAATGTGCGAGCTAATTTGGCAGTCTTGGCAGTCTGGCAAAATCTTCAGTTAGAAACCTTGGGATGGTTTTTGATACACYGGATCATCATGTTAAAACTTTGGTTTGTTCCTGTTTCTACCATATATGAAATATAGCAAAGCTCAGCCCCATTGTATCTCATTCAGAAATGGAAACTTTACTTCAYGTTTTTGTTTCATCTCGTTTAGATTATTGTAATGCATTGTATACRTGCCTAACTAAAACCTCTCTCGACCGGTTCTAGTCTGTGCAGAATGTGGCTGCCAGGCTCCTGACCAGATCTTCTMAGTTTTGTCATGTGGCTCCACTGTTAATGMAACTCCGTTGGCTTCCAGTTCATCGAGTGAAATTCAAGATTTTGGTTTTGACTTGGTGAGCTCTGCATGGACAGACACCACACTATATTTCTGAACTTTTACATTTCTACACTCCTGACAGGGCTCTGAGGTCTTGTGATAAAGACATGCTGATTGTTCCTCGGACAAAATTAAAGACTTAAAGGAGACAGAGCTTCTTCGTCTGCGGCTCCAAGGCTTTGGAACTCTCCTCCTCTGAATTTAAGATCAGCTGACTCTGTGGACTCCTTTAAAGCTCAGTTAAAAACTTACCTTTTTTAATCTGCTTTGTTGAAATTTGCTCTGTCTATTTTTATTTAATTAAACTTTTGTTTGTGTTCGTTGAAGCACTTTGTGATCTCTATCTTGAACTGTGCTAYATAAATAAAGTTTTACTTACTTACTAATTTCCATCTCCAGTGTTTAAATATAAATTTAAATCTTAAATTTAACATTTTTTACATGAAAATGTACAGGAAAAATTAACGTTGTGGTGGTTATGTGGTTATAGGCAAATCATTAAAGTCATAAATAATTTCATTAAGTACAATTGTAGTTCTAAACATTACTTAAGAGAGTTTTTCACTCACATTTTGTCCCTCCATCACCTAGATCATGTTTTAAGTTTTAAGAACATTAAATAGCTACTTTTTACTTGACAGCAGTGTGTATGACTTTGTACGGTTTGGATTATTGAAAGAAAATTGGTAGCAGTATATCAGAGCTATTCAAAAACCGGAAATCAGTATCAGTAAACCAGAATCGKTGCATCTCTAATCTTAATTTCCAACCATGTCTCTTACCTGGAGTAAAACTTGCCCTGTTTGGCTCTCTGCTCCTGGAGGATGCGAGTGTTTTCWAGCTTCACCGGACTGGGAATGAAGCCAATTTCACAACCTTCTTTCACCAGGCGTCCTATCCACCAGTCGTTGTTAAATTTCTACACAAAATAGCACGACAGCTACGTTGAGCACCTTTCTTACTAACGTCCCTRTTGGGAATATCAACACTCAGTGGAAAAACAGTCCCTCACCTCTTTGACATGGAGGAAGTCTTTAGCTTCAAAGGAGACRGCCATCCCTGGCACGGGGACATCATCGTCATGACTCGAGCTGTAGCTGACATTTGTGCGAACAGCAAATGCAACTGGTTTGGTCTACCAGAAGGCACAGAAGAGAAAGACAAATACAAATGTCAAGATTTTAGAGAAGCTTTAAATGACAGGAGGTGGGGGGTAAAAAAAAAATCACTATAGCTTCAGGTTACAGGAAAGACGTGACTAAAATGTCAAATATTTGATCTTTTGTTCACTTTCGGAGAGCTGTGGGTCTCGTTTTAGTCCAAGATGTAAAAATAACTTGTGCGATACATGCAGACTTGGGCTTCTGTCCAAAAAAATGTCTTGCCTTTGCATTGTGTTTTCCACTGCATGTTTAACTTCTGTTACGATTCAGACTTAACATCACAGAGATTACTGCTTCAACACATTTATTAGAACACAACAAGCTGCGCAAACAGCACTGAACGGTTCATGAATCAATCCAACAATCTTTACAACAGCAGAATCAACACTGACCTTCCTGCCTAATAACAGCTGGCCGTCCCCTTTTGCTCAAATAATCATTAGGATAAAGCTAAATCTAATGAAAATTCTCAGTAATAGTGTTGTGGTTGATACAACTACCTTTCAAAGTTTTGTGTAAATTGATTTTTTGTCAAATTCAATACAGCTACATTTAAAAAAAAGGCTACATCAAAAATAAATGTTAAGGCTCAACAAGTGAATTAGCTTCTGAACATTTTGCCCTGCCACAATGTTCTTTGAAGGCATGCATTCCTTCAAAAGTTACATAAAATTATACAGGACATAATCTTGGAGCCAGTCTGGCGGTAGCAGCAGCAACAGTTAGCCGCAYGGTCTTGCCCTCATCCAGATTACATTTGCTCAGCCTGGGACAGAGTGACAAGCATGATAAAAGTCCGCTGAAAGGCCAAAACGAATGCACAAGTATGCAGCTTAAAATAATCCTCCAGCGTAAACTCACACGCCAAATATTTACCTGCAGATAAAAGAGAGCAAGATGATGGAAACTGTGTATAATATTCAGCTCGATGCCAAAAGTGAACCCACAGGATCAGCGCTTTGATGCTGTAACTTGGTTGGACTGCGTACAGAGTTARAGAAATGCTTTCAAAGTGCACTCAAATCTGGCCTGCTGTAGTGATTTTATTCTAGCAGGACTCCAATCTGATTTTCTCTAAGCAACCAAAAAAACAAAATAGTGTTAGGCCTGTGTCATAACTGCATGAGAAATGTAAGAGGCAAGATATTTGTCCACATCTTTGCTGATTTGGAGATAGAACAAAGTGTTTTTCGTGCTATAATTTTAGAGCTGTAATAACTGATGTTCTGACCATATGTGGATAGATAAAAGCAAGCGAAAAGGCTCATAATAAATTCTGCTACCATTCAGTTCCAGTACGTTACAGAACAATAAACAACAGGAACGACTAGATATTTAACGTTATTATTAGAACTGAGTTATTGGAATTATTTTTCTCACTCAGACAGAAATGTAAACAGGGAAGTGATCCAACCTGGTGTGTGCAGAGCCTGGACTCACAGAGGACAGAAAGTCTTTCACACACAAAGAGTCACATTCCTGCATGAAGGTATGAATTCCATTATAAATTTATAAACTGTGTGCYGACTCAGTGATCTCGCAGATACCTTCAGCCTGGTTTTGTTGTGACTTAAAACGTTGTATATGTATGTCCTGGTATGCCATCAAATATCCTTAACGACTGGGTGATTTGAACCCAGCAGGAACTCTAACCTCTGTTCAGCTTCTGTTCCTCTCCTCATTAGGACCACGCTGTTCCTTAGTAACCAGACTGAGAACGAGAGACAGGATAACCAATTAATCAGAGGCCATTGTCTGTAACTGTGAACCCTAGGATGCAGCTTGTTACAATATATCCTATCATGAATATTTCATTAGATAATACCTCCCAGTTTTGTGTTTCTATACTGACTGAGTGAACACCTGTTTTTGCTGTAGCTAATTTACCATGTAAAATGCCAGCGCCTTCCCAGTAGCAATGAACACACACACACACACACACACACACACACACACAC
>NW_013952502.1:324462-339840 GCF_001266775.1 Austrofundulus limnaeus | reverse complement strand
ACACACACACACACACACACACACACACACACACACACACACAAACACACACACTATAAATCAACATCCCAACACTGTTTCACCTTGAGTGTTATGGATCGATTTGAAATTAATTTGCTACAGCCATGTGAACTAGCTTCAGGCTGTACTCAGAGCCTGCACCATCTATTTTTATACGGCACCGTAATAACTTTTATTAATTTATAATGGAGAAAATTGTTCTATAATTATCCAGGGTTGACTGAGTATACTGATTTTGCCTCTCCTGCTGACAGTTATTCACTTTATTCGTATGTCTTGTGTGAGATTTTGTTCATTTCTTTTAATAGCTTGCCATCTGTGCCATGTAGCACAGAAAATAAAATAAAAAACAAACAAAACAAAACCTCAGATCAGTCAGATCATGATCAAGGAATGAGGGAAGGAAAGAAGAGTTAGGAGTTAGTTAAAGGAGACATATCAAAGTGGAACTGCAACACCTCACTCTGATTTCCTCCTTATTGTAACTCCACTAGCCCCTCTTCCACCCCTTTTCTGAGGTGTGTCTCAGATCAACTCGTTTTGAGGCTGTCTCTTTAAATTCAAATGAGGCACTTCGCACCCTGCCCCCCTCCAGCTTCCAGACYGGTCCATTCTAGTTTGATAGAGGGCTTTACAGCTAAATAGCTGGGCAGAAACTTTTTATTTACACTTTTATTAAAACATGTCAACAAGGGAYGACTTGTCCGTCCAGCCTTACATGTTAGAGGAGAMTGAAGACGATAAAATTGTAGTTGGTAAGTCCAGACCTTATTTMGCAGTTCTGCCACAAACACTTTGACATAATAGTTCAGAAAACATCATATAAAATAGAGAAAACTGAACAGGTTAAAAATATGACCCCAAGAGAATAGAAAGGTACACATCATCGGCAAAAACTAAACTCAAAATTTCTGCATTCCTAGAGACTCTAAGTATACAACAAAATGTATTTAATGGTTAAAAAGTAGGTTTTGCATGATATGTGCCCATTAAAGTGTTTTTTTCTTGTTCTTTAAGATGTTCCAAAACACTTGTGTTGCACTTTAGTTTGCGTCTTGTCCTGCAAAATATTGTATTTTACAAACCTTTTTTGTTTTTCACAACCCCGCTCTTTGAGCTCCAGGTGAAGCTGACTTTCAAGTTTCTCACTGATGTGTAAAATAAGCGGAGTCCTCATTTAGGAGCAATGAGAAACTGTTTTGTACATGTACAGATAAACAGATATAAAGATACAAACATTTCCCAGAATACATACATATATGTGTCCTAAGGGAAGTGACAGTGACTTACTACATATGAAGGCTCACAGTCTGCACTTCCTCTGACCCCAGGCTGCTCTCTTTCTGGTGGCCAGACCACCAGAAGCTATTTTTGACCAGTCGTCTGTCATTTAAAATGCCAGCAGGGGTGATCTATGCCAGGTCATCTATAAAGTCAACTTATCTTTTTAATTAGTGTGCTAGAGAGGGTGAGTCTGGAAAACAACAACTTCGATCTGCAGGAATGATACGTCTTTGCCAGCTATGAGCTACTCTGAGACACGGAGCAGGAGGAAAACGTCTGTGTGAATGGATGGTGACGCTTAAGGCTCAAGGCTAATGAACCAACTATGCTACAGACGCTAAACACCCAATGAAAAACAATAAAACCATTTTTCAGACACTTCCTTGAAATAACATGAAAAACACATCACCACAAGCTATCCACGGAGCTGGGATGCAGGAGGAGAGCGGAATGTCTTCAGAACTATTTCACAGATCAAAGACGTGAATCTTAACTGTGCCAGCGGTTTGAGTGATTCTGTGGAAGTGGGCTCTGATTGCAATTCCAGTCGCGCAAAGGCACGCCGGTTCTGTCATGTGTGTGTTTGTTTATGTGCAGCTAATTGTGGCCAAGAGCAGAGCAAGGAAGGCCAGGCTTAGCTCTGATAAACAGTGACGCTGAGCCCTCTGAGGCCCCTAAACTTTAACATCAGCAGCCATCAGAAGCCCTCCTTCATGTAACCAGCTGCAATCAACTCCAATACCCTGTTTTTCTTGTTGTCAGCCTAGCAGCAACATCTGTAAACCCATGAAAGAACATCTAAAAGTCTATGACTTGACAATGGCTCTGATATGAAATAAAGGGGAAAATCTATTAGTCTGTTGGAGAAATCCAAAAAGGAAGTGGACTTAAGTTTTTAACAACAAACAGAGCAGTGTAAAGTTTATATTACAGCTTGAATGCGGCCTGCCATCTCTTATTTAAGCAAAATAAACTAATTTTAGTCTGAACAAATGCACATTCATATTTCTATACTTGTAGGATGCTTTCGTGGCATAATGCATTTCCTTCAATCAATTTCAAACTAAATAACTTCTCACTACACGCACGTCTAAAGGCCCCATCACACTACACAACTTAGGCCAATTTATGAAACATTTTTTTGTCTAAATTGCTAATAAAAATTATATATTTGATAAATTTGTCAGAATTACATTATGTACACACCAAAAAGAAGCTTCCTGTTGGTTTTTTCAATTCCATCTTTAATGTAGACACCTTTAAAATGTTCATAAGTTGGCAAAAGTTGTCTAGTGTGACAGGGCCTTAAGACAAAAATATGGTTTTGGCCGATACTTTTTAAAGCACATGTATTGTTGCTGAGTGACCAAGTCAAAGTGCCCAAGGTGTTCCTGAGTTAAAAATACAAACCTTTGCCTTGTCAAGCTGTGCTTGAGCCTGTCGCTCTGCCTCTCTACGCGCTGCCTCCTTATCCTCCTCAAGGGAAACATCGGAGTCTGATGGACGGCTGGTGTAAGAGTCGGCCGAACCCTGTGGAGACACAGACAGCAAGATGTTAGCAACGACAAAACAAAAGTCCAAGTCTGTGTTGGTCTACAGTATAAGAGCAGCAGTTGTAAGATGATAAGCAGTCCCCTCACGACATTTGGAAGGTTGCACATGAAAGTGCCTGTGACATGCAGGAAGGTTTAATGCAAGACGCACCTTAAGAAGGTTTGCATAACGCACATGATTTTTTTTTTAAATTGGCATGGGCAAAGACAAACAGGAAGTGACAACAAAGGGGCATCCTTTAAAAATAGGAAACCCCTTGGTCTTTTTTTTATATAAACTGACTCTTCTTCAACTCTGTCTAGTGATACAAAATAATCTTAAGAAATCAGATTATTCACTATTGTCTTTTTGCCTTTGTAGCAATGCTCTGTTTACATGCAGACATTCTCCTTTTCACTTTAAAGAAATGTTGAAATTTGGAGTTTGCACATGTTATAAATGTACAAACACCCAAGTGTTGATTGAATCTAACAAAACTCATAAACACATTTTTTTTCTGTTTGAGAAATGGTACCAGAGAACAGAAAGTGGCACTTTACAACAACATCACTGGCAGCTCTTTGTCTATCCTTAGCCTGGTCTCTGTGTCTCTCTCAGGGCTGAGTCCTCTGGGACTAACACCTGGGCAAACATTAAGGAAAACCAGAATGTAATCTACATTTTTTAGTTTTTACAAATTAAAAAATGAACATCCAAAATCAGTTTTCAGTCACAAACCCATAGAAATTATCAACGTATTTGTATTTTCTGATCATTTAAACCACTTTAGTTTGAGAACAGTGATAACAACTGCTCTAATTCCCACATACTTAATTAGGATTAGAGAAAATCATCACCTCTGTTTTATGTTTCAGATGGCTAACAACACCAAAATGTGCCCACAACAATGTTTATCTATGTGCTCATGTCAACAGATACTCAGTCGTTGAATGCACAATAATGTATTTACTCTATTTACAATTCAATAAAAACTATTCCAAATCATTAATTAAAGTGAATGTGAGCAGCTATAAATCATGGACCGATGCCATCATCATGTCCAACAGATCATTAGTAGAAAGCCAGTTTAATCCAAACAAAATTCTGTTTAGTCTATTGAATTGATTCTGCAGAATCAGTGATACGGTAGCTATGTTGCAATGAATAGTGGAAACGTTTTGGTGCTGCTGTATGCCTCAACAGTTTTTGGATTAAAAAAAGTGTATAAACAAAGCTTAAAGAGATGTCACAATTTTATAAATAAATGTAGAGTTTTTTTTCCAGCACAAAAACAGTTAAATTTTACTCACTCACTAAATTCAAATCCCTATCATTAACCTTAAAGCTTGGCTTTTCTAATTATACTAATAATAATAATAATAATAATAATAATAATAATAATAATAATAATAATAATAATAATAAAATAGACACAATGTATGATTGAATTTGTTAGAATTTAGTAGGGGTGTAAGAAAATATCGATGCACTGAAATATAGCGATATTTCATTTGCCGATACTGTATCGATATTCTAAAGCCCTGTATCGATTTTTAATTAAGGTTTAAAATGTCAACCTTCTTGCCAACCGTTAATTTTTATGTTGTAGTTCAGCCTCTGACCACCAGTTGGCAGCAGTGAGCCAGCCATTTGGCTCCTCTACCTCTTGAGCGCCAGAGAGTAAGAGAGCATTTGCATTGTAAGTAAACATTAGCTTTTTTTCAGTAAGAGGTTTTTATTCAACAGAATTTTTGGACAAAAAAATTGCAACATATCGCAATATACTGCCTTGCTTACAGTATCGCAATATATCGGGATATATCGTATCGTGACCCCTCTGTTATGATATGTATCATATCGCCAAATTCTTGCCAATACACAGCCCTAGAATTTAGTTAGAAAATGCAATTATGTGGGCCAACCTTAGCCATAAATATCTTCTTGGTTTTCAACTAAATAATATAATAGTTTTCAGTGTTCTTTGAACTCAGTGTTCCTTGAATTTATAATTTAGTTAATTAATTAATTGAATGGTTGTTGGATTGTAGCTGGCAAAATTGTGTCTAATTTAAGCATTCACATTGATAACTATTTATATTTAGTTATAAACGAGAGAAGCTTGAACATTTTTGTCAAAAAGTAGTAATGAAATGTATTTATTGATGAGGAACACCCTTTCAGCACACACAAGACAGTAGTCAAGGCCTGAAAACACAAGCTATATTACTTTTCTCTCCCAGAGTCAGCGTGCTTTTCTTCCTCACCTGCCTGCTACTATGCTCCAAACACAAGGTCTTTTATTCATCTCACTGCACCATTACACTCTGCTGTCTGAGTTAAAAATAGCCTCCCTCACTCTGTGCCTGATCAGAATTACCAAACCATCACACTCATACAAAGGAAGATCATACCTCTCCTTCTCCACTACCTGACTTATGTAAAGAGACAACACAAGTGTCACTACCATAAACAATACAAGCTGGGTTGTTTTATGTCCTCTATCTTACAGAAAGCTTTGCTGCTCATCAGTCGCTTGATCGTCTCTCATTGCTCAACATTGAACACGAGATAAAATTGAAAAAAATGTAAACGAGCTCATTAATTACTCAGGTTCTGTTTTTCTTTTTACCACAATCAGAAAATGCATTCCTCTCAACAGCTTTTGCATCAGTGATCACCATTCAACACTTGTCTCAGTGATTGGTCACATTTCAGAAGCTACAAGGTGTTAACAAGCAGCACTTCCGAAAGAGGATATAAATGTAATAAAGTGGCTATTTACTGTATATTAGCCTCTGTCCCGTTAGTTATATTTCACCTTGAATAATGCAGGTGAGTATACCTGGCTGGCTATGACTTTCCCATCATGTCACCTTTAAAGCATGAGTCGTGATCGAGACCGTGGTCCCAGTGGGTCAGGGGGAGGGGATACGGAGCTCTGCCCAGAATCTGACAGCCATAACTGATTACAACACACACAACTTCTCATCATCAGTGGATAATGCACAACTGTGCCACACTGACCCTTAACAGTACGGACTGAGGATGGATTTGCAAAGAAATACAAACTTAATAAATAATAATAAAACAACAACAAAAGTGCATGCACATACAGCAACTTTCAGGACAAACACCAGAAAATATCCTTACACAGGCATCGGACCTCTTGACTTGACCTCCTCTGGCTCGTTTCAGCAAGCTGATCCAGGTGGCCTTCATCAGCCACACTGGTCATTCAGTGTCCTGAGCCACTGCTCCCACCTGCTACTACTACAACTACACTGAAGTGCACTGCTGTGGTCACCTTTGCACCAGTGCTGCAGCTGTCACTGCTTTGGCTACAGGTACATTCAACACTGTGGCTACATGGACAACTGGTTCCTCTTACACTGTGGCTGTAAATGCTACCTTCATCTCTGGATGAATAAAAAGCTTTGGAGTCAGAGCTCCTTGATTTGCTGCAGCTCCAGTTGGGTCGGCTGCTGTCTGGAGAGCCAAAGCTCCAACTCCCCCTGCTGCTGCTGCTGCTGCTATCGCCAAAGATGGGGAATACACCGGAGCTCACTGCCCCGCGCATAATCTCAGCAGCTCTCTCCTCCCGTCTGCCTCGGTCTCGTTGACAGGCGGAATGCTCAGTCTGCCGCTGCAGGTGCTGAGACTGACTCTCAGAATGAGTCAGGTGGCCGTGATGCTCATCCCCTCCATCAAGCTTCCACTCCAGCCTTCTTGTCCTCCTCCTGCCTTGGTGGCTCCTTCTGACAGCGACGTGCAGCCGTTTCTCCCTGAAAGTCCCGGTGTGGCTGCATGTGACCGACTCTCGTCCCGATGATAATTAAGCTGCTGCAGCAAGCTCGCTTTTTCTTCACTCTTCGTCTGAGCGTGTCAGTGCATCTTTTTTTTTTTACCTTACTCCTTTTCACAAGCCGCTCTGTGCTACTTCTGCTTCTCTGTCTCCATCCCTCTGYTCTGTCACTCCTCTGTTGTTTTTTCTTCAGTTGCCCCTCACTGTCTGTCCATCTGCTCACTTTGTCTCTGCAGTGATCATTTTTAGACAGTGTGTGCACTAAATGAGTAGTGTTCATACGTCACCAGAACCTTCGGTACCTGCTATGGATAAAAACAACATTCACCTTGCTATTGATATTAGCTGTTTGCAGATTGTTGCCTCTAAAACATCAAATTGTAGCCTGAATTTATTATTACTATGATATTTGGTCCAAACCTATTCCTTTTTTTATAAATTAAAAACACTTTATTTTTTATTATTGATTCTTTGAAAGATTAAAGCAATCAAACAAATTCTAACATCTGGATAAATGAAGACTTTTCCTAAAGAGTTTATCTTGCTCAAAAGCTAAACCCTGCAGCTCAAAGGAAATTGCATAAAATATTGTACTGTTTTTATGCAAATTCTACATACTGATGCATCCTGAGATGCACAATGAAAACAATAGTTTTATGCTAAAGAAAATTGCTAAATAAAATCAGTTTGAGATAGAAGCCAGAATTGTTTGACATYCGTGCATAAAAACAAGAATAAACCAAGTTTTATTGTATCTCGTGATAAAAATGATTTTACACACCTCAAAAAAATTTGATATGACAATTTATAGAAATACGTAGAAACAAAAGGAAGTTTTGCAAACAATATGTTATACAGAAAAGACGTGTGTGTACAAGACAGAAAAAAATCTGAAATAAATCTGTTTTCTCAGTTCTGTATTTTTAGTCTTTTGACAAAAAAAAATTTTTTTTGCTTGTACTACAAAAAAAAAATTTTTTTTTGTAGTACAAGCATTCCTAAATGATCTTTAGTCTTGTAATTGCAGCTTTCAAAAAAAAATCTATGAAAACTAAACATTGCTGCAGGATTATTTAGAACGTTTTGCTTTTTGCCAACGTCTTGTTGCTAATCGGTATAAAATAATTCTAAAAATGAGCTCTCAATGACAAGGCTCTATTTCAGTCAAGATCTTATCAAGACACATGTTCTTAAAGACATGTTCCGACATGAAAKAAGGCGAGGAGGAAAATAATGTGATTTTAGCTCATTAAAGCCAATTACCCTAACAAGGAAGGAAGCTACAGAAGGTAAATTATGTTTTGATAAAAGAAGAATGGGGATGACAGACAAGAACAAACTGAAACATGGTCTATTTACTGACAAAGCCTTATGACAGTCCAGCTGGAGCTAAACAGAATTACTATGATATTTCCTAACATCACTACACCTTACATGCACAGCTTCAAAAGCGATCCATGCTACTGTGCAGTGGTCACATATGTTCTGATACGGTGACAGTAGCCCCCAGAAGTCTCAGGGCAGGGCACAGATGGTCCAAATGTGGAGCTGTAGAGGCTGAGCTCTGCTGACAGTACTGACATAAACTCACAACGGCAGGAAGAGCCTGAAGCAGTCTGACACAACCAACCTCTTGACCTGACTCTGCGTTGGCACTAACAGCACATTGTCACCCACACAACACCTGTGACTGACAATCAGGTAGTAATAGGATGCCAATTAGATCTGGGAGAAGGTGTGCACATTCAATGGATGTTAATCAGCACACTAACAATMACTCTCTTTATAGTAATTGGAATCCTATGTCCAGCAAATTTGATTATTGGAAAACTTACACACATTCTGTTGACATGCTCTGGCCCAAACTCCTTCAATTTAGCTTAAACAAAACAACAAAAACCTGTAAACTTAACATTTTGATTTACGTTGTGAAATTTCTCTGGCTCTGCCAGAATAAACTCCAGGATACATATCATGTAATCTTCAGTGATTTTATTTAGCACTATCATTACACTAATTTTAGTGCTTCTGGATAAAATAACTGCACTTTTTAGTATTTGTATTTCCCCATTGTGGGTGTACAAACACAAGCACTTAACTGAACACACTGCTGTGCCTGAGCACTGTTAGTTAASTTGAAGCACTCTCTGCTTCACCACATAAAAAACACACTATTTGTTGCACAGAAGTGGAAAGATTTGACCCAAATTTAGTCCTTTCATCAGCAAAGCAGAGATATTTGTGAAAGGTGGCTGTCTTTATGTAGCAGTCAAAAGAAGAGAGATGAAGGGGGTTTTGAAAGGGCAATGGGTCCTTTGGTCTCCACCATCTGCATTGATTTATTAAGCAGAGGTTCTCGCTGCTAGTCCTACGACGACCCAAAAGACTGAGGAACATTACAACAGAACGTGTGTCAAATTCAAGGCCTGTGGGCCAAATAAGGCCTGTGGGTGACTTCTGTTCGGCCCACCAAGAGCTCCACCCCCAATTTCTTTACTTAATTTGATATGAAACAATTTTTTTAATCAATGGTAAACTTTAAAAGTTTGATTCAATGCAACAAAATAAATAAATTTAAAAGGTTAAAGATAATACTTGTCCAGCCTCTGAGCTGCTGGCAATGAGTACCCACACTCCGCCTTTCAAAATAAGCTGCGTTAAAGCCAGCATTGACCATAAACTACATCTCCCATAATGCATGTTGATTATGGATGGAAATTCCCTGTCGGAAAGTGGGAGAGTTCAGAATTAAAGACTCACCACAAGTGAGTAAAACTCTCTTACCTTCACTTTCAATAGTATTTCTGTATTATTTATTTCACATTTAGTCAAACATGTAGTACTTTATAAAGGACATGTAAATTGCTGTTTTTATGCAGAAAATACCACTAGGAGCTCAGTTATTATTTGTTACCAGGGCACATGTGTAGCAATGAGATGAGGAATGTGACATTTTCCGTTTAGTCAAACATGAAATGATGAGGTTAATTAAAACTGGCCCTTTCAGATCCACCATAATGCTCATGTGGCCCATGGAGAAAATTAGTTTGTCACCCCTACATTAGAATATAAGAATTAAAAAGGTAAAAGCCACAGTGGAAGAAAAGGTGGTGCTTTAGTTGATGTTGCTTCCCATATCTAACAGCATCACGTACAGTATAGTGGATGAAGCAGTAATACACCAGGGAATCGGTCCACTACCTAAAAGCCTATTTTCCTTTTTAGCTACTGCTACTACAACTCTGTACAAGTCCACTATAAAAGTGAAGAACTGCAGTCATGCAGAAAATACAACTTGTGTCTCTCTCCCTGTTTGAACCTTATTTCATGTTTTGTTTTGTATTTTTTTATTTCTGTCTCTTCCATCCTCTTTCCTCCACTCAGATCCTGCACTCATCTCCTCTTCCAGTATTCCCAGTAGCTTTGGCTTTCTCGACACAGTGGTTTCGCGCACGCTGAGGAAGAGGGTTACACATTTAGCCAATGACGTAGTTTCTCAAGTCCCACTTGATCCTCTCYGTCCTGCCACTTGTTTGGTTTTATTTACTTCAGCAACAAGATTTATCAAACTGCTGACGTTCATGCTTACAAGACAAACACCAACTGCTTGTGCTGACTTTTTAAAGGCACAGATACAAAACTTTACACCGATGCAAAAGAAAATCTAGCAGCCCGCAGTTGGTGGAACRTTTTAGATTTATGTTTTGAAGCACTAACTGGCAATAATGAGTCAGAAAGCATTAACGTGAAACTATWAACCCACATTTGAGGGAAATTACTGAAGTAGAACTTTAACTARGAGAACTTTCATTTTAAAATAAAAACAGTCCATCATACACCTCTCAGTCTGCATCAGGACATTGAGAAGCTTCATGCTCATCTTCAGCTCTGGCTGATGGTAGCTGACTGCGGCAAGCTGACAATAGGCTGAGCGAGTGTGCAAGCAGTTTCAGACTTGGCGTGACTCATTCCTGGCTAGAACTAAAGTGATCTCCCCCCCCTCCAGCCATCTGTCCATCACTGCCACTTCAGTTGATAGAACACAAAGTCAATTAAATCGCAAAAACAGCATCTCCTTTGTCAAAAAGGAGACAATGGCAGCAGACACAGCAACTAAGTGTGAGAGATGTGYGAGTGCTACAAAAACTGGTTACTAAAAATTGAACAAAGAACAGAGGAATAAACGACCAAGTCCGCAAGAAAGCAAAGGGTTGTCAGTGCATCTGTGAAAGAAAAACAAGTGGGATCTAAAGGTGGAAGAATAATAATCCCTCTGCCATTTGACAAAAGAGAAACCTCCTTATGGGCGTTTTACGAGTGTTTACTCAGCATTCAATAAACCGAGGAAATAAATAAAAGAAACCTCCTTTAGAGGTTGTCAATCAACATACTACTAACTGCCTTTAAACATAGTTATAGAGAAACTTAACAATGTATGATAGAAGTCAGACAACAAAACTACAATGAAAAAATTTATACAAAATCAACTGAATGTTGTGTAATGACGATGTGAAATAAGAAAAAGACTGTGATTACTAGACCTAAAACTTGATTGCTGATATGTTTGTAATATAATAAAAACATGATGCAATGCAAGGATTATATGATAGATCAGACTCTGTCGACAAAAAGCAACTGAAACAAAAACTGTGTTTAATTTCATTAAGTGTGTGATATTTTGCCAGAAAGAAAATGCCTAGATTTAATCCTAAATTCAGGGTCTTGACATACTACCAATTATTGAGCTCATTTTCATACTTACATATAGGTTTTATGTACCAGATATTTTATTTTCATCTGAATAAAAAAAGTCAGTTGCATTGAGTTTGGCCCTTTTGAATACAACATAGTGAATAGCCTTCATTTGTACATCGTTGTGATCATCCTCATAGAAATACATAAGACAAGTAAAAAATGAAAAGCTACTGTATGTGCAGCTGTACCGCCTGTTTCTCCCCAAACGCCACATTGTTGCTCTAATTAATAAAAAAAGATCCAATTTCAGTGACATCTAGTTTAACTTTTCCTCCTCTCAAAGGGTTCCTCTGTGGAAAGAAAGAGCCCCATAATATGATAAGCAGTGATTAAGATGATACATAAAAAAAGACCAGAGGCGGCTCTTTGCAGCTACAACATTTTGTGCTTGTGTCATCAATATTCAGACAGTTTCCTGTATGAAGCAGGCAGTAAGATGATTGATGGGAATTGGCTCAGAGAGCAGAACGAGCTTCTTACCATCCTCAGAGGAATAAAACAAACCTTTTGAGTATAAAAGCATTTCAGCCTCATTGATTTTTTCCCCTCTTTTCTTTTTTTTATTTTTGTGCATTGATAAACAAGGGACACAGAGACTTTAACGTTTACTCTGTTCCAAGTAAATCTGGATAATGCGTTTTCTTCATTCAGTTATCAGTTTGACAAGTTTATCTATTTAGATCTGTTTTCAATGTGTTTTTATTTTTCAGATAATTTTTATGGTTTGGAAAGTATTTCATCTAGTCGTAGTCAAATTGTCTTAACAAGCATGCCTTATTTTTCTGCTCTTTACATTCTTGTAAACAATTGATTCAAGAAGGGGATCAAAGTGACAAGAAGTTGACAGTTGTTGTAGTTTGTTCTGTTCTTAAATCACATGTCTGAACAGTTGGTTATCTCTCCAGCACCACTTCACAGTCAGCTATGCTAACTCACCTTTCCACAGCTGTCAGTGACACAGCGATATACAAACACAGCAGACGACTCGCTGACATTTTGAAAAGCAATCCACAAACACACTCTAAATAGTACAACTTCTGGGTGTTTGAATATGTGACACCTGAGAGCACAATGAAGGCAACCAGTTACAGATTGAGTAGTTTTCTCATACCATCACTGCAGAGAAAAATGCATAAGTACATCACACATCAGCACACAAATATCTCACAGATAAAGTTTGCCTCATAGTGCAATATTTGTGAAATTCATAAAAGATATATTCCGTATAGTCTTGTTCCAACTTTTTATAATTAAAATAGATAGTAAATAGATAATATCCAAACTGCTGAAACTTTCACAAACTGAGAATACACATTATTTTATGCATTATTAAATGACTATGTTTAAGTACTCTTATGAAATGATCTTTTAATAGCTAAACAACAGTGTATTGTAAGGACTGCTGAGGAATATTTAGACAAATATCTGTCATAAACAGAACAGGAAGTTGCTTAAATATGAACTAAAAATGTATGTGGACATCACGTCTACTCATTTATATTCAAAAGAGAAGACAAAATCCTTTTTTGTCAAAACTATACCTGAACCAGGCTTTGTGTTCTCTGCTAGTTTTTGAGCATAAAAAAAATTAAGAAAAACAATTATTTGTTGTTTTCTTTTCTTTGTTTTCTTTTTCTGTTTGGTAACAAGCAATTCAGCTCCTAACTAGAGCTCTTTGTACATCTCTTGTCTGAAGACAAAGAGTATATTGAGAAAGACTCACTATTTGTCCAGAAAGATGACTAAAAGAAAAAACTGAATTTGTAGGATTTGCCCCTTTAAATCCTGCATTGATGCTCCCCACTTCCCTACAGTTGAAGCCCTTCCTCTTTGTTCAGACGAAAGAGGAGAGCAGTATTGCTCAGAAAGGTTTAACACATGTTTATACAAACTCACCAGATCTGACTCCTCACTCGTAGAGTAAAACATTTCTGTGCTCTTCAGCCAGACGGACAAATCTCCTCAGCTGCTGCTCATCTTTCGGAACACAAAATCTCCTACCAGCCGGGCTGCTTCGCACCTACGATCCCCCCTCCCGGCCCACTTCCAGGGGTTAAACAACTCTGTCTGTGCAAAGAAAGTTTTCGCCCGAAAGAAAACTTTCAGTCCTTCTTTGGCCTACTTTAGTCCCTGAGAGGCAGAGGCAAGTCAAACGTCTTTCCCACGCTGAAGGAGCACTCCTTCAGAGCACTGCAACCGTCCTCCAGTCCCAAAAAACAAGCCCCACTGCCCCTTTTTCTCCTCCCACATACCCACACACTCTCTGTCTCTCTCACACACACACACACGCACAGCTAGTTAGGAAGTAAGATCTCCAGCCAACGGGGCCATTCTGAAAATTCCAGAAAACACCAAAAGCAGCTGCAGAAGCTTTTTATGTCTGAGTGCGAGCGTGTGATCTGCAGAGTTTACATGTGTTCTACTTTGCTTTCAAGAGGTTACACTTGGCAGAGAGGAAGGCTGAAGGATCTGAACTCACTGTGTCGACACAACACATGCCGGGGAGACCAAAATCTCAGGAAGTAATTATCTTCACTGCATCGAAAAAATGCCATATTTGCTTTCATCACCGGCAGGATGAAAAGCAGTTAAACTTTGTTTGCTCACATGTACGCACATGATTACTTGGGTTTGACTTTACACCCGAAAGTAAGTTTCTTTGAATTTAATTTTGACATGCATTTAAATCACAGACATATAAAAGATGGCAAAGTAATCAAGAGACAGCGAACAGCTGGCCCACATCTAAAAACTGCAGCGGTTACTTTAAAGAAACTTGCAGCAGCTTTATCTTTATGATCCGAGACACTGCTCGGTTCTTTGTCATCAAAGCTGCTCAGAGATTGCATCCAGAATCACATATTAGATCGTCTAATTGCAGTAAAACACGAGTTAAAAGCTTAGCCCTGAACTCATAACTAATCTTAATGTTCCAGCTGTAAAACAGAAGCAACAACTGAAGAACAGAGCTAAGTCACTTAAAAATAAAAAATAAAAAACTGACTGGAACAGATGAGAATGGTGTTATTTTATCTCCAACCTGTACATTCAAAGCTTTATCCAACATTCTGTTCAAACCAGATTTGTATTTTTTTCTTTCTAGTTGGGAAAAATGTTTTCTGGGCAGTCGAACCTAAATCCGAGATTATATTGTGTTTGATCAGGGTTAACCCCGTTCTGAGGATTAGCATCAGGTTATGTGCTCGGCACGTGACAGTCTGTGGGACTGTTATTTTCATTTGACCAGGAAAAATGTTTCAAGTACCCAGTGTTTGTCTTTAGCAAATATACATGTCTAGAATAAAAATTACTTTTAAAATGTGTTTGTACTTCTTGGATTGTGTCATTTTTTTTGTTTTAAATTGGCTGAGTAATGTTGGTTTTACTGTCAATGTAAGTGTATGACAGTAAGAAATACAATATCCAGAGTGCTTCCAGTTGCATTGGCTTGGAATTGAATAATGACAAATTTACTTTAGAAGTACACCCTCCTCTGAGACTGTGTCCTGTTTGCAGTTTAAAGACAATATGATGAATCCAGGCAAAAGCTCTTTGGCTCTTTTGCTTGAGCTCTCCAAGAGGGTTCATAAAGTTTAATCTAGTAGTTTTAATTTTTTTGACAAAAACAAATAAAAAAATGCACTGAAAACAGTTAGTGGGATGTATGATAAGAAAGCAGTACACATTTTTTAACTGGTCAACATTATTAAGCTGTTATTGAGAGTCATGATGTCATAAATGACATAAAGGAGATAAAGCTGATCAAAAGTTGTTTCTCAATGATCTGTATTTGAAAAGCAACCAGAACTAAGAACAAGACACTTCCAGAAACTCTAAATCAAGGTAAACTCTATGGATGCCCAAAACGGACTTAATCAAAAAGCAGAAATATATGAATAGCCAATAAACAAACTTTTAACACAATTAATAAAAAATTGAATTTTATCTCATGCTTTAGAATTTGTTTGACCTTCATATATACA
>NW_013952502.1:317389-324373 GCF_001266775.1 Austrofundulus limnaeus | reverse complement strand
AAAAAAATATTTTTTTAAATAGTAAAATTTTATCAATGTGCTAAAATATATCATTTGTTGGAAGTAAGCCAGAAAAATAAATGAATGTCAATTAATTCATAAAACGAGGTAAAGTTCTCATTTTTTAATTACTTGGTGTATTCTAAGTGCATTTATTTATTTGGCTATTAATATATTTCTGCTTTTATTTTTAATTGTGTCATTTTCGATCCTCCATAGTTTCCATGTTGGGGATTGAAACCACAGCATGTTTATCTCCCACGGCTGTTCCAAGTTTAGGTGATCTAACAGCCCAGACATGTTAGCTTTAATTTGCTATGATATTAATACCATAAAATGTAGTTTTTCACTGCAAACAATATCCATCAGCTCTGAATCAGTGAACTCTCTAAACAGGCTTTGACCGACCAATGTTCAGTTCTTTTACAGCCTGGAMCAAAGTCCTGGAACTGCCTTTAGCTTATCGATCAGTGTATGCTCACTGTGACGTCAGCAGCCATTCACACTGACAGGCTCACAAAGACCAACATGGATAGTTTACCAAACCAGCATACAGTAATTGATTCCACAAGGAGGAATCAATCCCACATAAAACTAAACTGCCAGRAGGAGTTTCCTCTTTAGTACAAAAATCACTTTGTAGTGTACGAAGTGACTAACACTGCCTCAGAAAACCCACCTGCTTTAACATTTTACATTGCTCACATTATTTGGAAAGTCTTCAAGGATTTATTAGGTAATTTGTTGATTTAATCTATAGTACACTGATCTTAATAATCAGTTTTATTTAAGGTCATGCTACTTGCAGTACATATAACAACTCATGGTACCATGAACATAATGCATTTGAATTTGTTTACCCTAAAACGTGAAACGTTGAGTTCCTAACATGGCCTAACACACTCAAAATTATTCTACAGTACAGTATTTATGTCRTTTATGATACCTCATTAGAAAGGATAAAATAACTAAAAACAGGCAATAACACTGATATTTTACAAGGCAGTGACAGAGTYAATATATTACACTATCAACAGTGTTTTGTTTCCTGTCAGAAGTGTTATCTAAACAGGCTACAGAAGCAATGTTTAGTATACTTAAATAGACCACTAAAAAGGCTAAAGCACACTAGAATTAGATAACTGAGAATATGTCAGAAAGGCCTCTCTGAAATGGGTTTGCCTTGCCAAGAATGCTATTATTTAAATGAAACTCTCCAAGAAGCCGTCAAGTGGTGCTGGATCAATCTTTCACTTTGCCTTAAAAATTACTTCACAAATGACCAGCATTAAACAAAATCTTACTTCCTWGGTCTACTTTTATTCAGCAAACAGTGCTGTATTCAGATAACTTACCTTTTAAAGGGAAGGKCTTTTTTTCACTCATAGATCTGCATTTGTTTAAACTAGCATAAATTTAAAATCACTGAAAGATGTGTCTTTWGATCGTTTATGTACATTTAATTTCTTAGTTTTCCAATACTTTCATTCAGTCACATATTTTGTCACTTATTTAGACTTTATTATGTTCAAATATAAAAGGACTAGTTTCTATTTTCTTTTTATTTGAATTGTAAAGCTGAAAAATGAGTAAAGGTTGAAGCAAAATTAAATGAAGACGGTTTCGTGACCCACTGTTTGATTAACTGGTTTCACAGTCAAAATAAAAACTTTAGAATGCCCTTATTTGCAGGTTTTCATTTTGTATCCACAAACATTTAATATTATTTTACAACTAGTCATAATGTGCATCAACAGCAGCCTGTCACAAAGACATGAGCTGTTCCAATTTTGTACAGCTAAATTTCTCACAAAATCTAAAAGCAACAAATTATGACAAACAAAATAGCAATAAAAAGGTAATTGTAGCTGAAGTCTTGAGATACAGTTTATGTGCTTTTTGAACGCATGACAATCAATTAATTAATTCATTTCCACACTATTTTTTCTAAATTTTAGACATGTTTATGACTTTAAATCTAATACAGTACTATAATAGGTGTAATAAACATCTACGGACATTTAATCCAGTAAAAAAAAAAAGATAAAAAGATAAATCTACACAATAATCTACAAGGCTATTGTACTGATCCTGTTGCAAACAGTCATGATCAGGCTGGAGAATCCATGCTGAGTATGATCTGACTATGATTCATGACTAATGAACACCCCAGGGTCTGCAGCCAGCATCAGACTGAGGTTACCTAGCTACACCACATGCCAGGCCGCTTGAGCCTTGGGACCATCTCTAATTACAGATGAGAGGAAGACATAAAAGGAGGAAGAGTGATCAGGTGAAAAAAAAAACAGAAGATAATAGAAGGAATGAGACACAGAGGTAGWAGCCGTAGTTTTTTCTTTTGCCTCYTGGAGAAAACAGAGTTCAACTGCCGTTTGTTTCTTTCCACCAAAGGACATCCCATCAGCATTTGTATCAAAGCTGAGAACAACAATAAACCTGGATAATCGCCACACGGACTAACTTCTCTTCTTGAAAACAAGAACATTTTTCTTTTAATCAACACCTATTCAATCACCAAAGAAGAGAGTCCCAACTGTTGTGAAACAACGCCAAACACTAAACTAAAAAAGTGGCCCTCAACTCACCCTTAAGATGTGTCTAGTCCGAGGAGACACAGGAAGCCAGTCAAGCATGTCAGAGGGAATGAAGATCATGACCTCAGAGGAAGCAAACACTTGTCGACTTCTGAAGTGCTGACTTGTACACAGTGTGCAATGTCTAGTGGCTGCAGCGCTTCGTAYGGTGCTAACCGAGTCACTTCTGGCTCGCTGAACACATCAACACATCGGCTGTTCCACATGGAGTCATAGGAAAAACTTTTCAGCTGACAAACAACGACTGCTGTGACCAATACTGTCATGCAGGGGTCAGGAAAGCAGCGGGTGACGTGAGACGTGAATGAAGCAAAAATGTTAACAAGAGCACAATATAGAAACTCTTTTCAAAACAATGTTGAATCAGATGGTGGGACAATATGATGAAGAAAGAGACAAACAACGATTTTGGCTCAATACATGCTCATTTAAAAATGTAGGTTACAGAAGAAAATCAGACTCCTTTTTAAATGTATTTTGGTCAATAAAGAAGATGCTGTAATGAGTTATTTTCCTGACTTTAACAATCTATACCCTGCATTTGCCTGTCCAGTAGGGTTGGGCAATATTGTCAAAAAAGTTTATCACGATTAATTGTGGTATTTAGCCGATAACGATTAATTTGACGATTAATCCCCTGGAGTCCCTGGATACCCTTAAGTCCTGGTCACATGACCAATTTAGTGGGAAAGATTTGCTCTCCATAAAAATCTGTTCCAAATTTTGTCAAAATTACAGACTTTCAGGCTATACATCAAATTTTAAATTGTGTTGATAAATAAATTACAGAACTTTTTTAATGTTCATCATTACATAAAAAGTAATCAATTAATGTTTTTCTGATGATTAATTGCATACGATACGATTATGCCCAACCCTACCATCCAGAAGAGTTAGGGGCAACAGAAATCAGCTGACATATCTTCATTGTTTCAACTAGAGTTGGGCAATTGAATTGTGTGCAATTAATCATCATTAAAACTGTAAGTGATTAATAATTGGCAACTTTTAATTAATGCAATTAGTGATTTAAATAAGTCATTGTGGCACGAAGCTAATGCTAACACGAAGCTAATGCTAATTTAACATTATATGTTCAGGTACCAGCTAGGTTTGGGCAAAATTGTATGGTGTGTAATAAATCCTCAGAAAAACTGTCACCAATTAACGTCATGCTGCAATTACCAACTTGCGGCCTGGAATTAACACTAATGCTAATGTGAACACTGAGCTAACTCTAATGCTAAGCTAAAGCTAATCCACCCGACAGTCAACATGCAAGTGTAATTGTCATCTAATAATTGTCATATTATTCGTTATCGAATAAATGCCCCAGTTATTCGAGATTGATATAAGGTTCACATTTAAAATCCTGACAATGAGTCTCTTCTTTACGACGCATCAGAAACACAGTGCGGTGCCATCCACAGACACCTGTATGCATGAATGTGATTTTACAGTAAACTAGTTTTAGCAAATCAGTAAGAGACCATTTTTTGTGAGAATCTTCACCGTCAGAAGGACATGTTTCAAACTGCACACCGAAACACTCATAGAAGTGATTGTTTGTTGATCCTCGGACTCTCTTTGTAAAAATTGCTTCTCAGAGTAAGAAGATTTAAATCTGCTTCAGCCTTTCAACCTATTAAGGATTTATTGTAGAAGAAAGGTCTAACATAAAAAAAACCCGAAAAGAGCATTTTTTAAAATACTAGTTGCCTTAATGAGGAAATTTTTAAAACATATCTCCAACAAAACTAAAATCATTAATTAAATGAAAATTGTCTGTATTATGTTTGAATTAGGAAAACAATTTTCATTATGTTAATGGAAAAGATTYTGTAAATTCCTGTACGACCGGCAAAGATGTTTAGAGATTTAGAACAATGGTTTTGTGGAGCAAATCCCATTTATCTCATGCACTCAGGACACCGCAAGAGCATGCTGACATTTATACCCAAGGGCTTTGTTACGCAATAGCTTACAATAACCTTTAAAAATGAATAATTAAGAAAATTTTTGCAAAAACTTGAGCTGACTGTACCAAAAATCTAAATCAGAAGCACCGATACTGTATTTTCACTTAGATAGATCCGAAATAGTCTTTAAAATACCTCAGTATATGTTTGAAAATTACAATACCATAAAAACTTAAATGCAGAAAATGTAATGTAATGGAAGGAACGCACGACAAAAAATGTTTTAAAATTACTCTTACCATGGCTGTACTTATATGGAAACAGAGGTGTATAGTAACTAAGAACATTTACTTTGTTACAGTACTTAAGTAATTTTTTCAGGATTTGTAATTTTACCAAGTATTTTATTTAAACATAACTTTTACTTTTATTTCATTACATTCAAGACATGAAAACGATACTTTTACATTTTACCTTTAAAATGTAACACCTCATTACACATTATAAATTTAAATATAACTGGAAATCATCATGAAAAAAGGTGTTTAAGCACTCTAAAAATGAAGTGTTGAATTTACTTAACCAAGTTAAGAACAACTGGTTCCACTAAACAGAGATGAGTAAATGTAAAGCAATTTACTCAGCTCAGTTTAGTTGAACCAGTTTGTTTAAGTGAATTCAACATGTCAGCAGACTGTGTGTAAAAGTACTTTTACTTTCCCCATTATTGTGAGCAGTTTTTGAGTTTTACTTAAGTACTTTTCTTATCAGTGAAATTAATTTTTACCGAAGTAATTTTCCGTTCAGGTATTTTTACTTTTACTTAGTTATTTCTTTTAAATACTTTACATATCTCTGTATGGAAAAATGAGTATCACAAAAGATTTTGGAGTAAGTCTTAATGTGTGAAAACTGACAAATTATTCTACRCAACAATGTTTAGATCATTGTCCAAACAAAAGATTCAGCTGCATCTTTTTTGGTTAGACCTGTGTGAGTTGCCGGTACATGGAAAAGAAAGATGATCCTGCAGATTGTTTTTCAGAGAAAAGCCTCGTGAGCATGCAGTACCAATTTACTCAGCAACAATCCATAAAAAAACTAAGCTCTTCTTATACTAAGCTAAGTGTAATTCCTGCAGAAAAGCTTCCGGCTGTCACACACACATGCAAACACACACATACACACACACACACACTGCCCTAACAAAGATTTTCTCAAAAGGAATAMATTCTAAGTGTGAGGCAAAAGTTTGCAAAAACAAACATGAACTCGTGCAAAATCTGGATCGAGAAGTTGAAGAGTTACAAGAGAAAGGACAAGCAGCCATTTATTAAAAWTTTTTTTTTTACCTTTTTCTTCTTAGACATGCTTCTTCCTCTGCCGGTACACCTGTGTCACCTGTCTACTCCACAGTGAATGTAATGAATTATGCAAATCCTGTGTTTGTTTGGTTTTTCCCTGAGTACCATGACACAGGGATGCAAGCAGCCTGGCATAGAAAAAGCCAACCTCTGCCTCAGTCAAAATGGATAATAATGAGTGTTGTGGTTTCTGCCAAATAGCTTTTAAATACAACCGGAGTTACTGTTGAGGTGAAATCTACAGAAAAGGTGAAACATGGTCAAAGTAAAGTAATAAGTGTCAAGCTCCAGTGAAGCTGACTCAAGAGTGTCTTTGAGGCAGATCAAGCTGACTGATAAACACACATTTGGTCACACAGATACAGACAAATGTCTAAGCTCTGTGGTGTGGTTAGCCCTGAAGTGTTTCTCTTTAGCTAGCTTGCCATTAAGCTTTAATTTGATACTATGACATCAGTTACACAGGCCACTCAACTATCTGAAGTAATACAAGTCAGCTTGAACTACACACAGATGATCCACAGAGACGAACAACACTCAGCAGTGACATTCAGCCTTAGTGACAACGTGATATTAAAGGGCTTCAGAGGCAGAAAAGACCAGTGTGGTAAAACATGTGACCTCCTGCAGCTGCACAGCTGTTTTCAGACACACAGTCAGATAGTAATAGCACCATCTGGAGTTCTAATCTACCCATCCCTGTGATTACAAATGTGGCCCTCAAAGTCATTAAGCTTATTTGACAGACAAGTAGATACCTAGGATCAGTGTATAACTGAYGAAGTAAAATAAAACAAAAAAATGTGAAAACAAACAAAAGATTGAGACAAAGTTAATTACATTGTTGTGTTGGTTTGTGTCTCACTAACTCTGATCTATTCCTAATATCAGCCTGTATTGTTTTATAAACTATTTAAAAAAATATAGACATATATTTTTCCATGTTTGCTGACTTGCAATATAATCAATTTCTAAAGTCCACATAAACCAGGGCTATTCAACTTATGGCCTGCGGGTCGGTGACTTCTGTCCTGCCTGCAATGACCACCCCACCTAGGATCAGTGTATAACTGATGAAGTAAAATA
>NW_013952502.1:301442-317297 GCF_001266775.1 Austrofundulus limnaeus | reverse complement strand
ATATTAAAAAGTAAAAAAAAAATAGCTTTTTCTGTTACATGCTGCAGTGTTTCCTACCATTAATGGGCACCCTCTCCCCCCATCCCCCAGATGTCAGGCCCCCAAGTTGTTGGCTTTGTGGCCCCTGGAGTGATAGTTGAATAGCCCTGACATAAACTAAGCAAATTTAGCAAAATGAAGCTAATGTGAGTCTTAGTGTGAGCCAGTTTCTTTCATTCTATTTGTTCCATTTTCATTAATAAAGTATCTCCAYCTAAGCTTTATGTTGTGGGAAAGACATTCTGAGAGTTTCATGAAAATCCATCCAGAGCATCACGAGATATTATAACAGTCACACATTCGCACACAAAAACATTAGCATTTGCCTTTCAGAGAGAGTTAAAGTAAGCAACTAACGGCAAATTTGGAATATTCTCCTCTGTAACGACAGACAAAGCATTTCATTATTTCAGTAGGATCGCGTGCTTTTAACATTTCAGCTCTTTGCATGCAGGAACATTCAGGTTCAGTGTGAGGACAATGAACCTGAAAGCAGCAGCATGACATATGTGCCATATGGTTGTGTTGATGGAAAGTGGAGCAATGTTTCCCTCCGGAGGAAAACACATAAGTACATCTCCTATGCACATGTGCACAAGTACACTATACTGGACAAAATATTTTAACTATCAGACACTTGTGAACATGGTACAGCAATGCGACCATCATACAAATATAATGTTGCTTTTTTATTTTGTTTTACTTTAATGTCTGCTTTGCTTTGTTAAGCACTTTGAGTCACATTTGCATTAAGTGCTGCTTAAATAAAGCTGAGTTATACCTGACAGCAAGTAATCAAATAGAGAAAATGTCCAAAGACAGACAAACAGAAAGTGTATTCAGTAGTAAACAGTAACTCCATACTATAAAGCTTTATTCCCTGCCCCCAACTCTCTCTTCCCAAGTAGCTGATTTCATCCATGGCAAAGCCACTCTCACCATAATCTGCCCTGATCCGGCTGCACTGGCAAAGATTCAGATATCAGATGCACAAAAATTAAAAAGCCTGTGTCATCATGACAGGAAATGCTGATGTATCAGCTTGGATTTTATTACTCTTTTGAACACAAGTTTTTTTAAAATTTATTATTATTTATTTTTTTCTAAAAGTTCATTTTGAACTCCGGTTGTATTTCTTGTAACACAGCAGTTTCAGCAGACCGGTGAGCAGATTTCAGATAGTAGGCATGTATAGCTTGTAGTTACATAATATCTAAATCTCTATCCATCCTCTGGACTAGCCARTGGATTCAGAAACATAATAAAATAAAATAAAATCAATGATAATGCACCGTCCCAACATAATATGTTGAACCAGAAAATCGTATCAATCATGACGCAAAATGCCATGTAGACTTAGCTGCTCGGATCAAACACAAACAAGGAGCCAAACTGATCCCATCCACACACACACACCTCACTTACCCATGAGACATTTTTATTCTTGTTTTGTTTGATCATGGCAGCAAGTGCAGGCCAGTAACGTGGTGAGAGGTGCCCCCCTCCTCAGCAGATTTCAGCCCCACGGCCTGTTTCATGAGCAGGTCTCAGTGGGGTCAGGAGTGATGGCTGAGAGCACGTCAAGCTCCTCCATAAGTCATCATCTGTCCTGCAAACAAGCAAGCCCGCCAATTTTGTTCTGCCTGAATCCAGCATGAGTGAAGAGTCCCATCTCACTACATGCAGACGAGGAATGAGAAAGTTTGCAGGGTTTTTTCTTCACAAGGCAAAAATATATATATATAATAATAAAATAAAATCAGGTCCAGCCAACTGCAAGACTTTTCCTGCCGACAGTCCTCAGTAAACTGATGGACTGATTATGAATTCAAGCTTAGTATGAATATGAAACATTTGTGCAGCTTTAACCCCGCCCTGATGAGCCATGGCGTGTGCCCAATCAGGGAGCAGATCACCGTGGCCAGCTCCTGAGGGTGAGCTTACAGAAGTATTAGGACGAACATACGGAGTCTCTAAGACCAAACACAGCTCACTGCTGATAAATACAGATAATAATGACTAAATAAACAGAGGGTAGTGGTGCATCTCTTAACCTTTTATCTGCTGTAAGGTYCTTGTCCACTCATCTCCACTCTCTTCCCAATGTCGCTCCTCTTTTTCTCCTCCTCTTTCCACCTTCCTTCTCTCAGGGGTGCATCTTCTTGTCTAGATGGTATCTGTTGTCATGGCACGTCTTCGTTAAGAGACAAATACCATGGCAGATAGTAAGAAAACGCTCAGCAGCTCTCTTGCCTTTTTTTTTTTTTTTGGTTTCTTTTCTCTCAGAAGTTGCTTTACTCTCTGGCCTAGTATGAACTTTTTTTGGTTTTAAATTAAAGCTTGTATTTATTTTAGCTTGTGGACAACTGAATACCAGCTGATTAAAAAATAAACCAAAGTAGGGCTGCACAATATGTAGAAAATTTATCGTCATCGCGATAACCGCTTGTGCAATATATGCATGTACAAAAAACTGCACAAACTGCAACAAATGGTTGCATTTTTGTGTTTTGTCACTCAGACGAAAGCTTGAAGTATTTCACCAATCAAATGGAGCTCTTCATGCATTTAGCCAATTTGATAGATCTCTTTATATATATTTAAAAAATCATGCTGGGATGAAAATGACAAGTTTTTTTTCTTTTATTTATTTTTTTTGCTCTGACCCCAGAGTAGAAGGACTACATACTTACAGCATGTATTTGTTCATTTATCACAAATCTTATTGTCATTGCAATTTTAAGCACTGTTATCACACATCACAGGTTTTCCTAATATTTTTCAGCCCTAAACCAAAGATCAAACCACAATACAAATAATACATTTAAAACTTAAACTAAAACAATACACAGCTCCTGATCTATGCCTGTCAACCTAACTCATTCTGCGTGCATATCAACAGCCCTCCTCAGGTGAACAAGGTTGTCTCCCTCTTTCTGTTGTTAATTGGCCCAAAAGAACATCTGCTCCTGTTTTCAGTGATGCTCTGTTTGGCCTGAGTGTCCTGCCCCAAGGTAAGAGCCTAAACTACTGTATGCAAAGGTGTCCACCTCAACACAAATTTCAGATTGTTTGCCAGTGATTACAGGGAACAATTTACACAGAAYGCAGTCAGAAAAATGTTTTTAGAGACATGGTGAATATTAAATATGAGTAAAAATGTGAGTCACCAGTATGTTAGCCTAAASAGTTTAAACCTAATAGAGAATAACTAGACTTAAACTGAAGAAAAATTACCAAATTATGTTATCCCTCAAAAAATAAAGTTATTGACAGTTACTGCATGACATAACGTTTTGAACCACGTATATTAAAATGGTAAGGATTCATGGATCACTAGGTGATGGATTTACCAACAACATAAATAACATTATGGTATGATCCAACCCTCATCAGTCACTTTCACATAAAACATCCATGATTTCACTGTTTCCAAACTGGTGAGGTAGTATGAAACTCAGACAGCCGTAAATGATTTGGGATCAATGACAAGATCTGTATGACATCAGYGTTTCCAGCCTGGAGTTGAGCTGTATTCTACAAAATACCTCCACAGATATATATCACACTTTCCATTCMAGTGATGTGTCAGTTGATGTAAAAGCAGTAAAAAAAATTAATAAATAAAAGCCACTTAAATCTGAGACATTCCTGAGGGCCTTTGTGACCAATTACCTGCAGTTTCCGGAAATTTCTACATACTCTGGAAAAGTGAAGAAATGTTCAATTGCTGCCAAGGAGAAACCCTGTCCCAGTCGACTCTGKGCTGGCTGGACACTCCTCTCTGGGCATTCCTCCCAGTGTCTGGAAAACTGGGAATTCCAGCTCACACTTTTGCCATGAGAGCTTAACTCACCACTTGCTCACAGAAAATCTACTGTCAGTTGAAACTGACACCAGTGTGTGTAATACACCAACATGTTTACCTTCCTCATTSTTCCTAACCACTAAACAAGAAATAAAAACTTTACAGCTCAAGCAGGGAAGGTGTTACTCTAATTATTTTCTATATCTAATAAAAAAAAAACCAAGAACAACCTGCTGAATATGACATCATTGTCTAGTCAGTTTTCTCTGAGTACACCCATTTGGTTTGAATTTCAGGTTTTAGTCAAATCTGGAAAGTTTTGTAAGAAAATRTATGTCATTTTAGGGAGAGATTTCATAACTTTTTAAACCCTCCAAGGCATTAAAATCTAGTTTTAGAGCATATTTTACATTTAAGTAAAAGGTTTCCTTTCACATATGGCACACATGTGGTGGTTTGCATAATGACTTGAAGGAATAAGTGTGTTCATGTATGGTTTTCTGTCTCTGTGTTGCCCCTGTGATGGACTGGCAGTATGTTTAAGGTGAACTACGACTCTTGCCTGATGACAGTTGGGATAGTTTCGAGCCCCCTGTGACCCTGAACAGAACACAGGAGCTACAAAATGATGACTTAATTATGTAAAAACAGAAGGAGAGGCTTAAAGGGCTATTGCACGTCAAATTAAAGGACCATGGGCCAAACATGGCCTGCCACAGCATTTTATGTGGCCCACAAGAGCTTCAAAGACATATTAATATCTTAAAACTATCCAATGTGCTGCTCAGGACCACCCGCACCACAGTGCTGCCCTTTGGGAACAAGCAACACTTTTTTTGTTTGTTTTTGGTCAAAAACGTATAAAACTTTCATATTAAATTCAGTTTTATTGTCGCTTTCTGTGCTACTGTAAGCAAAAGTTAAATGGCAGCTAATTTACTACAATACTCAATCATCTTTCTCCCTCACCACAGGGGGTGAAATGGCGATAAGGGTTTGCCTGCATGTTTGTGTGTATTTATTTATACGTAGCATTATTATTTCTCCAGATTTTGTGAGAGTCTTTAATCTTTAAAAGTTGTTGACATGAACAATATCTTTATAAAATTATGTTTATAGCCCATACRGCACTATTTTACAACTGAATAACTCTGCTCTGGTGTTGTCCAACTGACTCAGATTCAGGTTTCTGTCGCTGCATCACAGTAGGCAGGAAAGCCTAAAACACAAATTGGGGAATAAAGTAGGCCTGCTGTCTTCAATTAGCTGACTTTCTGTGGGGAGAGCCTTGGATTGGATACTCAGTCTGTCAGACGGAGTGCCATCCGGCTTGGTTTCCATGCTTCACATTCCATCCAGAGCAGAATTGTGTTCTGCCCCATTTCAGATGCAAATCGGTGGTTTGGTGCTCCATATTGGAAACATGTGAGAAGAGTGTCATAGAAAGCGCACCGTGTCACGGCAGCTGGGGTCCTCGCAAGTTCAGTCCCGCACTTCCCTCTGCCAAAAAAGCTCCAACTTTAACCGTAGTCGTTGTATTAAATTCAGCATGCTTCCTTTTCGCATAGTCATTAAACAAACACACGCTTGCCAGAGATCCTCTGCCAGGGCGCACATTTGTTTTCATGCACTCACCTCACTCATGGACCTTAAAAGCTCCTGTGTGGTGTTTCAACATCTGGTCCTGCACTAATCCACTCATCACTTACATTGAAACTTACTCAGCTGGACAGTAAATATTGTGTCACACAAACCAAAATGTGTAACCAAACACAGGAGTCTGCACAATATTTTCCATTCTATAAAATACCTGGAAATAAGGCTTTCTTCCAATCAAGACTGGACCATTTAAAATCCACAATTCTTGACAGAATAGGTTTTAATGAGTCAGTCCTGCCATTTATTATGTAAAGTAGTTGGTTCTTTTTGTTTGTTTTCTCAGCAATCTGCGTATTTTCTTAGCAGATTGTTTTAAATTAAAAAGGTGAAGTTTTTTTGCTCACTGTGTCTGCATTAGACAGATACATTTTTATTTTGTTAGAAAACTGGATAAGCAACAAATTTAAGATGAAACAACTGCATTACTGATGCTGAAAGCCTTATTTTGTGATCTGTTTAAACAATCTAAGTGTTCCGAACATAATGTCCTCATAATCAGTGACCTACTGCCTCATCAGTAAAGATGGCAGCACAACTCATTCTAAGCAATGGAACAAGAAATTTTCCAAATAACCCCCACTTTCCCCACATTTTTAGTATCTTGATGATGAGGCATTTTCTTTGTGTCTGTGACTGGATTGTTAATGCATTTATTGTGTATGTGGGCTTGCATGTGTGTGAAAGTAAAAGTGTAACATGGCCACCTAGTGGTAAACTCAAAATTAACCCAAAATGTCGTCATCCGCAGTACTGAAAAATTACAAGAAAAAAGGGAAAACACCCTCATTCCCAGCACTACAGTCTAACAGACCACAATAAGCAGTAACTATCTGTCTATTTGAATTATAAATAAAATGTGTTGCAGAAACATCAGCAAACTAAGAAAAAAAACTATGAAAAATGCTCATTTTTTAAACAAATTCAATAGAAAAATATGCTAATTTAATTTATTAATGTATTTTACTAAGCATAAAAGCCCAATTGGACTTGTAATTCCAGAAAGCAAAACACAAAAGACAAGTGAAACAAAACAGCAAACCCTATAAAGTCAAACTGTCCATTGAGCTTGTGCCTGCAATAACAACACACAAACACACTGTACTTCAAGACATAAACACCTCAGCTCTTTGTGCAAAGGCTGGAATCATTTTTTTTAAATAATGAAACATTTATTATGACCAGCTGAAATTTTCAGGGAAAACATCACTGCAGGAAACTTTAAGCAATGCACATATTTCAGGTAGATCTTTTTGACAGTAGACCATAAAACAGTAATCCTCAGATGTACTGAACGAAGCAGCTCTGATATTCCAGGGAACATGTTCAATTATTCATGCAGTAAAGCTCATAAAATAAATATTTTCAAAAAGGACATTCTGTCTGCACCTAATGAATGAAACCTTTAGGTTTTATCAGCTTCTTAATCTCTCACACACAGACGCACATTTTGTTTTCAAACTCCTGTGAGAGGCCAGCATCACAGCTAAAAACTCACATATGGAAGCTCTGCTCTCCGGCGATGGCCCAGCCCACAGCACGGCATGAAGGGGACCAGGGAGGGGAGAAGTGGGCGGCCGTCTCACAAGACTCCCTGTCAGGCAGCGACATTGACAAATTCAGCCTTGATCCATGCCTGCAGACTTGGCCCACGGTGATGCAGGCATGACAAGGGGTGGCGGGGGGAAAAAAACCTTGAAAGGAGTACAGAATCCAGGCAGTGAACAACTGTTGTATCCAGGAGCTTCCTACTTCTGCAGAATCAGGAAGTCAGATTCTGGTCCTCCCATGTACAACTCATCTGTCAGACTGTCACAKCAAGGTGCCCGCCGGCTGACAGCGAGGTGCACATCTAAACTGTTTACGCTGCTCCCAAATCTGTACGCTCTCCAGCACATCTTCTGTGCTGCCAAATCCTCTGCGGCGCTGCTGTGCTGTGGCAGTCGCAGGCTGGCTCTGCCGTTTAACTGAGAGTAGATTTAGACACACTCATCATCACACACAAGTTCCTTCTCGGCATGGGGAGGGGGTGGAGTTATAGGTGTCCTCTACTGACCGCTTTCCCCTGCATTCTGATWGAGAACAAGTCCATGCTCACCAGTTCTGCTCTTTTTCTTTCATTTAATGATCAGTTTAAAAGCTTCACACTGACATTGACTTTCTGCCTTTTACTCTTGTCCTCTTTTTTACTGTTCTCTCTTTTCTCTCTCCTTTTCATCTCATCACTTAGTCCTGATTTATATTGCATCACCATACTTACTCTACGTGGATAATTAGGGCAGAATGGTTGCTACGAATACTGYGCTGTATTGATACAAAAACACTGCATGTTTCTCAAGAAAAAGGCAAAGTCCAAGCTCAGCTATGCTGCTACTGCAGAGAGAAGTCATGCATGTGCAACACACACCTTCTCTTCATTCATGTCTTCCCACAACAAAATGAACGATTAGGTTCAGTCTGTCAGGTGGACATCATTAAATCTCATGTTTCAGTATTCAACGCCGCACTGTTCATGCGGTGAGAATGCAGATGGAGTAATGATTTTCCCAGTACTACACAACCTTTTGACAAACCACGAAAAACAGTACGATATTTTTTAAAAAGTGAATAAACTTGACCAGTTTACCAAAGTCATTTTTGATCAGATCCTCAATGTTATGCAATCTGTAAATGATGGAGCAACCTTATTGGGCTTCCTCCACCCATACTGTGTGTTCTGAGCAGAAGGATTTATAAAGTAAGTGATTAAAGCTAATTAGCAATAAGCTCAAAATGCCTTTCAGACAACCTAGCTTCATAAAGTCTTTATAAATCCAATTCAAAATAATTTGCATGGCTTTACTAATTAGTATATAATCTAATGCATCATGTGTTCTAAATGTCTAAATGGAAGTGATTTTAATTCAGTTTGAACAGCAAAATCTTCAGGGATAAAGTTCATCTACAACTTAAAACAATGCCTTTAAAAAGTCGACATGATAAAGATCATCGATCACCTTAGACATTGTTTTATTGGCAAAATAAATATGAACTGAGGTTGTTTGTAATGACAAATTCAAAGTAATACCCCTGCCTTCAGCCCGAGTCTATATAATTCCCAAATGAACACCTATCATTTATTTATTTATCCATCCATCCATCCATCCATCCATCCATCCATCCATCCATCCATCCATCCATTATCTTTACCTGCTTCTTCCTTTCAGCATCACTTGCTCTCTCGTTTATAAGAAAATCATTTGGGAACATGTCAGTGTTTGAAACTGTCAAACCAAAAATTGAAAATGACAAAAATAGCAGGTCTGCAACAAAAGTTATGTACAAAACAACAAAATGAGTTAATTAAAAGTATCTTATAAGTAAAGCAAAGAAAGTATGAAAACTGTTAGTTTCATGCAGCTGTTTTAAGCCGATGAAAACTATTGTGAAAACTATTCTGATTAAATCACTATAATTTCAAAGATTTGCCATTACTGAATTTATTTTAATTTTAACAAATTTATCAAGGGGGTAACAAGCTAATTTCAAATAAAGTCCAGTTTAAGAAGTTCTTCTCCATTTTGACTGAAGTCCATTTCACACACTGGAGCTTTAATATGAGGAACATTGCTGTAACAAATCAACACAATGTCTGCTGTCTCTGTGAAGATATGTGGCTATCAATTGAAGTATCTGTATTTCACTTCAAGCCTACGGTCTCCTATCATCTTTCAGCAGCTTTAAAGTTTTTTGCAGCCAATATTTCACAGGCTGACATGTGTCACCTGTAATGGAAAGACAACATAATCAACTGAAKTGAGGGTGTTTCAGTGAGAAATGAGTCCTGTATCAGTTAACTTGTCAAAGAGTGTGCCCTTCTAGAATCAGCCGTCACTCAACCTACCGATTTACAAAAACACTGCAGGAACCATCAAATGTGATGGAAAGGTTTGTGTTTAAAATAGCTGTGGAATTTATTGTTAGCGTTACGAAGCCTATCATGWGTGAGAATCTGCTGTATTTTATTGTAACGTATTCTAAAATATCATATTCTTAAATCAGAAAAACTCAAAAATAATGTAAAATAATGTGTGTTGCATCACATTTGATGGCTTAATCTGGTTCAATTCATTTCTGTTTAGTTTATTTATATAGCGCCAAGTAATATTATCTTGGGGCACTGTACAAAAAAAAGAAAAGAAAAGAAAAAGAACAACAATTAATCTATGGAAGCCAGCAGATTGTATTGAATAAATCAAAATCAATTATGGATAAAAGTATTGATCCCTAACAGACAACAGGAGATGTGCAATCTGAATTGAAACTGGTCAAATTCACATACTGCCTCCAGTATTTATGGGGTTCAAAAACAGCAAATGAAAGGACCTAGAAGAGAACGATGTGACGCCACATATCCGCAAAAATATTCCAAAGATTAAAATGATGCTTCAGAAGTTCTGCTGCAATGACTTAAGTGTGAATTGAAATGATTCCTTTAGAATAGTCACAATAAACTGATTACTGATATAAATAAATATAAAGAATTATCTTTTATATAAAATCTAAATAATTATATATATATATTTTTTTTTTCAGTTAAAACAGACATGTTTATGTGTTTTACCACAAGATGGCAGCCTAGTGCAACGGTGATGCCACATCAAACAGTAAACGGCTTCCAGGTGCCATATTTTACTCTAAGTTTTAAATACAGACATAACTCCTGCTGTTTGATACTAATAATTGTATATAATTACCATAAATTATAAATAAATTTACTTCAGGGATAATATTTAAACTCTAAAAATTAGCAGTCCCTCTATAACACCAATAATTATACATATGAAAAGATGAAAACAACGGAGCTGTCAGATTTGATAGGAATAAAAATGAGTCCTAGTTTTTCTAAAATTTTGCTTTTGTAAATGTTTTCTTGTCCTGATTCAAGCAAAKAATCTATGGTAAGGTGGTAATAAACATGTTAGCATCACTGGGGTAAAGAAAAAGCTTTGTCTTTACCACACACTCTCAGTCTTCTTCATTAAATCCATGTTTTACAGCCTTAATGTACAGCTGTGATTTACATTAGTGTGGGAGACATCATGASATACTTGTATAAGTGAAATAAACAGGAGGCTGAGAACAGAGAAGTGGGAAACTTGGTGGAATAATTTGCATTCACAAAACAAGAGTGGGAAGCTGCAGGAGGTTAATTTGAGATATGTTCTGAGTTACATAAACTACTGTTTGAACTGCTCAACATTCCTAATTTCTACTGTGTTGCCCCCAGGTGTTTGTTTTAATAAGTGTCCAAAACCATTAGTAATGTTAAGGACTAATAGGTTACTGAAAAAAGGCCTAAAGAGATTTAACTGAGCATAAAAGCATTGTGAAGACAGAACTACTTTCCTGTAGCAAAGTTTTACAAGCTCCACAAGTTTCACTCATACCATCTACTGACAGCCAAACTAAAAGCAGAACTGAACCACCTCCGTCTAAACATTAAACCATTCACCTGAGATTGTTTAAGTTTGCTGCCAAGTCTGTGACAGTTCTAGCCTTTTGCCTTCTCAGTGGAGTGCTGAGCTTCAGTAAACACTGACCTCTCCACTCCCACGGTTGAGCAGTCTGGCCTGAGCCTCCATCCTTCCCAGCCTCCTCCACACTCCCCTCGGGCATCAGGTCATGACCGAAAGGAGCATCTCTCCTCTCTCTCTCTCTCTCCCTCACAGCCCACCCTGTCTGCCCCCTGCCCCCTCTATCTGTGGGAGCATGAGTAATTCTGTCTTTAAAGCGCTGCTCATAAGAAGTTACTGGAACAACGTGGATGCTTGGATTAATCACACAGCGACACAGATGCCTACAAGTATGTAAGGACTGTAAGAAATGGTAAGACAGGCACGAAAACAAAAGCAAACATAGATTACAACACTTTAAAATGACGTGCTAGCTTTACAGTTTTGAAATGATTGTTATTTTTGTGTTAAAATGTGAAAATGACGTGAATGGCAGCACAAATGAGAAGAGAATGAGGTCGGGTTAAAACAGCTGTTCTGTTAACACCGTATTTACATTGTTATCCAAACAGAGGAGTCGTTACTGGAACGTCTGTTTTTTTCTGGAGCTATCGAGGAGAAAATATTTGAAGGGAATTTTTTTTGCTCGGCATTCACGGTCCTCGCTGACCCCATGTTTATATTCCTAAATGCTCTCGGATTTCTGTGGCACTCAGTATTATGCAGATTCTGATGACTGTGGCACAACTTGAAGACATTTTTTGAAGTATTGACTCCTCATTTTGAGACAATATTTAGACAATAAGCTCCAGAGGGTGGTGTTAAAATCTGGCGATTTCTCACTGAGCTTTAATAGCCTGACGAAAGGATCTCTGCAGCCTTGAGACGAAGCAGACAGTCACGTAAGAGGTGCCACTTTGTTCTCATCTCCTCCAGCTTCCCATTGCTCTGCTGTGCCAAAGACGAGGCAAGCCGAGCCTCCTCCAAAAAAGGCAAAAACATTCAGGAGCGCACATCCTTAACCCAGTTCATCCTGTCCCCATCGCAGGTCTGCACAACAAAGAACAGACTGGCTGAATGTGTTCTTCAGAGGGTCTGTGTTTTAACAGGGAGCTTCGGTCAAAGCACTGAGGATGCAGCTCAGATGACAGACTTCCACTCAACACACTGTACCCGAAAAGTGTTTACAGAAGGCTTTCGCTGCAATGCACATCTTATCCATGATGGATGATGATGATCAAAGTTGAGCTCATTTTACTGCCAGGTTTTTACAAAAATATTCTTAATGGTCCAAGAAAAAAAAAAACACAACAAAAGAAAAAAAAATGTTGCCAATAGGATAAAAGGGCAGGTAACAAGTATATCCCCAAAGTTTTTCCATCTGCAAACATAAATAGAAGTTCGAATAAATTAAAAACTTTAGTCCCATTCTTACCTGGCGAACGAGGCTGTTGGTTGTCGTGTCAGAGGAAGTGCTGCCGTCCGAACCTGTAAACCGACTCTTTCTCCGAACCCCTTTGCCATGAGACTTCAAAGCCAAACAAGACACAAAAAAACTGTTAGAGATGCCGCCACATTTTTCTAGTTTATCTTTGATCTAAATTTATGTATAGATCTTATTTTGTCACCCTGAATATCAACCAGTTTTATGTGAAATGTGAAGCATAAAAGGCAGTTAGCTAACTCGCTGTTACGACCAGACCATCCTGCATGTTTTGCTTGTTTCCCTGCTTCAGTGACTGAATTACCTCTTCAGTTTTTACAGATGTTCAATGATCACCCATTCATTCAAATCAGAGAAACCTCTAAAACATGCAGGATAGTGGTCCTCGAGGACTGAAYGCCTCTGCTTTAGACTATGTTTCCTTGATAAACGGGACCTCAACACTAAAAGACTAACACAGTTTGACAAAGCGCAATGGCTGCAGAGCTAAAGTAAAAACAAGTGAAACTGTTAGGAGGGTTAAATCAGTACGCAGGTGCTGTTTTATGTAACATACACAAAACATCAATCTCACTGTTAATTAAATTAATAGGTTTTTTTAGGTGTTGCATTCTTGAGGTATTACCTGATGATAGTAATTATGTGGGAGGTCTACTTTGCCCAGCAGTATAATGAGGGGTCGGAAAAGTAGCCTAATGTACACGAGCTCACACAGCCAATGTTGTCAATGGCAACTGAAAAAACAGAAATACATGTCCAATCTGCCTGCGATCCCAGCCCACACCCCTGGGACATGTTAAATATGCATAAAAACAAGAGCACACTGGAGCTCATCATGTAGACCAGTCTGCCATGAAGACTTAAYACAAACTAACAATAAACACAAACAAAAATGAAAGAATAATACAAGTGTTTAATTTTTAATACAATACTTATTGTTCAAAAATAGTTAATATTGATTAATCGTTGGATTTAGTTTACCTGACAAAAATAAAAATACTTAAAGTTCAAACAAGCAAACATTACATAAACATTTTTTTAATTATGTAAATTGTAAATCACTTTTTTGCTGTTAATTTGACCTAGTTAGCTTTTGGATTTTCACCCAAATCAATGAATGTAAAGCCAATAGGTTTTTGCTCACGTTTTGACTTAATATTTGTTTTTTCATTGAGCAAATGACTTCATGATTCCTGACAGAAATATTGAAGCAAGGTATTTAGTTCGTTTGGCTTTAGTTTATTTTAAAGTTTTTATAACTACTCAATACACACCTGTTTRAAACTGAAACCAAACTGGTTCCAACCTGACGATAAATATCAAGATATTAAGACCTTACCTCCACCGACACAGATTATTATATATAAAAACKTAACTGCTGCGACGTCGTTTCTCATAATAAACAGCCCTCAAACGTCCAAAAACTACAAGCACGCGACCTTCTCGTGTCGCGCAGCTTAATTACGTAAGCAGAATCTAATTAACCACCAATGGGCGCGCGGAGAGTGTACAGGTGAGCTGGTAATTTGTTTGCTAACTTTCAAGAAATAAGGATAACGGCAGTTAAGTTGACTTTAATGCAAAAAAAAAGGGTTAATATTTTCACTTTAATGTTCGAAGCAGAAATAGAAGCGAACTTACTTCTGTTACGGTCTCCATGTTTGTGAAGTCACTGCTTTAGTCCGCTCAGGTTGTTCACCAACATCAGTCGACACAATTGTTTGGTTTGGACAGAAACCGCAGTTTTGGCCGAGATAAAAAAGAAAGTAAAGCGCATGATTACAGGGCAGTGATGACAGCAGACATCTCCGGGCATCGGCAGAAGAAAAGTCGTGCAGAGTCTGCGCGAAAGACTTTTACGATTTTCTTTTTATTTTTTTATTTTTTCCAAATTCCGATGATGGTGATGATGATGTGAGTCCTGGTTTTATTATAGCCCTTCAGCATCACTGAGCCTCCTCAGTTCGCTCCTTCCCACACGGGCTGACAGAGCTCCTGCTCCATGCTGCTCCCCCTGATCCAACGCCTCCTCACACCATCAAAGGATGGAAATGATCAGCATCCCAGCAAAGATGGAAAAGATTATGGTTTTAAGTAGAAAGTTTTGGGCAGATGATAACAATTCTCCTCTTTGTGGGATGGTTTAGTTAACATTACCCAACATAAAGTTTATCTAGACACCTTTCYTACAAAGTTAGGCATTTTTATTTGACCTTATGCACATAAACTCATAAGATTATTATTTTTTTTATTATGCACTCATTGCAAACTTTGAAACCAAACATGAAGCAAGTAATATGGAACTGTCACAGGGCACAGTTTGAATACTTTTGGTGTGAAATTCTGGCCCAAACTCAATGTAAACAAAGCACTGATGTAGGCTGATGTATACAACCTTAAGTAAACTTTCTTTAATGTTGAAGTGTGATTTTTTTTTTTCCCCCCTTCATGGTTGGAGGTGTGTAGACTGGTTAAGATGAAGACAGAGACTAAGCTAATGCCGTTAAAAGGAAAATGAATATTGTTTAAATATTTTTCTGTAAACATTCAGGGGAAAAAACACATTTTTTTCTTCAGTGATTCCCTGTCTTCATGTCTGAGTGTGATCACTTTGAGTGTTGTTTTCACGATGTAAGTCTCATGAGCAGGTCCTGTTTCTAGRTCGGTTCAGGCTCTTCCTGTCCTCCTTCCTCCTGTCTGCCAGCTGTTTGGTAAGATCCACTGGTGCACTGATATAATCACACYATAAGGCAATTTTCTGAACATGCTGTTATTAACCTTCAATAAGGATTTTAACCTGATTAGATGTGGTTCGAGCAGCATGTTCTTGTCACATTAATAATTTATCTGGTCATCATTCTGCCTTAGTTTTGAATGTGGCCGTATTCCTTGTGTTTTAAGGCACTAAAAGATGTTTTACTGTTTTATTTTTAGTGAAGCATTAGTTAAGAACAGGCTCACATTTGTTAAAACACACWCACACCCACTGGTTCATTTTTTGTTGGGTTTGGGGGATGTATTATGTAGGTTAAGACATAGAAAGTATTTTGTTTCGTTGTCGTTCATGGCTGCTGAAGAGCTTCAACTTTTTCCTGCCCTGAAGTTTTACTGTTTGTCGTTGCCCTCTGGTGGCTTTATGTGTACTTGCATTTTGCAGGCACTAAACTACATAACCCTGACTGGTCTACTGTCTGATATTGCACTAATGAGAAATATGAGAATTCTGTCTGCAGAAGCTTCTCTTAAAGCCTGACACACAAAAATTGTCACGTTGATTTGAAGAAACTTGAGCAGATGACCAAAAAGAACAAACAAACTGGTGTTTCAATCATGTAGGATTTTACCAAAAACAGAGGTTTAATTGCAGGATTATATACATACATACATACATACATACATACATACATACATAC